>NW_026057577.1:89656029-89971058 GCF_023721935.1 Panthera uncia
GAAGGAAGGAAGGAAGGAAAGAAGGAAGGAAGGAGGGGGGAGGGAGGAAGGAAGGAAAGAAGGAAGGAAGGAAGGAAGGAAGGAAGGAAGGAAGGAGGGAGGGAGGGAGGGAGGGAGGGGGGAAGGAGGAAGAGGCAGGGACCAAGGATGGAAGGAACAGAGGAAGAAATACATGTAAGGAAAAGAAGTAATTTCTATGACAAGGACTCATCATACATAACACTCTTTTCTCTACCATTCCCCCTCAGTTTTAATACATCTAGTGGCACTAAAAAGAAATCCCAACAGAGCAACTGGCAGCCCCCGAGTGCGGTGGAGTGTGTTCCTACTCCAGGATTTGCTTACTTTGCCTGGGGAGTTTGTAAATTAATTGGGCATGTAAGACGCTGACCTGACTGGAAGAGTTACAATTGCAGTAAACATCCACCGCCGCCACCCACCTGCCAGGATCAACCTCCAAAGGCTACACCAATCTTACCACATTATCCCCCCACACCACCCGTCTCCCGGCTCCAGGACTGACCTACCCCTAATTCCTCTGAAAACTAAATCTCACGTCCTTTAGCGTGGATTTTCTGCTTGCGGCGGGAGTCCCAACTCTTCTGGGGACCTTATGACCCTACCCCTCGGTATGAGCCTCTCTTTTCTCCTCCCCATGATGCTGCCTGCCTTGAAGAAGCCATGTAGGTGACAGAGCTTTTAACCTGTGAGGTTGTCACAGGTCGCTCCTTACTCCTTGGTTCTGAAATGGGCTTTGGGGCAAAGCTCTATGGTAGCGGGACCACATGCCTACCACATGCCTACCATCATGCCATACGTTTAGCGTAGTGGGCTTCTTGAAATCCTCTAAATACCCAAATAAATGAACCAACACAATCAAACTGGAGCCCTCGACATTACAAAGTGCTCTTTGTCCATTTGTTTTATGTGAGCCGTTTAGTTTTAATTTACGATCATATTTCATAACCTACCAGCGAATGACCTGCAGTATATTTGTAAAAAAAAGCGATGAAGCCCCAGTAACGTGAGACCTCACGCTGGCCCGGAGTTTAGAAATCTGGGCTCTGATAAGTGTAAGGCAACTGTCAGACTTTGGGGGAGATTTTTACGTTCTACGAGTTAGTAATACGTGAGAGGTCAGGTTTCTTTACAATAACTGCAAAAATCAAGATAAATTTCACAAAGGCTTCCTGCACCCCCGGCTCTGGGCTCTGCGACCTGCATTATTAACATTGTTACGTCGTGGAGAGAGTCATCGTCCCCCGACCCCTAAAGAGACCTCGAATTGAATGCAGTTCAGTGTGGCAGGGATGACCCGTTTTACTCTGAAACTACTACTTTTTAAATTTCCCACCTGATTCCTAGAAGTTTTTTGCTTTAAATCCTATCGCTGATCCCAAGGTCTCTAGAAAGCTAATCATGCCTTCATTATGCCTCTGAAAAACACCTCTGAGGGCTACCGAAGCCAGGAAAAGTGCCACATGACAGAAGAGAAACCCGAGGCTTAAAGACAATAAAAGAAAATTTTCTGGAGATTCTCCTCTCCTTCCAAACTAGCTACAGCTCAGAGCCAGGACTCCGCCTCTTGCACTCGTGTCAGCGGGTGCCTTAATTAACCTCTGGACCACACTGTAAAACAAACTCTAAAGAAGTGTCCTACGTCCACCTAGACAATTTTATGATTCAGGGGGGTTCCATTTAATGCAATATTTTAAATGCGTTTTTGCCCATGAAACGTAAGGACAAGTACAATTGGCTCTGCGGAGTCTGGCTAACACACCAGTCAAGGTCGTGAAAGTTTCTTTAATATTCTTCTGTGACTAGTCATCAGAGACTTGAACCAATCAAGAATTCTTTATAACTGCCTTGATAGCACTACCTGACCCATCTTGCCAAATGCAAATCATTTTTATTGTCTTGTGAACTGAACCGACTCTTTAAAAGTTGGAACTCACGACATTTTCTGAAATTTTCAAAATCCGTTAAACCCAGAGCCCCCACAGTGTTCCAGAACGGTTATGTCATTTGGGAAAACATTCACCTCCCTTATTCAATAAACACTGTGCTTACCAAGCACCTACTTGGACCAGACACTGTTCTAAGCACTAGATACATGGTTCCAAAATAGACGGAACGAAACGTTTTCCTCCACGTGCTTCCTATCTTTCCCCACTGCTAACTCCTGCCATGGTTTACAGGAGTTAAGTCAAGACCCAGAAAGCCACCAGTGGCTAGTCTGAACTTGAACTAGGTAACTCGGGTATCTCATTTGGCGGTCTTTGGTGGAAGCACCGACATATCAATAAAAGGAGAACATAAGCAGAGCAATCTATTCAGAAGGGAATATGATGAGGCTGGAGGCTTGTCTTAATGCCCAGCCAGCATGCTATTTTTACCAAGATGGCATGTTACAAGATGAATAAAAATAGCAAAGTTTTCTTTAAAAAAAAAAATGCTTTTACTCACACTTTCTCTAAGCTTGGGAAAATATGATTTGATGAGATCAAATAATATACACACATGTTTTTAATTTGGAGTGGCTGTGGGAGATGGATATTATTGGGGACCGAAACCGATCCCCGCCCCCATCCTGGTGCCCTTGGTCCAGGCTGCTTCTCTTAATGAGCTACTAACATTAAAGGTATAATAGGCCTGGATTTCAGGTCGCTAAGAAATCAAAATTGCTAAGGCCCCTTTGAGCTCTGATCAGCTGAACTGAACTAGACATGTAACTCTTCCCCTTTTTGTCTTTTCTTTTTCCATTTTCGTTTTTCGATATTGCTCTCTACCTAGCTGCAGCTATGTGACTTGGGGCAACTCACTTCCACTCGAATGTTCTTGTACCATATCATCACAAAATTCCCTTCTGCCTTGAGATTCTACCGTGTGGGCCTTCACTGTTATCCTACCTCCGGTTCCAGATATTAACCTGAAATGTCATTTAGCTTCAGGTGACAACTTAATTTTAAATCAATTCAGAAACCCAATGGGCCCGAGGACCATCTCCTTCGTCCTGGTTTCTGCTCTTGTAGGTGACATAAACCCCAAATTTTTGATGAAAGTGAACGCTCTGCAAGAGTACTTTTGAGAGCATGTTCCTTGGAGTCCAACGGTTCAAATCCCAGCTCTGCCATTCACCGGTGGTGAGACCAAAGGCAAGTAACATAATCTCTCAGGGTCTCAGTCTCCTTATCTACAAAGTGCGGATCACACATTACGGTGTTATTCTGCAGATTAAAATGAAATGAGGTAGAGGCCAGATCCTGCCCGGCAGGTAGGAAGTGCTCATTTAACCATTTATGATCCAACGAGATGAACAATATCATTGTTTTCTTCTTAGCTGTAGAGAATTTGAGTAATTCTGTTTGGAGAAGTTCAGACAAGTCCTGGGGTGAGAGGGGATCAATGTTCAGGATGCCTCGTGCGTGCTGAGACCTCAGTAAAAAGTCTTTTTTTTTTTTAAGGTTTATTTATTTTTTAGAAAGAGAGACATGGGGGAGGGGTAGAGAGAGAGGGAGACACAGAATCCAAGGCAGGCTCCAGGCTCTGAGTTGTCAGCACAGAGCCTGATGTGGGGCTCGAACTCCCAAACTGAGAGATCATGACCTGAGCTGAAGTTGCACGCTTAACCGCTTAACCAACTGAGCCACTCAGGAGCCCCTGAAAATAGTCTTCACTTGCTGCTGATTCAGGGAAAAGGAAGGTTTAGTTGGCGTGCTTCTAATGTTGCCATTTTGAACCCCACCTACTCGTCACACATCAGTTTCACTTAATTTGCTCTAAAAAGCACATGATTGCCACTGTCTAGCCCCAACCTAGCCAGGGATTGTGTGTGAAGGGAAATTTGGGCATTACTGCCCCTGAAAAAGACATTTGAGGCGACTCAGCTTTCGTCGGTCCCCGACTTGGGAACTCTGCCTTCTCTAATTGCTTCTTTCTTCCCAAGACCTAATTTATTGGCACTTGCCTGCTACTTACAAGGGAAAACTCAGTTTCCCTTCTCACCAAAGTGGGCTGTCCTTTAGTGATATCTGTGCAGGGCAGAGATGTCCCTAACCCTAGGAATAACATACGTCTGGAGGTCTGGTCCCAAAGGCAGGACCACCTCACACTGCCCTGTGCCAGTACGTGGACGCTGATGTGAGATAGCCTTGCCCCGCCCCCACCCCGCATCCATTCAGGATGACTTCACTGTCCAGTTGCTTCCGGGGAATTCTCAAGTCCGAGATCCTACTCCCCACACCCACCCCTGGGACTTTTTATGTGGTCTTCTTGGCTCTTCTCTGTTCCCATTGCTAAACAAAGAGAAATCCAACTGGAAAGACTAGACGGGGTGAACGGCCGATGCGGTGGGAAGGAGGAGGGATGAACATTTTGCAGCCCTCAGACTTTCCCTGAATTGGCCAATTTCACATCAATAAGTGCCTCATCCATCACCACCACCTTTCAGGTGATTTTCTGCGATGGGATTTCAGGAGGCACTTAGCGTCTTATATACAATTTCTTTACAAAGTCAGTTTTTCCATCATCAAGCATTCTCAGCATTGAAATAAAAATAGGCAGAGCTTTGCTATTTAAAAAAGCTCTTTTTATATCAGGCCCTGCAACCCAGAAACCCCTTTCAGGAAACTGTACACTTTTTTTGAGTCCACAGAAAGAAAGAAGGAAAGAAAGAGAAAAAAGGAACCAGCAAAGCAGATCTCTGGTCCTGGGAGGACTTAACCTCACCCAGGTGGGAAGAAATATAATTAGTTGTCAAGCCTGCCTCCATTCCTTTGCTGTGTGATCTCAGGGAAGTCACCTTACCTCTCTGGGTACCCGTTTTCTCTTCTAAGACGTGGTGATACTGAAAGTATCCCGTCTTTTACCTTGAGGGCCAAATGAGGATGTGAGTATTTTGGACACTGGAATACATTTTATAAATATAAATATAATAAAGGATCGAAGGAGGGTTTAAAGGGACTAAAGAAAGTCAAAGGCGGACTTCAGATGACTCTTGCCCCTTCGTCTTTGTTTTTTTAATTTAGAAGAACTCTTAATAATAAGAGCTATTAAAATAGGTGCAAAATAAAATCCTAGGTGATTAAACATTACATCATAGTTGGCAATTGTTTTTAGTGACATATAAAATGTGTATTATATTGATGGTGTCTTCGATTAGACGAAATATATATTTAACATAACTCTTACTATATATACAGTATCTTACTATATGTATATATTTAGTAAGTATATATAAGTGTGGTATATATATAGTATATATAAGTATATATATGTAAGTATATATAAGTATATATATAGTAAGTATATAAGTGTGTATATATGTGTATATATATATATGCGTGTATATATGTATATGTGTGTGTGTATATATATATATATATATATATATATATATATATACATATGTATCTCCTGCTTTTCTTCACCGGACGTTCGCTGTCAATATTATTTGCAAACCGACCTAAGCTAATCTGACCACTTGGCCTCACGCAGTGAGACATCAGTGAGCCCCTCTTCATCTTTCTTTCAATGTACAGCTATTACTTCCCCATGAATGGCAAACTACATGAAACACAGACGTGATGTGCTCTTTTAAGTAAAGGCTCTCAACAGAGCAGGATAATATCATGTAAATAGCTCCCCTGACATGGCTTCCTGAGCTCTGAGCCACGGGCTGTGTGATTTCAGCCCTGCTCTGCCACCTCTCTGGGCAGCTTGGTGTCTGAGGCTTACCATTCAGCTCCGTGAAAATGGGAGAGCTCACGGTTCTTGAATGTCAAGGTTTCTGGGAAGGCAAAGAGAGAAAATGGGAGCGAAGGATGGCATTCAGACCACAGACAAGCCAGGGCCTCGGTCTGAGGGCAGGCTCCCCACAGCTCAGGTGGGGGCTCAGGCCCCCGTGTCCTCATCTAGGAGATGGGGACACGAAAAACGGGGATACTTCACAAAGCTGCAGGGAGGAATAAAGAAGATCCTATAAGAGGTACCTGGCCTAAGGTGCCGGCCCACACACCTTAGCACAGGGGCCCCAGGTAAATCTCCGGCCTCTGGGAGGCACTATTGCCTCGTGCTTTCACTCAAGGCCTGTGGAATTGCCGGGTCGTTAGGTCTTATCCCAGTGGGGCCACTGCTTACCTCTGCCACCCCGGGCACGTTAATGGAGGAACCAAAGTTCCCTTAACCCAAACGCAGATGGTAACTGCATCTCCGGACGGTGCTGAGACCCCACCTAACTGATGCGTGTAGATCGCTGGGCACCCGTGCCTGGCCCTTGGGGAAGCGCTAAGAGGGGACTGTTATCTGCTTGGCTTGCTCCTCCGGTGGCGTCGAGGTGTAAGTTTAATGATGGGGGTGGGGGTGGGGTGGAGGTGGGATGCGGGCGCCTGGCCGACTGAGGTCTCCCGGGCCAGCAGAGCGGGCCGGGCCGGTGTCAGCGCGCATTTATTGATGGCAGGTATTTGGGGAGTAATTGAGCGCGGCGGCCGGCCTAGGGCGAGAGTGGGCCTCCACGAGCAATTAAATGTGATTAGGCCGAGACCTTCAGGATCCAGCTGGGTGATTGATAACCCGGCCGCATTCCTGCCGGCCCGCGACATCAAACGGGCGGCCGGCGGCGGGCGGGGCAGAGGGGGCCGCGCGCGGGGACCCGGCTCTTCTCCGCTTGGCGCTGCCCTTCTCGCCCGCGACGCCCATGGTCAGGGAGAAAACGGATGATATGTCCTCCTCCTGCCCAGGGGTCTCTCCCTTGCTCCCTCTCCAGGTGCAGCGGGGGAGGCAAGGGCGCAGAAGGGACTGGTGGCGAGGGGCCCCCTGCGTGAGGGCGCAGCGCCCAGAGAAGCCAGGCCAACCGCTGGGGCGGACTCTGGGAATCCTGCAGGAACGCTAGAACCAGGGCAGAAAGAAGGGCAACAAAGGGCCAGAAGGGGACACATAGGTGACAGTGGGAATGAGAATAAATCGAAAACGGGGGGGGGGGGGGGGGGGGGGGGAAGAAAAAAAAAGGGGGGGGGGGGGGGGGGGGGATATGGAGAGATGCAACAACAGGGGAGCAAGGTGGCAGAAAGAGAAGAAAATAAAGTTTAGAAGGAGAGCACGTTAGAGGAATTGTACAGATAGTAGGAAAGTAGAGAGAAGAAAAAAAATTAAAGATGTAAAGTGGGATGAACATGAAAAAAAATGAAAGTTGAGGAGAGGGAACTGAAAGAGATAGCAAAGAAAAGAACAAGAAAGAGGGGGCAACAGGGGAGGGAAGAAACTAAAGACGAGATGGGGAATGAGAGACAAAGACTGGGGAAGACAGAAGAGAAAGAAGTGAGAAGGACGAAGAGGATGCCCTGCTGGCCTGGGTCCCTCCCCAGCTTCACCCTCTTCCATCCCAGGCCCTGCCTCCTTTTCTGCCAGTTCGGTGCCCCGAGCCAAGCATCACCTGGTGCCTGGGAGGCCCCGGGCATTTGCCCCCAGCAGCCCAACTCCAGCCCAGCCCCAGCCCCAAGCCAGCTCTTTCTCCCTCCTGGCTGGATAAGGGGGTCCACGCCCCAAGCCCAGGGTGATCAACGGGCTCCCTGCATCCCAAGCTTGGGCCCCACGGGCCATGAATCACAAGTGGAGGTGCTGGGGTTCCTGGGGGCCGTTGCCTCGGGATCCCCGGAGTCTCCGGAGCCAGGGAACACTTTCTGTCTGTGCTGACTCCACAGACAGGATCAAAACAGCATGAAAGAAATCAGAGCGAGAACGTCGTCGGCAGGAGCTGGACTTCTAAAACCCCCTTCCGCCCCCATAGGCTTCAATATTAAAAAACCCCCTAGGAGCCTCAGACACTGTATTAATTAGTGCAACCACCCATGAAAAGTTGGGTTTGGAGAGGCATTCTTTGCCCTGTGTGAAAAACCAAGTCTAATAAACAATTGTTAAGTTGGCCTGTTGCCGCTGGTAAATTACATAGCATTAAAAAAATAATGCTTTTCATATTAGGCACTAATTAAAGGTTGGGACAGCTTTAAAACAAGAGAGGGAGGGGGGAAATCAAAGAAAATATAAAAATGTTCTTTCAAGAGTTATGGGAGGTTAATAAAGTATGTCTGTTAGAGTGAGCCTACTTTGCCCCCAGCTACAGCCAAGCTGGAGCCACCACAATTGGGTCTCAATAAGATAATGATATTCCTTTCTCCGCTATTAAAAGCCTCCCAGTGCAAACTTAAAATGATTTATTTAATTTAGGAAATTACGAGGTGTAACTTCAAAGCCCGAGCCGTTAGTAATGGAAAATACCAGGTTGTTTAAAATTATAATAATAATTGTTTGGAGAACTCAGGACATCAAAGTGTTTTCATCAACAAATGCAGAGGGGTCCGGAGGAGGTTGGCAAGAGTCAGAGGAGGTGGATGGAGTTCGGATTTGATTATTATGAACCTTATCAAGGCAAGACTCAGGACTCCCGAAGCCGGGTACTCTGTTCTGCTTTGAAGCGGGCTATTTCGGAAAGTAATTTTACTGCTTTTTATTTAGTTTCTAGTAAGGAGGAGGTGAGGGGGTGGGGTAGGGTAGGACAGGGGGAGAGGGGTCCAGGAGTTGACAGCCGACTTTTCTTCATTGCTGTCTGACCAATTTCATTAAAGAGGCCTACAGCATCACCAATCTGGAAATCTTTTTTTTTTTTTTTTTTTTTTACACTGAAGAAGGACACAGGCACAATCAACTTCACCAACTGGGCCCTGTGATTTCAGGGTGTGTGTGTGTGTGTGTGTGTGTGTGTGTGTGTGTCTGACGTGGGTTCTTTTATAAATGAGGTTTATGTTTATTCCAAACCCAGCAATGGAGAGGGAGTGGGGGTTGGGGAATGGCCTCTCCAACCCGTGGCAAATGAGCGGCTTTTATAGCAAAGAATGGCCGTGGGAGTTTTCATTCGGTCAGACAAGGTTCTGCTCAAAGGCAAGGATCCTCTTTTCAGTCAGGTCAGGCAGACGTTTTGCCAATGCCTGCTCCCAGCCAGCCAGGCCCTCGCTGCCTACCTCCTGCCGGCCCTACCCCAGCATCGCCTCCGCAGGGGTGCAGGGATGGGGAGGGTGGGGAGGCTGAGTCCCAGGTCCCTAGGGATAGGGAAAGCCCCGCTGGCCAAAGTGAGGTGGGGAAAGGGATGGAGAGTAATGCTCCGGAGATGAGCTCTCCGGGTTTGGGAATCCGGGGAGCTCTGGAGACCCCCACGTTATGTCTAAGACAGCCTCTGCAGGGCCTGTCTTTGCGAGCCCTCGTGCCCTCCACCAGGCTCATGCTTAGGCCTCAGTTCTGCTGCTGTCACTTACTGGCTCTGTGACCTTAGTGAGTACCCTCTCTGAGCCTCGGTTTTCTCATCTATGAAATGGCATCAATAACACATCCCCAAGGAGTGTGCAAGGATTCGATGAAATGTGCGAGGAAATGCCTACTTCTGTCCGCACTGAGCAGGAGCTCAATAAATGTGATTTCCTCTCCTTTCTTCTTCCCCTCTTTCCCCAAAGCAGAGCTGTCTTTCTAGAAAAGTTTGGTGAAAGCGTTGAAAGTACGGGAGGACTGGCATCTTCGGCTTTAAGTCCCAAGGCACGGCTTCGCGGGTCCCAGGTGAATATCAGGGTTCTCCTGCTGCCTCAGGTTGTCAGTCCAGTCTCTGGAACTCCTGGCGCACAGAGCCTGACCGAGGTGGGGACCAAGGCGACCGCTAACCCGAACACGGGGCAGGTTAGAAGGGAGGCGCAGAGTCAGCCGCACCGCCTGGGCCCCGGGGGCCTCTGGCTGTGGTCGAGGTCCCCGCAGCCCTGCCGCATCCTCGCCTCGGTAACCCCATCCACCTGGTAGCGCTGGGATGTGTATGCTTGAGCCTGAGCCACATCTTTTTTTCTCGCTCCCGGCCTCAGTTTTCCTTTGGGATTTGGGGCGATTGGGCTAATGCGCAGTCGCCCAGACCGTTTCCAATCCACCCCATCGGCCACGCAGGTCGCAGTCTCAATTCTCCTGATCGCACCCTGGTTTGCGTGCGAACCCCTCCTCCAGAGGGCAAGCTGTCTTAACCCGGAGCTGCGGTCTCCGGATCCCCCAACCGGGATTGAGATCGCCCGAGGCTGCGGGGTCGAGCGGCGCCGGGAAGGAAGCTCGGTGGACGGGCTAATTAGGGACCCAACGTGGCGGTTGGATTCCGGGCTGGGATTAAGAGGCCCATCGGGGTGGCAGAGGCGAAAACTGGGGAGGTTTGGGACGCTCCCGGGGCTCAGCTCCGGAGCGCAGCGGTGCAGCGGCCAGAAGTCGGCCCCCAGCTTGGAAGCAGGTCTGTGGGCTCGGTTCTCGCTCCGCGCTGGAGCTGGGAGATCTCAGACTCGTCGCCCGACCCGCGGGAGCTTCCGCCTGGCGGGAAAATGCAGTCTCTGGCGCCCACCTCCAAACGGGGTGTCGGCGCAGTGAAAACGTGAGACGGAAAAGCGCCAGTCCTAGTCGATGCCCGGCATCTATCTGCCTACCCTCCGCTTCCGCAGCCTGAAGTTCTCGATTCCCTTCTGCCCGCGTTCCCGGGGCCACCGTCGTTTCTCATCCGAAAACAGACCT
Source organism: Panthera uncia (assembly GCF_023721935.1). Lineage (NCBI taxonomy): Eukaryota > Metazoa > Chordata > Mammalia > Carnivora > Felidae > Panthera > Panthera uncia. The sequence goes on from NW_026057577.1 coordinate 89,666,602, forward strand.
CAGAAAGGTATCATCAGTAGCCACTTCGGATTTGTTTGTGCAATAAAAAGCGGAATTTAAGATCCGTCTCGGCCTCCCTCACCCACTGCGATTTTTTTCTTTCTTTAATGGTGATGCCTCAAAACCCAAGCCTGACCCCGTTCTGTACCCAGTGGAAAGGGAGGCTGCAAAGCAAACGGGGCTTGAATGAACCACCTTCCCCCTTCAAACCGAAAAGAGCATTTGTTCGGGGTCCATCTCCTTGGAAGGAGTGAGGAATGGTAAACGGAATGCGATTTGACACACTCCTGAAAGGGCAGCAGGCAACCACCCCCACCTCCCAACCCAGGGAATGCATCTAGTTACAATCCCCATTTGCAAAGAGCTATAGGTCCCTTCCCCCCAGTTTTAAATCGGTTGCCCTTTTGGTAGCTGGCAGATTTCAAGTTCAAGATTTTCCCTTGATCATCTACCAACCTCTCAGATCCCTGGACCCCCCCCCACCACCACCACTTCTAAGCTCATCTTTCACTAGAGTTTGAAAAACCGAACAGCAATTCCATTTCTTTTCCACAACTAACACAAGCTGCCAGAGGAATGATCTCCAAGTACTTGGTTCGCTATTTGCGATCGACTCCCCCAACCCAGGCTGAATCTGGGCACAACTCTTCATTGATTCACACTAACATCCTAATAAAAATCACCAGCCCCCTCCCCCAGTCTTGGGGGCATTTTGGAGTTGAACCCAGCTAAGAACAGAGAGCACCCTTTAAAATAATTGTTTGGACAAACTTTACTGCAATAAAACAAATGTTTAATTTAATTCAGAATAAGAGATAAGAAATAACTCTTCAATAAAATATATAAAATTATACAAGGCACCCTTTCAAAGGGATAAAAGTATACTGGGTGGGGGTGGGGGGAGGGGGGAGATTGATAGAAAGATGGAAGTACCAGGAGCTAAATGGGCTGTTTGACAAGGCCATTTTTTAGCAAGTCAAAACATGGCTTTCCCCTCTGCCCCCAACATGTTAAAAAGTATATAAATTTTTCTAATAAGTTTAGCACATACAACAGGTACACAGAGAAAGCAGGATTTGTTTTTCTTTCTGGATCTATTCATTGTTCAAGAATATTCAGCATATAGGTAATGGTTACAAGATTTTTTTTTTTTTTTAAGCAGAGAATTAACTACACTCCCCGCCCCCCAGTCACCTTTGCAATGTGTGAGGACTGACTGGTACGTAGTATTTCACAGAACCCGTCAATTCTCCCCGACAGGCCTTAACTTTGTACTCTCCAATTATCTGAAATGGAGTTAAGCAACAGCCTTGAGAGGAATTAGGAAGTTACTTCCAAGTCCCACCTTACCCCAAGGCATCCTTAGGACTCTTCTCATCCCCAACCCCCTTTTATCGATCTTACAAAAAAAAAAAAAAGGTTAAAACTTTAACAATCTGTAACAGTGTAGAAAGAGGGAAAAATACAGGGCCAAATATGGTAGTACCTAATGTGTTTTTTAATGCGTGTAAAAATGCAAAAACATGATGTGTCCCCGTCTTCTTGAGGAATCTCTCCATTATCTAATTCCTAGGCGTGTTTCTAATTCTAATCTTTGTTTTCCATAAGCAGAAGGCAATCATCCCATCAAAATCACCCAATGTCAGCAATTTTAGCGAATAATTTGTGCCTCCTCTAAGAAAGAACAAATGGACTCTTTTAGGAAGGTGATACATAGAAAAAAAGTATAGATACTATGCATATAAATTTTGCCTTTCAAAATAATCTGAATTTTTACGTCTGCTGTATAAAAATGTATTATATTTTATTACATATATATTTATATATAAAAACCATCAGAGCCAATCTTTGTGAAAGGAGAAGGGGGCATCTAGAAGATTACACCAAGAAAATGGGACTTGGTGCCTCCAGCCTAAAGAAATTCGAACTATGTCGGTGGCCCTGTGGGCCTAGCCACTTAGGGTGGTGCATGCAAAGTTTGCGGAGCAGGAGTATCGGCTTGGTACAGCCTTCTTGGAGAGGGAGGGGGGACCCATTTAAACAAACATCCATCGTGGAGTCTATGGAGCTGGTCTTCCTTAGGATAGATGGTACATGCCGTATCCGACTGGAGTCGCATAGAGTCCAACAGGCGGGATGGGGAGGACAGGTCTATGGAAGGGGTAGGACGCTCCGTATATGGATGCTGCTTGCAGGGGTGAGTTGATGGGGAAAGGGAGGCTGAAGCCAGAGGGCAGCATAGGTTTTGCAGCCATTTTCAGCTTCTCCAGTTCTGCCTCCTGCAGTCTTTTTGCCTTGGCCCTTCGGTTCTGGAACCAGATTTTGACCTGGGTCTCTGTGAGGTTCAGAGAGCTGGAGAACTCTGCGCGCTCTGCAATGGAGAGGTACTGTTTCTGGCGGAACTTGCGCTCCAGAGCGAGGAGCTGGGACGTGGTAAAGGGGGTTCGTGGCTTCCGATTGGTCTTGTGTTTCCGCAGGGTGCAGGTGGTGGGGCTCATGTGTCCTAGAGAACAGAGAGGGAGGGAATTAGCAAACGTGGCTTTCTCTCCAGGTGTGTCCACCCCTGCACAGGCCTTCCTCTCTTCATCTTTCAGAAAGGGACCTCTGTCAAAACTGTGGGAGAAGTACCATATTTAAGTGGATAAATTGCTTGATTTAAAAAACTGAGTCTTCTTACAAAAAGCTTGGGATTTTAACAGTGCATAGAACTATCTATATGGGAACCTACAGCATAATGGATAATGGAAATAGAATTATCTATAAGCGGACCCTTCCTAAGCCAAGGGAGCTGAATGTTCTCTGAGAAACAAAACCCACGTCCTCTGAGCTTCATTTCTCTGGTCTTTAAAAAGGGGGGGGGGGGGGGGATTCATGATAATCGTCACTTCTCTACAATGCTGAGATAATCCCATAAGAAGAAAAATGAAAAGGGTCCTATAAACTGCGCTGGTCCCCTCTCTACACCGGGAAAAGTTGGAGCGCATCAGCATATTTATGAAGGATAATCGTGCAGATAAGGTCTGCGGTAAATTAATAGCATCTCTGGATTGGGAGCAGCCCCATGCAATAAACAGCCATGCAGCTGACATTCCATCCAGTCTACAGATTATACAACCTGAACATCATTTTACAGACCTGAACGTGGGGTAAGTTTCTTGGCCTGGTGCTTCTGTAATATAAAGTTTACTAAGAAGGAGGGAAAAATTAGCTCGCTCATAAATGTAAATGTCAGGGGAAATCATGCTGCCTCTGAGTTGAGAGCATGTGATGACATCTTATCATCCCTACCCATTCTCTGGTTTAGAGCAAATGTGTAAACGATTAGTTTGTCGCCAGGATTTAGAAAGAGGGAGTAACAAGCAAAACAAAGGTATGCCAAAGGCATCCAAACTCCATATTTAAAATGGATTCAATTATAGGAAGTCATAGCATGGGGCATCTTTGTGATTCCATGGTATTCAACTAACTTGGGGCTTCTTCTCCTTAAAGGGAGGCGGGGGCAAGAGTGTGGAGCTGAGAGGCAGAATGCTAAACAATTAATTTTCTGCATTTGGCTTTTACGAGCTATGCTAATTTTCCCAAAGTAGCCACAGTAGTAACTCCAAAGTACTCACGGGGAGAATGTCACATTTCTTGTTTAGTTACTTCGATGGCCCAAGAAAGAGTTTACACTTCATACTTGAGGGTGATACAACAAGTCCCACCCAGCCTCCATTTCCAACAAGAACTGGGTTTGTCCTAATGTGACATTATGAAGCATCATTTTCGGGACTGAAAAGCAAGTAGTAGGTTCTGCAATCAATCAAAACCAGAAATCTGGGTGAGGGATGGGTAAGAAACTACCACAGGAGTGTAGATTTTTGCGTAGGCAAATCCCTAAATAAACTGGGGGGGGGGGGGGCGGCACCTACTTCGTAATTTACAAATAAACTAACAACACCGTGGGGAGACTCAGAGACCCGCTTTCACCCTTCCCAAACCTGACCTAGCTCTCTGGAGGACCCAGCTGTCGCAAGTCAGAACCAAGCTCCTAGAGTCTACGCCTGAGCCTACTCTCTGTTTGGAAGAAATCTGTGCCCCGAACAGTCATCCTGGCCGCTCTAGAGGCTGCATTTGAATGATAAAACCCCGAGCTACAGGGATTGCACACGTGTATCATAGCCGTAAAGTCCAGAGGCTTCCTCTCAACACTCCCTACCTCGCCTCCCCTCTCTAAACCAGTCAAAGGATGGATGCGGTTTATACAAAGCAAAACAGCAGTTACCCTACTTCCTCCAAATAACAAACCTGGCCAGGCAGGTGGCTCCCTCCTGCCCCAGGCTCCTGCCCCAGGCTCCTGCCCCAGGCTCCTGCCCCAGGGCTCCCACTGCCATTTCTAGGCCCAAAGCACCAAATGAACCACTTTTTGTTTTTAAATTAAATCCCTTCTCCAGAATCTTGGATTTTTCTCTCCTGAAGGTCATACCCAGAGCCCCAAACTGCCTTACCCCCTAGCAGGGAAGCTCATCTCCACAGAGTGGGGAGGGGGGGTTGTTTACAGAGCAAGTGGGGAATTGCCATCCCAGGACCTGAAGGCCTAAGGAAGTGAGGATTTCTGATCTCTGGACACCACTCTCTGTAAGGCCTGAATCCTTGATGTGTTCATGGACATCGACCCAGGCCTAGAAATCCATGGGCACTCAATATTTGTCTAACAAATTAAGTTTCTTAAAGTTTCTGAGCCTCTATCTCACCATCAAGAAAATGGGTAAATACCGTGTAGTGTGGCTCAGAGTGCTACATTTTAGAATGCCCAGAGCCCTGTCTGCCACACCAGATAGGTGATCATCAAATATTCCCAAGGTTGTTTTTTTGTTTTTTGGTCAAGCCCAAACACAGTGTGTGCAGATTCCTCTGAACTCTGCTGAAATGTCCTTCTCTGTTACCAGGAGGCCGGCTGCAGCCACACAGAGATCAGATAAGATAATATGGTGAAAAGTGCTATAAAGCACTGTGCAAACTTGAGTTTAAATTCTTTGAGTCCTGAATCTCCACACCCTTTGAATCTTTCGGAGTTTCTAACAGGGTGGAGAGCTATGCCAGAGGGGACAGCCACTGAGGCCTGGGTATATGGCCTTGTTTTGTTCACAAAATACTATGCATCTCGAGTCCTGAGGGCTGACTGATGAGAATGGAGAAAGGTGTGATTCTACAGGCTTTGGAAAAGGTCCCTCCGCAGACCCCCTCTTTCTCACCTTTTCTAAAGGTGCACTGGGTAGGGAAATTGTAAAGGCTAGGAGATAAAAATTAAAGAGTCTATAGGGAATGACTTCTCCAAATGCAAAAGGACCCAGGCCCAAAAATAAATGCTAAGGCTGGAGGAGAAATAAATTCTCCTAGGCCTGCATGGCCAAGTCTTGCCTCATTGGCAGGAAGCGGGGTGCAGGTGTGTGGACCTCCTCTTGGTTTCTTTGGGGAAAGGGATCAAAGGCGGTCAGGGCACCATGCAGAGGAGCAGAGTTTGGACACCAGGACCCTTTGCCCGATTCAGCCATTGTTGGTGACCCGGGTCAAGCAAGTCCAGTCCTCCTAAAGCCTGGTGTTGTCTGTAAAGGGGGTAACCACCGGTCCTGTGCCTCCGCCTACACTTGGGGTTCCAGCAATGATCAGGGTCTGGTGAACTAATGAGCATCACTTTGTAGAAATCTCAAGCGCTGCTGGAATGCTGTTAATTATTACTATGAGCCAAGCGGAGCCCGCGCCCCGCGCGCCTGACCCCAGCCCGCTCCCTGCGAAGGTACTGGCTGCGGGGACAGGGAGACTTTTCGCCTTGGCACCAGCCTCTGCCGCCATCCCTTCCGGGGATCGGGACCCAGAGGACGGTAATGATTTCTACCCAATGCCGGGGGTTAGATTTCTGCCAGTCTATCTTTAAGATAAGGGCACATCCCGCTGGGTTGTAAACTTTGAAAGGAGGTAAGGCACCTCCGCCTCTGCCCGGCACACATTCGCGTGCTCATTAAAAGTGTATTCCCCTTCATTCTTGGGACAGAAACCCGCTGGACGGTGAACCAAAAGTGAGCAAAATGGTTGGAGCGCGGGGCCGAGGACCAGAGAAACCGATAACCCAGCGACCCGGCGAACCAGCTAGGATTCGCCCTTCAAAGACCAGCGACTCCTCAGTTGTGTCGGATACTTTGCACAGCTAGGGGATCGCGAACACGCGATGCGCGGATACGAAGCCAGAACTCCTAGGCTTGCTTTCCCGGGCGTGTAGTGCAGAGGGGGTCTCCGTCCCCCCCCCCTCCCCCAGTCTGTGACACCGGCCCCCGCCTACCCCTTGTCCGGCTCGGACGCTCACTCACTTGGAGGCGGCGAATATCTGCCGGGTTCCTGCATCCACGCGGCTCCGTCTTCTGAGTTCTCCGACTTCACCGAGGCGGTCTCGAAGGGCTTGACCAGCGGCCCGGGGCTGTGAGCTTCCCGGGCGCCGTGTCCCGGCAGCAGCAGCGGCCGCAGGGTGGCCCCGGCCGAGGCGCTTTCGGCTGGCAGTGGGGACGCCTCCTTGGGCGGCTTCTTGTCCGACATGAGCGCCTCCACGCTGAAGGGCAGGCTGGAGACCTTGACGCGGCGCTCCTCCGCGGCCCCCTCCGCGCCCCCAGGCCCCGGGCCCGGCCCAGCCACCATCGCCGGGCCCTCCTCATCAGACGAAAACAGGTCATTGCCTTTGGACGGAGAAGCCATGACTTCTCTGCCCTACGTAGCTCCCGGCGCGCGACTCCGCTGGCAACCCGGCAGCGGCGACTCAAACTTTTTTGGGGGGAGACGGGAGGGGCGCGCCGGGAGCCGTGCCTTTCCTCCAAGGGGAAGTGGGAGACCCGGCTCAGCCAATCCGCGCCGGCTCTGGCGCTGACGCCACAGACGCTCGCGTCTGATTGGCTCTCCAGGAAGAGGCTGGGGCCTTTTTTTTTTTTTTCCTGTTTGAAATAAATTAGGAGTTAATTACAGGAGCAGTCAGCAGAGTTGTTATTAGGCGATCCCTCAAGGGTTATAATCACGCCAAAACTGAAAAGTCCATGGCGTAATTAAGGCCGATTATTTAAAGAGGAAGTTCGCCGAGTCCCATTTCTTCTCTCTTTTGACCCCTTTTTAAAAAGGCACCTCGCGCCCACACCACTTTCCCCAACCCCCACCGCCAGAACAAGTTTAAAATCTCCAACTCACACTGCAAAAACATTTGTGAAGCTCCTACTATGCGTGGAAACTGGGCTAACTTTACAATTTTAGGAGACAACACTGAAAGCAGGGGCCAGCATCCTTGCTAAAGGAAATTATACATACATGGCGCTTATAAGAGTATCTTGCTATTGGCAAATGCTCCACAGCGAGAGCTGTTACTGTAACTCCCCTGGAAGAAGGGACATGGGGAGCCCGAAAGATGGTCAGGAGCTGGTTTTCCAAATAGTTGGAAATTTTAAAGCAGTGGTCCCCATCTCTTCCACTTGAGACAAACCCAGCGCACTCTTAGAAACTGTAATCCGCGCGTTTTCTTTCCCTTGAATCTCTTCTCTGGGCGACACCCGGATCCGACCTTTTCCCCAAGACTATGTGTATTGTGTGTTCGTGCGTTTGTTTGAGCCTATGTTTGTCATGTGTTTTGGTGCCAGTGTTTGCCTTCAAGGGGGAGGAGGAAGGAAAAGGCGCTGATAGTACCTAGTCCTTCCCTTCCTCTTGCAAATCTCAGAAATACTAGGTTCTGAGTTTGCACACCCCAGGCCTGTGTACATTTTTGAGAAGCACATTTTTTATTCATTGCACCTGGTTAAAAAAAAAAAAAAGCATATATATCCCCACCCAGCCCCAAATTATACCCTGGGTAATTACATCTCAAAGCCTTAGTGATGACTGTACCAGCCCTGGGACAGGGGAGAGGGAGTTTAGAGGGCGCAGAGGCCTCGGATCCCTCTGCAGGCCACCGGCCCAAGACCGAAGAGCTTCCAATGACCCTCCCCCCTATATCTCAAGGATTACCCGGGAGTGACGAGATAAATAGAAATCTTCCAGCTCAGGGCCTGTACACAGCAGATGCTTGCTAAACAGTTCCCAGCGTCTTGCAAGGAAGGGACTTTGTTTTTAATTACTGAAATGATCAAGCCTTGGAGGCTATCTCCCAGTTCAAGAATCTTAGAGACATGACACACCCCCCCCCCCCCAACCCATGTCTCTGAGGCACTGCTTTCTTCACCCTAAACATCTGCCTGGAGTGAAACTGTGCTGGCTGAGGATGTCCTGAATAGGCATGATCTGAATCTTAGGGAGGCACAAACAGTCTGCCCTGGTCAATTAATTCAGTCCGACTAGACCATTAGAAATGTTCTCAAAAAGTTAAAAAGTAAAGGGAGTCCTAACCACAGTCTTCTAAAACATCTGGGTCCCTCTCCCACCAAGCACATCCTGTCACCACCCCCCAACAAATTGGAAGCTCAGAGAATGTTTTTTAAAAAATTAAACTATCTGGAGATGTATGCTTTTTCCCCTTGAGTCATACTTGATGATAGTTGGCTTGATATGCATCTCAAATACAATACAGGTAAATCCAGATTAAGTTCTGTGCCTTCTAGAGGTACCCAGCAAGGTGCAGGCTATATATTTTGGAAGCAAACCTGAAATTCGTTTAGCCCTAAGCTGCCAAAGTGTACAAAAGGGTTCCAGCTTTCAGTTGGGCTGTACTCAGGCACTGTTTTAAAATTGTTCCTGAAAACACACTGTTCATATTTGTTAATTTAGGGGCATACAGGCTCATTCCTGGGAAAAATTTAAAAGTCAATACTACTAGAGCTCTTTTAATGAACTTTTCTAGGACAGGAGAAGCCGGGTTCCCCTCACTACTTTCAGGCCCTGATGTCCAGAGAGGGAAAGAAAATTATGAAGCTAGGAAGAGGAAAATAGTAGAGACAAAACAAAATAATTGGTGTTCAAAACCAGGATGCCAAGCTCTGGCCATCAAATGAGCAGGAGAGATGCCCAGAGGGCAACCAGCCCGCTCACCTTGTCTTCTCCCTGCTGGGGTGGGGAACATTCGGGAAAGGGTCTCACTTCTGCTGGTAAAAAGGTAGAACCTCAACAGAACTCTAGCCCTTTACGGAAAGCCCCTTCTGTGCATTGGCTGAACATTTTATTCACCTCTTCCTGGCCGCGGGACCTTGGGCGCATTACTTTGCGTCTCTCAACCTGCTTTTTGACTTCCAAAATGAAGGATAATAATCCTTACCTGGGATCGCTCTTATAGTGATTAAATTAAATAGGCTACAGAACGTAACCAGAAGGTATAGGGTATCAATACAAAATATTATATATCAAAAGCAGTAGCAATTTATCGAATGCTTTCTCTCTGCTAGATACCCGAATTGAGGCTCATCGCCAGCCTTCACGGAGTTCACGATAGGTTCTTTGTAAAATCTCCGGGGCTGAGAATTTTTGCCTTTGGCGCTTAAGGGACATTTAGTAAAGGTTAGTTCCCGGTGACACTGACGTGACTGCAGTATTTGTAGGCAGGAAAGTGGGGTTTCAAAGGGAACACAGCACGAAGAGTCAACTCTGCATGATAGTTTACTACCTGTCCTCCAGGATCTCATTCGTTTCTTCCTACACAGGGCTCCGGGCGGAGATCATGTCCCCCATTTTACGGGGAAAAGACCAAGGCTGGGAAGAACCAACTATGCTACCCGAAGTCACGCAGGTTGGAAGTGGAGGACCCGGGGATCCCCACGCGCAGCCCTGGGCCCTATACACAGACCTCACCCTTCCAAGTTCCTGCGCTCCCCGGGGGACTTAGCACGTTTAGGAACCCTGCGAGGAGCCGCCGCGCACGCGCACCGCGGGTCCCAGGGCAAAAAAACGCTACTTGCAAACTGTGGTGGACCACGCGCGGACCCTTGCGTTTGCAACGCCCAGGACCGATCGCAGGATCCCGGCGGCTAGGAGGAGGCGGGGGAGGGGCGGAGGAGGGGGCTGTAGACGGGCCAGGGCTGCGGGCAGGCGCCAGGCGCGGGGAGATGAAAGGCGGGCTCCAGGGGAAGGGGCTGCGCCGGGTGACCGGCTCCAGCCGCGCCGGGCGCCCCGCCCCCGCCCCGCCCCGCCCCCGCTGCCCCGGGCAGAGGCGGCTGCCCGCGCCGGAGCCGCGTTAATTGCTCTCGGCCCCGGCACTCAGCCTGCGCGGAGCCGGGACAACCTCGCTCCAGGAGGAATGACAATTCGCCCTAATGGGACAACCTCGCTCCCAGAGGAGTGACAATTCCTCCTAATGGGCCTCTCGTTAGCGGCCTATTCTCCCGAACCCGGTATCAGAAGCGGGCAGACACGCGGGCGCCAATGTCCGCCTGGAAATTCCACAACACAGCTCCCCCATCACGCCCCCCCCCCCAATCATTCCCTGTGTGACCTCGAGGAAAAGGCTGCTCCTCTCTGAGCTTTTTTTCTTACCTGTGCCCTGAGAAGTAGGAATGAGGGCAATCCGACCTTAGTGGGGTGGGCATACTTCCAGGCATTTAAGAGATCATTTTCAGAGTTACAGAGCTGGCAGTTGGGGGTGGGGGTGGGGCGGGGAGAGTGGCATTCAGGGTTGCTGCTTGAGGTTGTCTGGGGGGACGAATCCCATGCTTCTGAAGTTCTAGACGCTCAAACCGGGTGAGCTACGGCCCCTGCCCGCTGAGATCACAACCTGAGCCCCAGTGGGCATGGGAGAGAAGGGTCCTTTGCCAGAGCGCTCTGCGGATTGCACAAGTCTGCCTGAAGCCTGAACTTTCGTTAGCTTCCCATTTTACAGATGAAGAAGTCGAGGCGTAGACAGGAGAGAAGCTGGCCCCGAGCTCTCCGGTGGGACAGGTCCAATCTGACAAGGTACCCTGGAAGAAGCCCACAGCAAGGATGTCCTCCACGGGGAGGGGAAGGTCCCACAGTCCAGAGAGGGATGGGCCAGTTTGTGGAGACTTCCCGTTGTTCTTCGTCCCCGCAGGTCCCAGGGCTGAAAAAGGGGAGGGAGCTATGAGTTCCAGTCCTTCTCTAGTTGTATATTCAAATCCAGGCCCTGCTTTTGCCATCCTTCTGGACCTCAGTAACCTCCTTCAGAAGCAGGCTACTAGTGCCCAGCTTACAAGGTTGCTGGTGAGGACTAGATGAGAAGCCTTACCAGAAAAACACATAGCACAGAGTGTGGCTGCATTAGGTCCCACACTCACAAGTGGTTGCAGCCGTCCCATCTTCCAGCGTCCTGGAGACGCCCTGGCTTTAAACAGGGTTGAGCCCCGTATTTCTCATGGGACAGTGGATAAATCCCTTCATCTCCTGGGTTTCCTCTTCGGTACTATGGAAATGTCCAACATTCAGTAAGCATCGGATATTATTGTTTCTTAAATCATTACTGATACGTTTACCTCCTTTTCAATAGATCTGCCTGGCATCACGCACACGCGGGGGCCAATGACCCAACACTGGATGATTTGAGGCATGACTCTGCGACTTTTTTTTTTAGCTTTGGCCCTCCCCGCCTCCCCACTCCCGTTGGTAAAATGGGAATAACTACCCATCTTTTGAGAGGGAAGCAGATTGGCAACTCTTGTTGAGTCAGGGGTAGGGACTGAAAAAAGAATTGCTTTAGACAAATGGTTCTTCTCAGAGTCACTTCTGTTTCCCAGCCCCTGGGTACAGCTCACTGGCACCTTCCCAAAACCCCCCCTCCCCCCTTGCACTGGAGGAAGGTTCCCAGGAGCAAGGCCCAGGCTCTGATTTTTCTGCACGGAAAGACCAAAGGGCTCCCTGTAAGAGATAGTTCCAGGAAGCTGGGTGGCTGCCGGCCTATGGAACCAGTCTAGCCATCCAGAATGGGACCCAGGGATCCTGCCCTGCCATTCACAAATCTCTGCCCACCTACCCCTTCTCGGTTTGCCCATCTTTAAAACCAGGAAAACCACCCATACTGGGCTGGGCTGAGGTGAGGTTAGAACCAGGGCTCAGTAACTGTCAGCTCTCTCTTATTCCTCAAGGAACCCTATGATGTAGGGGGCCCTGATGGCTCCCTAAGGAGGAGAAAATTGAAACTTAAGTCTTGATAAGAGTTTCTCACAACTAGTAAATACCAGGGTTTTGCTGATTTTAAATTTATGTATTTTGCCTGAGGCAGAAGTTGCTGTAAAGGTGGGAGGGGAGGCATCTGGAAATGCTCACAGCAATGAAGTATCCACTATTTCCATTTTCTTCCACCTTGACAGATGGGGGGCGTTGAGTCCGGGATGGGCTAAATAACCAGCAAGGGGACACAGCAAGGGCACCCTGGATGGTGGATTCCCAAATAGTTACGCAGGAATCTCCGATCTCTCTTATTTGGTGGCTTCCCCGAATTGTTTCCACCAACTGGGCCTGGGGGATGAGGGGAAGAGGAAATGTGGGGAGTTGTTTAATGGAGATAATGACATATATATTTTTAATTAAGGAAGACAGAATCTCTTTCAATTGTTCCACCCCTAGTCGCCGGGTGGGGTATAAGCCAGGTTTGCTTTACCTGTATGACGAAGACAATTTGTTGGTCGTTTCTGGAAGGGAAGGGGGTTGGGACACCGGAGCTGGGCCCCAGACCTGTGTCAGTCTTGGGAGGGGGCTGCAGGTCACCACGGGCAGGAGGACCCTTGCGGACCGGTGGGGGTTGGGTGACAGAAACTGCGGTCCGGCTGTAGGCGTGGCAAAGAGCATTTGAGTCGGGGACCTCACTTGCCCCTCAGGACTGCACTGGGGTGCGGACGTTCCGCGATCTCTCCGAATCCCTCTCGGCCTCCGCCCTTGAAGTCGCACACCCCATTTCCTTGAAGGCGCGACTGCAGCTCAGAGAGGCGCGGCCACGAAAGGAGTCGGGCTGGATGGCGCTTCGGGGCCCCGGAGCCGCCTCGGGGACCCTCTGATGCAGACACCCGGCCTCCTGGATCCACGGAGGTCTGATGTCAGAGTCCCTGCGATACGAACTGTGTACAGCGCCCGGAAGAGCCCCTAGCACAGCGAAGGGCTCAATAAACACCACCAGCTGACCAAATGAAAAGCCCAGCAATCAAAGTGGCGGAAAACTTTGGGCCGCTCACGCCACTGACTCTCGGAAGGTACCGCTTTCCCCAAGTGACTTGGAGCGAACCTTGAGTTGTGACGAGTGGTCTCTGCGTCTTGACCATTGGAGTTTGCCCGCAAAGAAAAATAGCGCTCCTTCTACCCGATGCCGGGAACTCACCAGACTTTGAGTTAACCCTCGCACTCCCCAGTAAATAGCTGCTCATTTCACAAGGGCTGGGGAGGCTGTCTCCCGGGCAAGGTCCCGCAGCAATTAAGTGACCCAGTCAGCATTGGACCCCAGGTGAAACTGACTCTTGACCCCAGGTGAAACTGACTCCAAACCCCGAATTGGTTTCCCTTTATTTTTCTCCAGATTGCATTTCTGTTGTCCCTGGCCTGACCCAGGGAGCCACTCAGCATCACGCTGTTATCTTCACCTGCTCCCTTTAGTAATAGCTTGATTTTGTTGCATTTCCCAGATTTTATAAAACAGGAGTGTGTTTACACAATAGGAAAAGCATACCTGAATGTATCCTCAAACTGAGTTTGAGTTTCTCTTCCTTCTAATAATAGTAGTTCACGCTTAAGTAAAAAAAAAATTGATGTTTATTTATTTTTGAGAGGGAGAGAGAGAGAGAGAGAGAGGCTGTGAGTGAGGCGTAGAGAGAGAGGGAGACACAGAATCCAAAGTAGGCTCCAGACTCAGTGCTGTCAGGACAGAGCCGGACAGGGGGCTCGGACTCATGAACTATGAGATCATGACTGACCTGAGCCGAAGTTGGAGGTTTCACTGACTGAGCCACACCCGGGTGCTTATTGAACACTTACTATGTGCCAGACCCTGTACTCAGCACAAGACAGGAACAAACTCACTGAATCCTCACTAGAACTGTATCTACTAGCTAGTATTTTCATCTTTACCTTGTGGGGAAACCCGATTCTCAGGTATGGAAAAATCTAGAAAAATAGGATTTTTTTTTTAATTATGTTATTTAAAAAGAGGTCATTCTCTCCCTATCCTCTACCCCCCTCCAAACCTAACAAATAATAGCCACTGCCATTTCAATAGGAAAAATAATTTTATTAGATCCGCAAACTTTAAATACGGTTAGGCCTCCCTCTGCTCATAACTTTAATAGCCTGTGTGTCCTGTAGCTTGGTAAAATTGGGACTTTTCTCCTTTTTCACCTTTCCCACGGGGGCTCTTTGCAGTCTCTGTGGGGAGGACAGGAGAGTGAAGGGACAGGCCCCTGACCGCAGCCACGAAGCAAGGATTCTTGTGTCCCTCACTTGCGGGGTGACTAAGCAGGTCCCTTCCCTCTCAGGGTCCCCGGCTTTCCTCATGGGCAAAATGAAGGGGGTACGGTTAATTTCCTGTCCCTCCTGGTTCTGTGGCTTTCTGATGAGGGAGTGAGTAAAAAGCTCAGTCTGCTCTTAGTTCTGTCTACCCCCAGGCTGAGTGAGGTCTCCAGGAAAATAGAGACATAGAATGGAAAGATCACAGGAGGCCAGGAGGAGGGGGGGTCGGGCCGGGGTGTGTGTGTGGGGGGGACGCTGTTGGAACCCCAATTTTATCCTGGACCAGCTGTGTGTCCTGGGACATTCTCCCACTTTTCTGAGCTAAGAGCCTCCTGCTCCCTGTCTGAAAACTGGGGCTAATGATTCCCATCTCTGGGAGTTAGGAGGAGTACACAGGCTCCCAGATGTAAAATTCGAGGAGCTGTTAGATCTGCACGCTCCCCCTGTGCTGGTTGCCTGTGTGAGAAAGGAGAGCACCTGAATCAGCAGAAGAGGGGCCTAGGAGGAAACCCTGTGGATCATTGTTAATGATATAGTCAGAGCTAACACTGCTGGTGAGGACACTTGCAAAGAGGCTTATGAAATTATGCTTGCTAAGAGTCGTCAGGGCCTGCGGGCAGCACAAGGAAGCTTTGCCAACTGGTGGCATAGCCCTTCTCGGGGAAAAGATTTGAGGGGTCTCTGGACCCAGCACGAAGTGGCGTCTAGGCACATGACAAGAAACGTTTTCCATTTTCGGGGATCTGTTCACCTTCCCGTTAGACTCAGGAGCCTGTCTCGGTACAACTTTAACACCTCGACAACGATGGCTAACGTCCTGTGGACAACGCGCAAGGCTGCGATCTTTGGGAGGCAACAGCCATGTAGCTAGCTGGAAAAAAACCAACAAGATCGTGTTGCCTCCACTCTACTTATTTTCGGAGTTAACCCCTCTCTGGTCCATGATAGCTAGTACTGTGACATAAATTTCCCTTTAGAGGTCCTGTTGTGTTTGTTTGTTTGGTTTGAAAACAAGTTTCTTTAAAGTTAAACATTAATTAAAGAATACCACTGTTGGTGCTGGGATAAGGCCAACAATCATAATGATTGTTCTTCGACAAGGGAACAATCATGTAGGTGGATGCCTGAAATTTGCGTTAACACTGATTTACAGGGGGGAATACTGCATTTCCAACAGCCTAAAATCTGGTTGGAATCCTGTTCCACCTCCTCCTAGCTGGATGGCCTTGGGCGACTTACTTACCCTCTCTGGACCTTGGATTCCTTATCTGTAAAGCTATGGGGATAGTGATCATTCCGATCTTCTAGGGTTGCAGGAAGAATCGACCACAGAGATAGTAAATGGAGGACCACACCGCATTGGAAGCAAGGGGTTGTTGGTATCATTAGTAAACAATAGATAGGAGAATTTGGTCAAAACACTGACTTATTTCCCCTGCATCAGGCTCTCTGCTAGCTTAACAGTAATTGTAAAAGAGGACAATTTTTTGAAAGCGGGAGTTCTGTTTAGTTCTGTTTTGAAAGCGGGAGTTCTGTTCAATCAGCACACTGTCACTTCCCTAGAGGACACTTTCAGAATCTTCTAGAACATCACGATCTTCTGTAGGCAAAATTAAGACACCTGTAACTTGCAAATGGGGCAGAAAATGGTTTCACTTGTCCTTTTCAAAAATGATTAAACACATTGCCTAATCTTCCCTTTTCTCCTGTCTTTCAACCTTCCTCCCTATTCTATTCCCTTCCTCCCTTCATCTCTCCTCCTTTCCCTCAGGTGGTTTTTCCTCAGTGTTACTCCTGGAAAACAAATGCTCATCAGTCCTGCCCTCAAGAGTCCCCCACTCCAGTGGGAAGACAGCTTATCAAGTACCCCATTACCTGCCCTCCACCCCATGTGTCAAAGGACTGCCCCAAAGCCAGCCCTGGCTTGCAGAACTCTCTCCCTTCACTCTCATGGTGTCACCTGAATACAGTTCATGACACAGCTGAACAACATTTACAAACCAGGAAACTTTCCGTAGAAGTCTGGAATCATAGCTTCTCTACATCAGTCTGTAGGTAAGAGGCCCCAGGTGTGTTCTCTTTAGATGGGACATGTGTCCCAAAGACGGGATACAATGGAATATGGTCCCCGAAGGTACAGAGCATGTGTCGGATGGTGGGATGCCCAGAGGGAGACTGACCATTCAACCTTGGGGAGAAGGAGAAGGCTATTGGAGGAGATGTATTTGCACTGAGCAGAGAAGGGTTTGCCGGGTTGTGAAGGGGTACTAGTTGCTGGCAAAGGAGGCTGTAGGAGACTAGGGATAAGAATTGAAATGACCCGGTCTGTGTCAAGAGAGTAGGGAGGAAGTGGGGGGGCACACAGGCTGGGGGGAAAGGTGATGGAGTGGAGAGCCAGAACCCTGAGGGCAGCAGTGGGACCCTGAAGGGTCTTTCTTGCTTTCCTTTCTTTGCTTTCTGTCACCTTTTATTAAATTCTCTTAGAATTTCAAAAGCAATAGATATTCACCATAACCAATGAAACAAGCATGAATAATCTCCTCGGTTCTCTTCCCTTAATGTAACTAGGATTAGCAATTTCATGTGAATCCTTGGATATTCCTTATTATGTATAAATACAAAACAGCATATATAAATACAGAAAGGCAGAAATTGACAGTGTGTGTGTGTGTGTGTGTGTGTGTGTGTGTGACTCTATCATTCTATCTCTCTCTCCATCACTTGCTTTCTTGTCACATGCTCTTCCGACCAGGTCAGCCAGGTGCCCCACTACCAAAAAGTCTTGGAAAAAAAAAATCCTTGCAACCTTTCAGACTCACACTCTTATTTTAAAGGTTTAATTTCTAAAGCTGATATTCCTGGAGCCAACTAGGTGTATTTCTTTCTTTGTTTCTTTAAAAAAAATTTTTTTTAAACGTTTATTTATTATTGAGAGACAGAGAGACACAGAGCGTGAGCAGGGGAGGGGCAGAGAGAGGGGAGACACAGACTCCGAAGCAGGCGCCAGGCTCCGAGCGGTTGGCACAGAGCCCGACGCGGGGCTCGAACTCACGACCTGTGACATCATGACCTGAGCCGAAGTCGGTCGCCCAACCGACTGAGCCACCCAGGTATCCCCAGCTAGGTGTACTTCTAATCTGAACAGCTATCGCCAGATTATTTCTTATTTATATTTTTTTGTTTTTTGTGTGTTTTTTTTTAAATGAGGGATTTATTTGTTTATTTATTTATTTATAGCGAGTGGTGGTGCACAGCGTGCATGTGCACGTGGGGGGGCAGAGGGGGAGAGAGAGAGAGAGAGAGAGAGAGAGAGAGAGAGAGAGAATCTCAAGCAGTCTCCATGCTCAGCTCGGAGCCTGACGTGGGGCTCAATCCCACAACCTGGGATCATGACCCAGGCTGCAATCAAGAGTTAGATGCTCAACTGACTGAGGCACCCAGGCGCCCCACCAGATTATTTGTTTAAAAACCTGTTCCAATGTCCATTTCCAGTAGCAGACCCATTTCTCCTCCGGCTCTCCCAGCGCTAGATATCTCCCAGCGCTCTGTGTTCCTTTCTGCTACCGACAGCTTCGAGCAGGGGACTGATGCCATTCCAGACCCATCTGGGAAACTCCCTGGGAGAACATCATGGAAAACGGGGCGCGGGGGTAAGGAGAGGTGTGCCAGAGCCCGTGAGAAAGCTGTTTCGAGACTGCTGTGGGGTGAGGCGCAGCGCTGGGAAGGGAGAGGCAGGGAGGGGGTTGAAAAGTGAATCGTGGAGAAGTACACAGGCCACACGATGCCTCCCGGGGCTGGAGGGGTGCCCCTGTGGCCTAGCCTCATGCTCTCCTCCTCCCCTTTCTCATGCTCCTTCCTTCGTGGCCAGCCACCCAGCCTCCTGTCCTCCAAGGTCGATTTCAACAGCTTCCCATGTCTGGAGCCCTGTGCCCAGGCAGCAGGCCACATAGAACAGAGGTGTGACCTTGGCTGCCTCCACCCGGGGCCTGGGTGAGTGGGCAGGGCGGGGCGGGTGGACAGACGCTTCCTTGCGGGGCAGTTGGAGCCAGCCTTGCCAATGAAATTGCTGGTGACTTCACAGTGTAGGTTGATAATTAGCAGTGTCGTTTCATCTAATCCTCACCGGTTTGCCTTTTCACCTATGCAGCACCTGGCGACAGACATGTTGGATCCCTAGAAAAGGGCTGGGAAGGTCCAGCCTGCTGAGACTGGGGTGGGAGCCCCTGCTAATGCTCCCGGAGTGCCCTTGGAAGTCTCTTTCCAGCTCCCTCCTCCCCTCATTCTTTCATTCTAGTGTTCTCTCTCCGTCTGTGTCTTTCTCCCCAGCCCTCGCCTCAACAGCAGACTCATTTTCCGCACAGGCCTGCATGGGGCCTGTAAAGCCCCTCGGAAGCCAGAAAGCCCAGGGATGGGGCCATCGTGTTCTAAAGGGTTTCCCCAACCTTGCGGAAAGCTGAGGCAGCCCTTCAGGGCCTCAGGAGAATCTGAGATTGTCATCAGTACGGGACGGCCTGTCCGGCCAGCGTGTTTGTTCAGCTCTTAAATAGTCCAAGAGAGTGTGGTAAGCTTTCCCGGACAATGGAGCCATCTGACTTCACAATTAGCTCCGTTCTCCATGGAGCAGAATGTGGGCCAGCGAGAGGCTAATTGCTGAGATTTCTATCCTCGCATGACCTCATAACTGACTCTTGAGCAGTCACATGGATGTCCAACCTTAGGGGCATCGAGTAGAAGAATGTAGCCGTCCTGAGTGTGGCTTAGAACGTGAGGGGTGGAATGGGAATTCACGCTCCGTTCTGGCTCTGACAGTGGGTCCGCAAACCAACGGCCAGGTCTTCTCTTGCAAGAAGCGGAGAGCATCTTCTAGTTCATCAGCGCTGACCCGGTACATGGTTGCAGAGTGCCAGAGGAAGGGTACAGGCTTCGGAGTCGCTCAGACCAAAGTGTGGGGGCTGTGTGGCCTTGGGCAAGTCACTTAATCTCTCGGCACCTCAGTTTCCGCATCTGTAGAATGGGATGGTAACAACACTGACCTCAATACGTTGTTGGATTATCGTGTCGAAGTGACCAAGGACCTGCCACACTTCTTGGCACGGGAGTAGGCACTTAATACGTGGAAGCGACAATTTCATAAGCTATTGACTTGAGAGTCCCGCTGGCTCTGAGAGGAGGAGGGACGACGGGAATTGCTTCCTTGCACCACCCCCCCGCCCCCGCCCAGCTCCATTTCTGTATCGATTACCGGTTACCCAGGCGATGCCAGGCCGTGGACACCCAGCGCGGCTAGAACACGCACAGCTACCGAGGCCCCGGGACGGCTTGTGTAGCCGTTTCCTGACACGGCCAGTGTCAGCCCTTGTGACTGGCAGAGGTTGTTGGGACAAGGGGCTCAACTCCCATGGTGAAAGGCAGCTCAAAACCAGTTGGGGTCACATTTAAACAGGAACAAATACATCCAAATCTTTTAAATTAAAAATTAGATTCAGTTAAACAGCAAAAAAAGGTCTGTGTCAAGGGGAGGGGAGGCCCTCAGATTTGTTTATAAACACAGTAACATAAATATATAAAGGGAAGTGGCTCGGAGTGTTTGGGGGCCGATCCTGGCCGTTTCTTCACGGGGCATGTTTCCCATTACAAGAGGGAAATGCAGGCCACACATGGGCAGAGAGGAAATATGCAGACGGGAGAATAATTAGGGGTGCCGGGGTCGTGGGATAATCCGTGAATTTGTTTTCAAAATCTTCTTGAATGTTCCGCTGCGTTTACAATTTTAAAAAGTTTAACGGAATCCACCCTACGTTGAATTCAGCTGGAACTAACGTAGTCTGTAGGTGCGACTTCCTGTGAGATGCATCCTTCCGCTTCCTCTGGGAAAGGACTGCAGTAGCTTTTACTTTTAGCCCTCTATCTCTCCAAAACCCATTTCATATCTGCCTGGGTGATCAGGTTGAGTTAGAAGCTGGGTACCTATTTCAGAGAGGGTTCCCTTGCTGGCTGTTTGCAGTGCATGTGGCTGTAAGGCTTTGGGGCGGTGGGGGGCGGGCAGCGTGCCCACCGTCTCACAGCCTTGACTCTATCATCCCTATTTACAGGAGGGGAAACTGAGGCTAAAGAGCAACCAATCATCTGCTCAGGCCTAATCAGCTGTTATCAGGACAGAGTAGGTTTCCAACTTCAGTCTCCGGGGGTGGTCAAGTTCTCTCGTAGCCTAAGATAATTCCCTTTCTCGGAAAAAGTCTCCTTCTAGAGTCTCCCTGGCAAAACAGGGATCGAGATGGCAGTGTACCCCCTGTCGCGGACATGAATTTGTGGGCCCCTCTAACAGCTTGCAAAGGGGGCGAACATAAAAATCTCTCTTGTTCTCTCAATCTCTCCCACCCTCTCGGTCAACCAGGCATTTCCATTGTTGAGAAAACCCAAGTGTCATAAAAGTGATTTGGATAGAAAACAAATAAAAATCTGGTTTGGGAAGGAAAGCCAAAATTCCTCATTATCAACAACACTGCTTCTTTAGATAAATATTTACCTAATCCAAGTCTTCTTCCTTTTTTCTCTCTTCCCTCGACAAGAATGTTCTTCCATCTCGGCAGCCGCAGTGGCCCTGTTGGAACAGACGACGTTCAATGTTTCCATCGCAAGGCATGTTTTTCTGGGGTTTATTACTCAGCTGTAAAAATGTGCTCTAGGCAAAAACTTGGCATATTAAGTCTCATCTCAGAGGTAATTGGTGGGGATTTTTTTGAAAACCTTTTTTCTTTTTACAGACAAACTTGGAAAGAGAAACAAAAAGGTCAAGAATTTACTGTTGGAAACTATGGGTTTTGCCCCCATGGGTTTTCCTCTTTGGTTTGGTTTGTTCTGTATTATTTTTGATCTCCTCTAACCAGATATTTGGGGCAAAGTTATAGAGGCTATAATCCCAGACATGCATTTATTCTTCCTTCAACAAATATTTACTGAGCGCCTACTGTGTCCCAGACACTGTGTTAGACTCTGGAGATTTGTGGGCAAAAATACCCATGCGGTCTAGGTTCTCATGGGGCTGACGTGCGCACACACTCAGACACAAAGCCTGCGTGTGACCGGATTGGAAAAAACAGAAACTTCGATGGGCACTAAGGGGTTGAAGTGGAGGAAAAACAGTAAAGGGGGTGCAGGCACTGGGACTGTTGCTCTAGATGAGCTGGCCTGGGAAGACCAGGCCTCAAGAGGCAACATTGACTCCAAGATGCTGAGGCTAAGAAGAAAAGGAGCCTCATGTCAAGTGTGGGAAGAAGAAAAGTCAGGAAGAGAGGAAAGCAGGTGGGAAGGCGGTGAAGAGTGTGGCGTGGGGGCGCCTGGGTGGCTCAGTTGGTTGAGCATCCGACTTGGGCTCAGGTCAGGATCTCAGGGTTCATGAGTTCAAGCCCCACACTGGGCTCGCTGCTGTCAACGCAGATCCCGCTTCAGATCTTCTGTCCCCTTCTCTCTCTGCCCCTCCGCCACTCTCACTTTGTCTCTCTCTCTCTCTCTCTCTCTCTCTCAAAAATAAATAAACATTGAACAATGTAAAAAAAAAAAAAGAGCATGGTGTATGGGGGGCACATAAGGAAGGCCTCCCTTTCTGGACTGCATGGAATTGGAGCGTGGTTGAAGATAATATCTAGCACCCAGGGGGCCCAGGCAGGTGGTGAAAAGGGATGTTAGCTTTCCTCCTGTGTGCAAGGGAAGCCATGGAAAGATGTTCAGCGGGGCAGGGAATGATGGAAAAGATCTTCTCTCTGGAAGATCTTTCCAGTCTCCGCGTGGAAGATGGATCGAGAGGGGCACTGCGGAAGCAGGGGGATCCTTCCGGGGGGCAGTTGCAGCTGCCCGGATGTGAGCTCCCGGTGGGCTGGGTTGAGAAAGGGGCAGAGGCGATGCAGGGAGGTGTGTGGATTCCGGGCTGGCTTAAGGGAGGACTGGACAGGAGCTGCTGGGTGTGGGGAGTGGGGCCAGGGATCGAGGACTGGGGAGGAGCCAGGGTAGGTCGAATGTGGTGCCACATCCGAGGTGGGGGAGGAGCAGGGAAGGTGAAGGGAGGGAAGGGCTTGAGAAGGACTCCCGGTTCCTGGCGTGGCCCACTGGGTAGCTCTGGTGTGGAAGCAAGAGAAGGAGAGCAGCTCCAGGAGGCAGGCATCCTCGTGGCTCAGACAGAGCCGTCACTCAGCCTGGGTCCAGTCCCTCCTCCACCCCTTGCCGGTTGGGCAACCCTGGAGAAGTTACTTTCCCTCACGGTGCCTCCGGTTCCTTCTCAAAAATGGAAATAGAGGGGCGCCTGGGTGGCTCAGTCGGTGAAGCGTCCGACTTCGGCTCAGGTCATGATCTCGCGGTCCGTGAGTTCGAGCCCCGCGTCGGGCTCTGTGCTGACCGCTCAGAGCCTGGAGCCTGTTTCAGATTCTGTGTCTCCCTCTCTCTCTGACCCTCCCCTGTTCATGCTCTGTCTCTCTCTGTCTCAAAAATAAAAAAATAAACGTTAAAAAAAATTAAAAAAAAAATGGAAATAGTAATAGAATCTGCCTCACAGGGCTGCTGTGAGAGTCAGACGAGCCCATCGAGGTACTCAGAATAGCGTCTATACGTGTTATGCACAAATCGGCGCAATGAAAATAACACCTGTAGATGCATCTACAAATAGAACTCCATTTTGGACACAGGTTGATTGAATCGCTCCTTCAGGCAACACTGCTGACCCCCTGCCCTCATGGGGCTTGCTCTCTGCTGGAGGACCCAGCCATTCTGGAAATAGATACACTGCACTGTGACAAGAACTTCTGGGGCGCGGAGCAGGGACCTACAGGAGAGAAAAACGGAGACGACAGAAATCAGATTGTGTTGGGCATCTCTAGGGAAGTCACACATCAGCTGAGCAGGCTTTAGCAAGAAGAGGGGGGATCATTCTGGATCTAGCGAACTGTAGAAGGCCCCGGGGTAGGATCGGGAAACCGAGTGTGAGACAGTGTTTTGGAGCAGCCAAAGCAGAAACAGCAGGCCCAGCTGGCCCAGGGCCTGTTGGCCACGGTCAGGGCTTGAGGTTTTATCGTAAACGGGTTGGAGACATGATTGAAATGTTTCAGGCAGGAAGAGAGAGATCCTGACTTGCATCTTCAAAAGAACACTCCGGCTGCCATGTGAACTGGGGGCACGTTGGGGGGCCAGGGCGGGCAGCGCCGGTAGATTTAGGGGCACTGTGGACAAGTGGGGGAGGCTGTGGGTCTCCAGGAGATGGTGGTGGCGACCGTGCAAACAGAGAAACGGACGTGCCTCAGAGAAATGTCAAAGGTAACACCAATTTCGTCTCTACACGGAGGCCGTAGGGATTCTCTACAAAGGCAGATCTGACTCAGTCACTTCCCTTCGCAGATTTTGTCAAGGGCTCTCCAGCGCCCTCGGGATAACGCCCGAATCTCTTGCCATGGTCAAGCCCCTGTCTCCCTGTCATACACTGTCCCCGGCTCCTGGACACTTGTCTTCCCTCTCCAAGCACCAACTCCACTCTCCCTGACTACCTCTGTCTGATGTCAGCCTCCGTCCCCTCCCTACTTGCTGGGGCCTAGGTGTGCCCACTGCACTTAGATAAGGCCTTGAGTGTCAAACTAAATGGATCGAGAAACTCTAGTTTATCCAACAGATGCAATAATCTGAAAGCTCTCTGTAGTGAATTCCCATTCTCCCAAGTCACCCTTCGTGCTATTAGCTAGTTGCGCTGGGGGAGACGGGAACTAATGTTTGATTGAGAATGTACTCGGGGATCGTGCTTCACCCACCCCTGACCCCCCCACCCCCGTCTAATTATCACAAGAAGCCTGTGAGGGAGACATAGCGGATGAGGACACGGAGGTTCCGAGAGGTGAAACCACCTGCCCAAATCGCTAAGGTAGTAAGTGGCGGGTTAGATTCAGTCCCAAGTCTTACGGAAAGCCAAACCACACCCTTCCCCAGGCCTGAGTGTCCCCCTCACGGCTCACCCAGGCCTAATACCCTTATCTCCCTTGGGCTGGCTCCACTGAATGAGGGGCACTCAGGATGAAGAAGAGTCTGGATGTACGTCTTTTATGGACTGAATTGTGTTTGTCCCAAATTCGCATGCCGAAACCCTAACCCCCCCATGTGATGGCATTTGGAGATGAGGCCTTTGGGAGGTGCTTAGGGTTGAAGGAGATCATGAAGGGGGGACCCCTCGTGATGGCATTAGGGGCTTTATAAGAAGAGAGAGAGATCCTTCTCTGTCAGCCATGTGAGGCTCCAGCAAGAAGGCAGCCATCTTCAAACCAGGAAGAGAGCCCTTGCCAGGAACAGAATCTGCAGCACCTTGATTTTGAACTTCCCAGACTCCATGACTCTGAAAGATAAATCTTTGTTATTTAAGCCCTGCCCCTGGTCTGCGGTACTTTGTTATAACAACCCGAGCAGACTGTTACGCTCTCCTTCCTGGTGACCGTCCATTGTCCCTTGGAAGAGCTCAGGTCCCGCCTTCCTCTAGCTCTTCAGTTTTGCCTTCTCTTGAACTGCTAGGAAAGGGATGCCTTACCAGGTGGATGCTTGGGTCCCCCTCAGAACCCAACCTGTAATCCTACAAATTCACAGGTGAGACAAGAAGAACCAAAATTGCATTTGTCCCCACGCTTCCCATTTCCCAGATGGCAATGCGAAGGCAGAGTGAGATCAAGGTCACTTCCAGCTTCATTCAGCCTCTCTCAGTCCTGGGTTTGGCAGCCTTTGAATGCGGTCCAAGCAGACCCCGTTGGAGCCCATCCTTAATGAGCAGGCTGGGCCTTCAACAGGCCCAAACTCACGGGCATGCACGTAGGTCTAGAATGAGTCATGGAGACTTAGCCCTGGGAACTCAACGGACCGGGCTGCCACTTCCCCCTGTCTGTTGGGCCCTCCTGAACCCCAGCTTGGATGCAAGCCCTTGCTGAGTACCCCCCTAACGTCCCTATAGCTCTTGCTGCCTCTGAGAGGCTTGGACCTCCAGCCCCACCATGCCCTGAGGGCACGGACAGCAGTCACATCTCTGCCTGAGAGCACTGCTCACTGTGGTGTAAATGTGACTGATTCTGACACATCTTCAGGACCCTCTTGCTCCCCACCCCCAACGTGAGACTGTCAAATCAGAGTCCTGTGGGTAGAGTTCACGAATCCACATCTAGGAGCTTCCTGAGAGACGCCTTTTTTAAAAAAAAATTTTTTTTTTAACGTTTATTTATTTTTGAGACAGAGAGAGACAGAGCATGAACAGGGGAGGGGCAGAGAGAGAGGGAGACACAGAATCTGAAACAGGCTCCAGGCTCTGAGCGGTCAGCACAGAGCCCGATGCGGGGCTCGAACTCACGGACCTCGAGATCATGACCTGAGCCGAAGTCAGATGCTTCACCTACCAAGCCACCCAGGCGCCCCGAGAGATGCCTTTTGAAAACAAGATGCAAATCCAGAGGCCGTAACACAAAGGATTGAGAACATAGTCATATATAAATAAAAAATACCTTAAGAAAAAACAAAACAAAACAAAACAAAAAACAACATAAAAATACCGCCCACAAACCTGCAAAGGCAATTTGCAGCATAAAGGCAAAAGAGAATTTTTTTTTGGTTTGTTTTACAAGAGGCTGAAATTAAAAAAAAACAATCCCATAGCAAAATAGGAAAAAGATGTAAGCTGGCGATTTGCGGAAATGGAGGTACAAGGGGTACAAAACATATGAGTGGCTCTTCATTTTCTTTTATGATTAAAGAAATGTAAAGGGAAACAAAACTCCAATACTGTTATCCCCCTGACATGTTTTCAGTAATAGTAAAACATTAAGAAGGGTTTTGAGGGGCGCCTGGGTGGCTCAGTCGGTTAAGCGTCCGACTTCGGCTCAGGTCACGATCTCGCAGTCCGTGAGTTCGAGCCCCGCGTCGGGCTCTGGGCTGACAGCTCAGAGCCTGGAGCCTGTTTCAGATTCTGTGTCTCCCTCTCTCTCTGTCCCTCCCCTGTTCATGCTCTGTGTGTGTGTGTGCCTCTCTCTCTCAAAAATAAATAAAAAACGTTAAAAAAAAATTAAAAAAAAAAAAAAAGAAGGGTTTTGAGAAACAATTATTTTCTTACTCTCCTGGCTGGAGAATGAATGGATGCAAATCGAGACCGGTTAGCTAAAATCGACCAAAATGTAAACTACGCACGTTCTTTACTTCAGCAGTTCTCCTCTGCGGTCTTAATTTGCCTGAAGGATCTACTCACAAAAGCAGGTGAAGATGTGTACGCAAGGATATTCATAGCAGCAGATTTGTAATAACAAATGGCATAAACAGTTTAACCGGCCATCAGTCGGGATGTGTTAAATAAATGATGATCCAACGAACGATACAGCGAAATACCAGGATTATGCGGAAAAAAAAAAACAAAAACAAGGAGCCAGAAGTAATGATCCCTGTTATAAATAAAACAGATATTTGTTTAACAGATATTTATTTATTTATTTTATTTATTTATTTTTTATTGTTTAACAGATATTTATTGAGTGCCTCTCGGGTACCCTTCTAGCCACTAAGAATCAAGAAGACAGTCACAGAGACCTTGTCCTCAGGACCCAGGTCTAATAACGGAGGAGATCAGGGAGTAGAGAAACAATATGCTTATACTAGTATGTTAAATCGCGGTGAGTGCTGTGGAGAAAAGGAGAGCCGAGTAAGGGCATAGGAGGGTGAACCATGTGAAGGGGCAGGGATGTGAGAAGTAAGAGGAATGTGACCACCTTAAACTTCTCCGTTGAAAAAAGAAAAACCTAACGGTAACGTAATGAGCGGACAGGCGATGATTCCAGGAGTAATTTGAGTTCATTCGGTGACTTCGGTAACCCAGCGGGAATCTCCGTGACAAAGTACTCATCTGAGATCTCCTGTGTCTGCCTGGATGGCATGGCCATTGGCGTTCCCGCTCGCCGCCAGGCCCTGCTCATTGAGAACCATTGGCTGGCTCCGTCTTGAAGCCCCATGGGCTGGTCCGCAGTCTTCTGGGCTGGTCCTCTCCCGGCCTTGTTCCCTGCCTGGACCCATCTCGGTGGCCTCAACCTGCCTCCCGAGGGCAGCCCTGAGTGAAGACAGGGGAGGGCAGATCTGGGGTTGCATTTCTTGTGTCTTTCGCATACGACTTCCTCCACAACAGTAGCAGAGGGACCCGGGTTCCGGGCCTCTTGTGTGTGTGATCAGGACAGGACTGCGTGATGAGACTCCCATGCCGGGCGAGTGGAGCTCAGCTTTTCTAGAAAAATGGCACCTTCCCGACCACCAAAAGCGAGGCCCAGATTTAGACCCCGGGACGTGCCACCTGGAGCCCCCCCTCCACCCAGAGAAGCCAGCAGGAGGCTTGGAATCAGTGTATGTTACCCACCCTTTTCAAGGGAGGATCTCCGAGTGCCTTCCATTATTCATTAAAAGACGTGGTATCCCAGAGGGCCTGGGATAATTATCACCATTCAGCTGAAGAAGAAATAGAAGCCTCACCAGTTGGCCCCTGTGAGGAAGAAGGCCCTCCGAGAGTTGTCCATAACCCTGGCAAGCGGTAATGAGCTCTCCCTCCACACTGAACAGGCGCTAAGCTGGACATGTGCGCTGTGAGGCGTGTACAATATCCACATTTTACAGAGGGAAAAACCAAGATCCGGAGATTCTTTTGCGGGGCTGGAAAGTGGCAGGGGAGGGACTCGAACCCAGGTGCTGGGGATCCCAAGCCCGGAGCGTTTCTACCGCTCCTATGCTGCCTCTAAACAATTCTCTTTCTGTCTACGCGGTACTTCATGGCTTCCGAAGCATTGAAACAGCTTATCCCTTCTTCTCAATAACTCAGCTAGGCAGGAAGTACAGAGGTAGCTAGCTCCATTTTATGGATGGAGCTTAGAGAAGAGGAAGTTATTTGCTTCTGTTCTTATAAAGCAATAGTAACTCGTGTCTGTTGGATTTACAACTTCCAAAACGCTGTCTGGGTTGGGACATTCCAATAGCTCTGTGACGTAAGTAAGCCTGGTGCTGTTACTATTGTTGTTATTTATTATTATTATTATTTTGAAGAGTAGTAGTAATGGTAGCAATATTCTTAGTACTCCTTTATTATAGACGAGTAAACTCCGATAGAGAGAAATTAAGGGGAAAAAATGAGAAATGAATATTTATATGTCAGACACTGAGCTATGTTATCTCACTGAGTCTTTATCAGAAAAATACTTGCGGGGCGCCTGGGGGGCTCAGTGGGTTGAGCGTCCGGCTTCTGCTCAGGTCATGATCTCGCGGCTTGTGAGTTCGAGCCCCGCATTGGGCTCTGTGCTGACAGCTCAGGGCCTGGAGCCTGTTTCGGATTCTGTGTCTCCCTCTCTCTCTGCTCCTCCCCCGCTGGTGCTCTGTCTCTCTCAAAAATAAATAAACATTAAAAAAAAAAAGAAAAGAAAAGAAACACATTTGCAAAGTCTCATTCATTCATTCATTCATTCTTCATTCTGTGGATCTGGTCCTGTTTCTAGATGCAGGGAATACAGCAGTGAACAAAAGAAAAACCTTGCTGCCCCCCCCCCCCCCCCGAGAATATATTCTTTTGGGTGTGGGCGGAACCTAGCATAAAGAAACAAGAAAGTATAAACTATACCAGAGAGCACTCAACGCGAAGAAGAAAAGCAAAGCAGGGTGAGGCAATAGAGAGGCTTGTGGTGTCAGTTCAGATCCTGACTAACTTGGCAGGATGACAGGGTGACGATGAGGAGAGATCTGAATAAAGTGAGTGGGGGTGGGGGGGTGGTCAGTTCGGTCTTGAACAATGAGTAAGAGCTGAAGTGCTTTCGTGGGATCCAAAGGAGTGGCCCTGCACCTTCTATGCCCCGAGGGCTTAAAATGTGCCCCAAACTTTATAATATGGCTCTGTGGAATCCTTGCAACCACGGGAAGTGGGTGTTGGGGGAAATTGGGGCTGAAAAGTCAAGTGGCCGGCTCACCGTCTCTTAGCTAATAAGTTGCAGATTTGAGACAGGAGCCTGCCCCTGCCTGGCACCAGCCTGCCTCCTGAGAAGGCTCCCTGGGCAACTGGTGGGATTGGGGGAAGACAGGCTGCCGTTCACTGAGCCGGAGAGGCGAGGGTGGGGAAGATTTCTCTCTGCCAATCTGCCTGTTCAAGAAATCCCATCAAATGTAAAAGTTCTAAAACCGGGGTCCCCGGACCACTCTGGTGGCGAGGAAGGGAGATTGTCTTTGGAGCTGAGTGGGAAAATGTATCTTTATACTTGCGGTCCTCTAACTGAAACGTACTACTTACTTTCGTTATAAATGCAGTCCACAGCCCAGAACAAAGATACCAGTAACTGATTTTGCCACTGGTAGGCACCAGGCGTCTGCAAGCCACGCTGCGATTGTTACAGAGATCTTGACACTTCATTTCTATTCATCACGGCTTTAAAATAATGAAAGTCATTAGCTCAGTCCCAGATCATGTTACTGACACATTAACAAAGAAGCACCTATATCAACACATTTGCAACATTCTGAGAACTGTGTTTAAATAGGTGGTTATTTGCTTTCGTGCATTTGAAACAGGAATCCATAAGCTTGAGAAGTGGCCAGGGGAGCTCACTGCACAGGATAGGTTTAGATCTCTACAAGGGGCCCCCCTGCTGTTCTTGTGCATCTTTTTTTTACCTTGACCTCTGTGCTCTGGATCTCCAAGAGGTGGTGGCAGCTCTGGCCTGGAGGCTCCTGGAGGCTGAGATCTGGCTTTGTGCAACTCTTTAGCCTCAGGCTTCACCGACAGAGCTCAGAAAATGTTATTTTAATTTGGATTTGATGTTGACATTTAAAAACCAAGGGTTTTCGCACACATCTGGACTTCTGGCTTCTCTTACGAAATCAGAGGGTCTGGCAACCCTGGGCCTCTCCACCTCCCATAGTGCATTGACTGGAGTTACGTAGCGGCTGCCCCTACGGACCAAGTGCCGCTCTCCAGCCTGCCACAGCTCCCGGGCACCCACTGCAGGTGCACATTCCCCAGGGACTCCCCAGTCATTCCCAGGTGGGGGAATGGTTTTTTTTTTTGGGGGGGGGGGGGGGGCGGTGGACAAATTTAACAGCAAGTGGTGATTTCCTGAACTGGCCCCTGCTGTACCAGTTAAGGAGAGAATATCTGGGCACAGAAGCTTTGGCCAAGCTCAACTAACAGGTCAGAACACAGGTGGATTGGGGGCCACGGACAGTTCCGGGGTCTCCCTGATCCCAGTCTCGTTTCTTGCTTCATTGGACTCACTGAAAACTTTCTGATTGCTTCTCATTGAGCCAAGAATAAAATCCGGGCTCTGGAGAATGTGCCCAGCGCCTGGTCCCCCCATTCCCCTGGGTATGTTCCCCTCTATGTTCTCCTCCTTCTCAGCATTCAGGTCAATGTCATCTCCTAGGCCGGGAGGGTTCCCTGACCACTCTCCAAAGGTGTGCCCTTTCCTTGTATCCAATTTCTCTCCTGCTCTCCTGCCTTCTTTTCCTCCAAGCTCTTACCATCATCCCAAAATTATGTTCCCAGCGTATTTATTTACTGTCTCCCTACCAGCTCGCAATCTCCGTGATGGCAGGCCTTCATGCCTAGACACTGCTGGTCCATCTAGAGCTTTCGAAACATACCATCAAAAGAACAGGCAGCAGGCGGGCGGACTTGTGCCAGCCCTGTCCTGCACCTCTCCCCCAGGGGCTCAGGGACTGGGCGAAGTTGACTGGTAACTCGGCAGTTTTAAAAAGCTGCCTTGTAAGCCTTTGTCAAAATACTCTTACAGAAAAAGGTTGTGCCTGCCACTGCCTTCCTGTGGGTCTTTGGGAAAATCACTTAACTTTTCTGACCTGTTTCCTCATGCGTGTCACCCCCAGGGGATAAATAACATTTACCTCATGGGGCTGTTGGGGGGAATGAAATGCAACTGGCAGATGTTCCCACCAGCACCTTCGTGCATAGTAGGTGCTTGACTAAATCCATTGAACCCTTTGCCATTCCCCCCCCACCCCCAACTTTCTTTCCCCTTTCAGCTGGAGCTGGAAGAAAGCGCGTCAATCACGGGATAATTTATGCAGCATGATATGCCTTTATTATTCCACGCTGAGTCGGGGCTTCTACTGTCCAATGAAGGTCAAAAGGAGGTATGGCTTTTATCTTTCCAGCAACTCTGGAAACACAGGGGGGAGGGGGCAAACTCTCAGAGGTTTCCTCCTGAAAACAAACAGATCCTCTCCCCTGCCCTGAATAGCTTTCTGCAATCAAAGCTGTAAAAGTCTGCAAGCAGCAGGACTTCGCCCTGAGACTGGAGGGAGCTAATAAAGCATTGAATGGAGAGAGTGACCCCTAACTGGCAGAGGGGTCCCCGCTGGGCCTGGGGCCCGCGCCTGCTGCCTCGTGGAGAATCCAAAGGTCACGTGTCATTAGTCAGTGTCTTACAGCGACCCTTTCAAAATTATCGATAAAGGGGAAGGAGACCCCAAATGATTTTCTTCTCTCTTTTCTTTCTTTTTTCACTGTAGGAAGAGCTACCCTGCAACATCTTTTTCTTGTTTCTTTCAGAGGCAGAAAGAGCTGGATGGAAATCCTGAGTTTCATGCTTGGGGAAGAAATAAAGATTGAGACCAGCGTCTTTTCTTTCTGATGCGGTTTCCCAGTGAGGTCCTGGTGCTGAGAAGTCACTCTATCTGGGTTCCCATGAACACTTGTCTTGTTTCGCCCTTGTCCTAAAATCCTTCTCAACGGCTCTAAAGGCTTCTGAGGAGGGATCTCTGTCCTGCTTTCTAACCTCAGTCTGGCCCGACGCCTGGGACCTCTGCAAAGACGAGAGCTGTGAACTTCTCGCCCTCACCTTCTCTCTCCGTGACTCAGTTTCCTCATCCGTGCATGGCGGGCAGCCTCCTGGGCCCAGAGGGAAGTGACCCAGATGACCTCATTAGGGTCTGAGGAGCACGTTAGAGAGATGAGCAGCCCTTCCTCTAATGGGAAGACTGACAGTGATCTTACTTCCTTTTTGATTTACTTAAGCCCCAGCAACCTGTGGTTGTGGTTGCCTTAATCTTTGATTCATTAGCCACGGATTGATTTGATGACATTCCTGGGTTTATAGGTAGTTTTTGTATTGCTTCTTATTTGTAGTACCGTTTGTGGAATAATTAAGGGCTACGTCGTACCTCATCTGCAAATGCCTATTGCAAAAGCAAATCTTGATGCGTGTGTGTGTGTGTGTGTGTGTGGAGAGAGTACACATCCTGCTAAATGCAGTTGCATCCGGCATTTAACAGAGAAAGAGGGTCACCTGTAGTCCAAATCACTCTGGGAAATTCCTTCAATTGTTCCTAAAGCCCTGTACATGTGGATATGCGTGCATAACGCTGTATAGCAATAAACACACATATACATAAATGAAGACAGTAACGACCACATTGGACATGTTCTATTGCTTTGGACATCAGATGAAACACTTACCTGGTGTTTAGAGGACAGGTTATGTGAATATTTCGTATCTTCAAACACTAGCATCCGGCCCCTCGGGGCAACATGCTCAGCGGCACCCCACCCTATTTAAGTCCCTCATGTTAACATTGGATTTGAATAACTTAAGTGCCCTTATGCTGTGACCTCCACAGTGACTATTTTTCCCCCCACGCATCATCTGTAAGCATTGGGATATTTTAACTCCAAAATTAATATTCCCACATGCATTGGAGGGGAGCAGTCAGTGTGCAGGAACAGCCATGTGGTTTTTTTAAAGCGGTGAAGAGGACATTGAACCACAAAGCAGTGCCTGTGACCAGGGGGATGGGATTCCTCCCGTCACTAACGGGCAGCTGCCCGGCAGAGAATCAGGCGGGACCTTCAGCAGAGGGGACAGGGGCCTTGTCATTGTCGCACTCCCGGCCATCATCAGGTCAGGCTCTGGAACAGAGCAGGTGTCCAAAAACATGGACTGAGTGTGGGAATATAAAAAAGGGGCCTGGGGCCACCTGGATGGCTCAGTCGGTTAAGGTCTGACTTTGGCTCAGGTCATGGTCTCGCAGTTTGTGTGTTCGAACCTCGCATCGGGCTCCGTGCTAACGGCTCAGAGCCTGGAGCCTGCTTCGGATTCTGGGTCTCCCTCTGTTTCTGCCCCTCTCCCACTCACACTCTGTCTCTCTCTCTCAAAACGTAAACATTAAAAAAGAAAGGGGTGGGGGCTGGCCAGAAGTTTGTAAACAGGGGAGGAGGGCAGAGGTGGGCATGTGGAAGATGAGGGAACAGAGGTAGGAGGGGATTAGCAGGGAACCAAGGGGGGAGAGACAGGAGCATGAAGGGGCAGGTGGTTATGTTAAAGAAAGAAGCAGCCAAGGAAGCAGAACTTGTTGTTAAAATGAATGGTCTGAGGTCAGAACCTGTGTGCTCTCTAGGTTTGCCGGCCAGGATACGGTCCTCTGTTCCCTTTCCTGACCTGCTTGGATCTCTCCCTATCTCACCATCCTCGCTGCTTGCCACAGCTTCATTGTCTCTGCCTGATCTGTCACTGGAGGTGCAGGTTCCTCTGGAACAAGGAGAGCCACCCCCCACCCCCCACCCCCATTTGGCTCCGATTCCCTCAGTCTCGAGCAGTCAGTTCTTCAGCGTTCAGGGGACAATGTCTAAGTCCCACTGGGCTGTGACTGGACTTTCTGCTCATAGCATTTAAGAGCCCCCCGTAGGCATTGGCTGGCTTGACTTTTAGGGCTTCCTTGTGTTTTCTAGTCATTTTGAGAGGATCCCCAAACCAAGGTCTCTAGCCTACTGCAGGGACTCAATCTTTGTCCTGCCCTTCCCGAACTTTTCCTGGCTTGAGAAATGGGACCCTATTGGGTTTGTCATGCTGAGAAACAAGCCCCTGATTTCTCGATGCCTCAGTTTTCCCATCTACTAAATGGGACTTTACAACACTCTTTACCGCATAGAGCTGTTTTTAGAATTGAATGAACAAATGCAAGAAAAGTGCTTAGGAGAGTGGCTGGCACAGAGCTGCTAATTATTATTTCTATTGTCGACTTGAGTTTGCTTTCAATGATTGCTTTATTTCTCATCATTACCGCTTATGACTTTTATTTTATTTACTACTGTTTATGATGTCATTCCTTTTTTTTTTTTTTTAAGTTTATTTACTTAATTTGAGAGAGGTGGAGGAGGGGCAGAGAGGGAGAGAAAAAGACGGAATCCCAAGCAGGTCTGTACCACGAGCACAGAGCCCAGCTCAGGCCTCAAACTCACACCATATGAGATCATGACCTGAGCTGAAATCGGACATTTAACCAACTGAGCCACTCAGATGCCCCTATTATCTAATTTCTTATAAGGATTTATATATTTTTGTTATTGGCTTGATTCCATGTGTTTTTTTTTGTTTTGTTTTGTTTTGTTTTGTTTTGTTTTGTTTTGTTTTTAGCAGCCTTCGTGCCCGGCAAGGAGCCCAATGTGGGGCTTGAACTCAGGACCCTGAGATCAATACCTGAGCTCAGACCAAGAGTTGAACCCTTAACTGACTGAGCCATCCAGGTGCCCTTCCATATGTTCGTTTTATTTTTGATAATTTACCATTTTGACAATGATTCCCAATGATTGCATGTTCACCGGCTTGGATTACTTACTGTCATACAGAAGTAAGATCATTTACTGTCCCTGATAACGTAGGCATCAATCTCAAAGGGCCATGATGATCACATTTGTTGCTTAAATAGCTTATCTCTCATATTTATGTCATGGAGAATTTATACATTAATTCAGCCCTTGAACTGATTTTTTTTCTTTTTTTTTAAAAAATTTTTTTTAACGTTTATTTATTTTTGAGACAGAAAGAGACAGAGCATGAATGGGGGAGGGTCAGAGAGAGAGGGAGACACAGAATCGGAAGCAGGCTCCAGGCTCTGAGCTGTCAGCACAGAGCCTGACGCGGGGCTCGAACTCACGGACCGTGAGATCATGACCTGAGCCGAAGTCGGACGCTCAACCGACCAAGCCACCCAGGCGCCCCTGATTTTTTTTCTTAAATCACAAAACCAGGGGCATCAAAATGTGACATCTCAGTTGGCTCTGCTCAGACTTCTGGAGAAGTCACAGTTGCCAAGAGCAGGTGAACGGCCGGCCGTCACCTACTCTGAGCCTTGGCTCTTTCCAGGTGTGAAATATGGGCAATGACACTATTTACTTCATGGGCCTGTGATGAGGTGTGAATACAACACTGTAAAGTGCTGAGCACAGAATGGTCCACAAATGTCAGCCAACGTTAAGTAACACATAATTCCCCGCCCCCCCCCCCCGCCCCCGCCTGCCCTGACCTTTTTAAAAAGAGATTATTCTTGGGGCCTCAGTTTTTTCATCAATAAAATGGCCTAGCTGACTATAAGGACTTGGGACTTTAAGCACCGGATAACTACGGATTCTTGTCTCCTTCCCGCTTGCTCACCCCTGAAACCCAGGGAACCCTGTGAAAGAGGAAATAGAAAACATGGCCTTGCCCGCTTCAGAGGCTCATTCCTACTCGGAGCCTTGAAATATTGGCCAGGCCAACAGTGCGGGTGAAGTGAGCCAGTAAACAAGGTGCCCAGCCCCTTGGGAGCAGAGAAGAAAGCAGGGTTCTTTTTAAGTCTTCCCCCCGGGGATTGACATTTTATTAGCATAGAGATAAATAATGCCAGATAAGAGGCCTCTGGTTTTACATCTGGGGCTGCAGGAAAGTAGTCTGGGAGAGAAAACATGACGTTTCTTGCCGGGGCGGATCCCAGCCCTGGAGGAAGGAGGCTGGGGCCCCACCAGGATATGCCGCCAGCGGCTTCCCAGCTCGGTGGGAAGCAAGTTTTGACAACAGCAATGCTAATTGATTAAATGTTCTCATCAGAGATTACAGTGCAGAGAGCGATCACATTTTGATTTCTTTCAAGAGGGGAGGGCCCGCCCTGCCTTTAACAGCTTGGTTTCTCTGTGAAGAATATATCCCAAAGTATAGGAGGCCCTCGTTGCGTTTCTTATTCCTGACCCTGAGTCATTCTGTGTTCGTGTTAAATAATATACTGACTACAAACCACCTTGTACAATTGCCTTTGGTTTTCTAGGTTTGACTGGAATTTGAACCTGCAGTCCTGACAGAGGGCTGGACTTTGAATGAGGGTACTGCCCTATAATGGTGTGTGGGTTTGGGAAGGCGTTTGCACTCTCTGGGTGGGCCTCACTCTTCCTACCTGGAAAATGGGGATTTGACATATTTATTTCTTAAAACAAATACTGTGCAGGAGCTGGTTAATAAAAACAACCCAGGGGCGCCTGGGTGGCTCAGTTGGTTGAGCGGCTGACTTCCGCTCGGGTCATGATCTCAGGGTTTGTGAGCATCAGGCTGGCTGCTGTCAGGGCGGAGCCTTCTTCGGATCATCTGGGTCCCTCTCTCTCTGCCCCTCCCCCACTCCCATTCTCTCTCTCTCTCTCTCTCTCTCTCTCTCAAAAATAAATAAAACATTAAAAAAAAAAACCACCCACAAGCTTCCTTAGAAAACAAACAAACAAAAACCCTTGACGAAAGACACTGCTAAGAAAATGAAAAGGCAGGGGCGCCTGGGTGGCTCAGTCGGTTGAGGGTCCGACTTCGGCTTGGGTCATGATCTCACAGTTCATGAGTTCGAACCCCGTGTCGGGCTCTGTGCTGACAGCTCAGAGCTTGGAGCCTGCTTCACATTCCGTGTCTCCCTCTCTCTGCCCCTTCCCTGCTCATGCTCTGCCTCTCTCTGTCTCAAAAATAAATAAACATTAAAAAAATATTTAAGAAAAGAAAATGAAAAGGCAGTTGGAGACCGGAAGAAAATATTTGGGATGCATATATTTGACATGGGATTTGTAATCAGAATATATAAAGAGCTCTTTCAACTCAATAATAATAACACAATTAAAAAATTGTGTTATTAAATAGCCCAATTAAAAAATCAGCAAAAGAAGGGTGACTGGGTGGCTCAGTGGAGTAAGCATCAGACTCTTGGTTTCAGTTCAGGTCATGATTTCACATTTGTGAGATTGAGCCCCGCGTCGGGCTCCACACTCTCAGCACGGAGGCTGCTGGGGATTCTCTCTCTCTCTCTCTCTCTCTGCCCCTCTCCTCCTCGTGCACACACACACTCTCTCTCTGTCAAAAATAAATATACTTTTTTTAAAAAAATCAGCAAAAGATTTGGACTTTTCATCAAATGGCCGCTCAGCCCATGAAATGAGCCTCAACATGACTAATCCTCGGAGAATTGCAAATTCAAACCACAATGATAAACCACTCCACACACATTAAAACGGCTTAAATCAAGAAGGCAAACGGGGCGCCTGGGTGGCTCAGTCGGTGAAGCGTCTGACTTTGGCTCAGGTCATGATCTTGCGGTTCGTGAGTTCAAGCCCCCTGTCAGGCTCTGTGCTGACAGCTCAGAGCCTGGAGCCTGTTTCGGATTCTGTGTCTCCCTCTCTCTCTCTGACCCTCCCCCGTTCATGCTCTGTCTCTCTCTGTCTCAAAAATAAATAAACGTTAAAAAAAAAAAATTTAAAGAAGGCAAAGACACCCATGCTGGCCAGAGTGTGAAACAATGGAAACTCACACATAGCAATAGGAAATGTATCATGGCTCAACGACTTAGAAGAAAAGAATTCGGCAGTTTCTTTTTCATAAAATTAAACATATATCTATTATATGACCTAGGAATTCTATTTCTAACCTGTTACTGAAAAAAAAAAAAAAAAAAAGAGAGAGGGAACTTGTACATGAACGTTTACAGCAGCTTTCTTCATATAATAGCCAAACCCTGGAAGCAACCCAAATGTCCATCAGAAGGTGAATGGGCAAACTTTGGCATCACCAAACTGCAGATGCATCCCAGCAATAAAAAGAAACAAACTGGTGATGTAGGCAACAACCCAGAGGTATCTCGAAAGCATTACTGTGAGCAAAAGAAGCCATACTCAAAAGACCACACGCTGTATGATACCATTTGTATGACGTTGTAGAAAAGACAAAATACATGTATGGCAAAAGAAATAACATCAGTGGTTATCTCTTGGGAGATGATAGGAATAGTCTCGAAAGAGACTGTAAGAGAACTTTCCGGGATGGTGTTCTGAAAGTCTACACAGATGATGGTTATGACTGTGTACAAAGTCAATGAAAAATCCATTGAGCTGTAGACAAGATTTGTTCCTTTCATGTGCCCCAATTATATACCTCAATAAGGTAATGTTAAAAACATCAGACACATTACCCTCCTTATTGAAAGACGGAAGCAGACCAGTTACAATCCAACTCAAGCTGGCTGCCTAGGAAATTCTCTCTCCGAAACTGACCCCTGGGCAGAACCGATATTCAAAAACATGCATATTTGCAGCCAGAATGGCGACAATAAAAAAAGACAGCGAAGAGCAGCGAGAACTCTCACGCATTGCCAGTGGGGGCGTGCGAGCTGGTAAAACCACCATGGAAATTGTTGACAATATCAGCAAAAGCCTCATGACCTACTTACTAATTCCATTCTGGAGACCTACACGAGAGATCAGAGTCCATGTGTCTATCGGAGGCAGGAGTATGGAGAGCATCACTCTTTGTAACAGCTCCAGACCTGGAACCAGTCAGATGGCGGTTGCGGGGGGGGGGGGGGGGGATTCCTAAATGAACTGTGATAGGTTCGTACGTTGGAATACTATACGGCAGTGAGAATGAACAAAACCCAAAGCACACAACAACACAACATTGGCCCAAAGAAGCCACACTCCAAAGAGTATGCACAGTAGGGTTCCGTGTATAGCAATTTCAAAAATAAGGAAAATGAACCTTCGGGAAAAGAAATCTGAACAGTGGTGATTTTGGTATGGGAGGGGGCAGGAAATGACTGAGAGGGGGCACAGGATTCTTCGGGGTAATGGAAATGTTGTCTTGATCGTGTAGGTGAGTTTCACCGGTACATACATTTGTCAAACTTCTTTGAACCGTATGCTTAAAATGGGTGCATTTTTATCATGCAATTTGCACCCTAAAGTAGATTTAAAAAAAAAAAAACAACAACCATGGCGTGCCTGGTGGCTCGCTCTCTATCTGTCTCTCAGAATAAATAAAAAGAAACGTCAGCAAAAATTTAAAAAAAAATTTAAAAAGTACCCATTTTGCAGGTTGATTGGAAGCTAACTAGCACAGAATAGCCTCGTTTTTTAAATTATTTTTTTCAACTTTTTAAAGGGATTTTTTTTTAATTTTTTTTTTAACGTTTATTTATTTTTGAGACAGAGAGAGACAGAGCATGAACAGGGGAGGGGCAGAGAGAGAGGGAGACACAGACTCGGAAGCAGGCTCCAGGCTCTGAGCCATCAGCCCAGAGCCCGATGCGGGGCTCGAACTCACGGAACGTGAGATCATGACCTGAGCCGAAGTCGGACGCTTAGCCAACTGAGCCACCCAGGCGCCCCTTTTCAACTTTTTAAAAGATGTATTCATTTTGAGAGAGAGAGGGAGGGAGGGAGGGAGAGAGAGAGAGAGAGAAAGAGAGAGAATGAGCAGGGGAAGGGCAGAGAGAGAGGGAGAGAGAGAATCCCAAGCAGGCTCCACATTGCGGGTGTAGAGCTTGAACTCATGAACCGAGATCACGACTTGAGCTGAAATCAAGAGTCGGATGCTTGACCGACTGAGCCACCCAGGTGCCCCACATACCATAACCTCTTATTAAATATTCTTTCTCTTATCAGAGGGAAAGATGTCGAGGGGGACTGAAAGGTTGTTGATGAGCTGATCAAAATCCTTCTCCCCCAAACTGGCAACACAGAGATGAATTTGGTGCTGGTTCTGAGAACGTGGGGGAAACAACTGTGGAGAGAGACCTCAGACAGGTGCCACAAGAAGGGGATCAGTCACCTGACCCCAGCAAATCATGCTTTACCTTTCCTCCTGGGGGCCCACAGTGCTGCATCTAATGGGTGGGGCTCAAGCAACCATCACTGTTGTTGGGTTTGATTTTGCTTTGCATCCTTCACAAAACCCATTTGCTTGTATGTTTGCTTACAAAAATGATATATGTCTTTAGCAAGCCTCTGGAAAATGAAGTCAGAAAAAGATCGCCCCAACCCCTCCTCCCCCCAAAATAAGCACAGCCAGAGCTGGGTGGATTTCTTTCTAAACTTTCCTGGGTGTAGATTCTTTCTTGCTTTGGTTGGGATCATAGAACCTACGCAGCTTTCACACCTTTGTAAACTCTCCACCAATGCCAATTTCAGGTACAATACAGAGCATATACCCCATGGTCTTCTGAATCAGTCCTTCCTGCTGTCCACTTATCATCATTATAACTAACTGTGTAATGGTAATAATCATCATTCAAAAACGGTTTTGTTTTGTTTTCCTCTATGATTAATCTCATTTCTCAGAAGGGAGTTCTAAAAAGAGAATTCCTGATGCGGGGGTGGGAGGGAAGGGAGGGTGGGTGATGGGTATCGAGGAGGGCACATTTTGGGATGAGCACTGGGTGTTGTATGGAAATCCATTTGACAATAAATTTCATATATTGAAAAAAAAATAAAAAGAGAATTCCTACACCACGGGAACGTTTTTAAGGCCCTTGATGCATAATGCCACCTTGTTCTCCAGAAAGTTGATGCCCCCCCAGGTCAGCAGCAGTGACACGTGTGTTCCAATTCCATCACACTGCCAGGACGAGAGGTTTTCTTTTTCTTTTTTTTATTTTTTTATTTTTTTTTTCAACATTTTTTATTTATTTTTGGGACAGAGAGAGACAGAGCATGAACAGGGGAGGGGCACAGAGAGAGGGAGACACAGAATCGGAAACAGGCTCCAGGCTCCGAGCCATCAGCCCAGAGCCTGACGCGGGGCTCGAACTCACAGACCGCGAGATCGTGACCTGGCTGAAGTCGGGCGCTTAACCGACTGCGCCACCCAGGCGCCCCGAGGTTTTCTTTTTAGAAGATCTTGGATTTGGGTAGGCAACAGTCATCTTTTCTTTCTGGTTATATTTTATGAGTCCTCGAGGTACCGATGATTTTCCCGTGTATTAGCAAACCAGTTGGATTTCCCCCCTGTGGTAATAACCAGTTCTTGCCCTTCTGTGCTAATCAGCTGGGGTCTCAGATTCTCATTCTGTAGGGAGATCACCGAGCCTAAAAGTGGGTGAATGAGCGTACTGAATTCTTGACCTCTCTGGGCTCGCTAACACGAATAGGAGTTCCTCTCCAGGCCCCCAAGTGCTGATTCTCACACTTCATGCTGCACAAGATTCCCTTGGGAGCTCGTATGACTGAAAGACGCCTGGACCCACCCATTGAGATTATGAGTTAGTGGGGGCAGAGGCAGGTTCTAGGAATCTGCATTTTTAATAAGTATTCCAGGAGATTCTGAGGCTGGTGGTCCAGAGAATGAAAGACACAGCCCCTGGGGCGCCTGGGTGGCTCAGTTGGTTAAGCGGCCGACTTCGGCTCAGGTCACGATCTCGCGGTCTGTGAGTTCAAGCCCTGCGTCGGGCTCTGTGCTGACAGCTCGGAGCCTGAAGCCTGTTTCAGATTCTGTGTCTCCCTCTCTCTGACCCTCCCCCGTTCATGCTCTGTCTCTCTCTGTCTCAAAAATAAATAAACGTTAAAAAAAAAATTAAAAAAAAAAAAGAAAGAAAGAAAGACACAGCCCCCAAGAGAGAAATGGGTGTCATTATCAGTATTTCCATGTGGGCATGTGAGGAACGAAACGACTCCGTTTCCTCAGACATTGCCTGGGGTACAGTAGGCACTCAGTTCGGGCTCATTCCATTGGTTAGTTTGTTAATTCGAAGCACCCAGTATGTACTCAGATGTTATTTCTGCTTCACCATTAGGGACGAGGCAATCAGCAGACCCAGTAAACACTTGCCACACCAGATAAATGCAATGCTAGGCATGCAAGAGGATTTCAGTGCATGGGTGTGACAAGTAGCCACATGGCCAGGAGGTAGTGGTGACCGGTCTCAATGCAGCCCAGTTTTATCAGGGAGAATGGGTTTGCAGCAGGCTTTCTTGGGTGCCTGGTCTGGGAGGCTGAAGGAGGAGGGGTAAAGGATCAACGAGCTAACATTCCGGACTCATGCAGATCCCGTGAGCCAGGCTGTCTCCCCAGACCCTCAGGCTTGTGTCTCCTGTCATGTGACTCGCCCTCTTCCATGGGTTTGACGTTAGCACTTGAGGCCTTTGGGAAACTCGTTTGCTTCTGGCAGCAGGTTGGAAACGGCTCTTCACCTGGCTAATCCTAACCAATTGCTTGCCCCCGGGTCCCCCCTTTTCTTTCTTCTGACTCCAACCTTCTATGGCTTCTGAAGCTGAGGTCTTTCCTAAGACTTGTAGCGAGAAAACACCAACCCTCTCCCCCAGTGGAGCCTTCCAAAGGCTCTTAGGAGGTTCTAGAGGTGGAGCTCTTCCTTTGACAGATGGGAATCTTTCCTCCAGGGTGCTGGTGTTAAATAGAAGTGCAAGGGTGACTCACCAGTCGTTTTGTGGGTTGAATGCCATTTTGGGGTTGTTTTGGGGAGACTCCTTGTGTTTGCCTGGTGCATAGTGTGCACAAGTCTCATCGTCCAGGCAGGCTGCAAAATCCCACCGCCAGCCCTGGGGGGACTTCAGAGACACTCAGCACAACCTGTCTTCATGGAACTGGGGGTGTTTGTGAGCCGGTGTGCATGTAAACAAGTAAGGCCCGCTCTTCTGATTAGGAATAGCATCCTTCTGGGTCAGCCGGCTGCACCCCCTGCAGCTAAACTCAGGTATCGGAAGGAATAAAGACTGGAAGCTTAGGAGGGAGGGAGGAAAGAAAGGACAGAATTCTTAGCAGCCAATAAAAGCGAGGCCGTGGAAGAATACATAGTGACGTCAGGTGTCCATGAGCCATCTGCACTTGGAAACTGCAAGTTACGGCCTGGCAAACTCATTACTTCATTAAATGTTAATGGAGGCAATCAATAACGGAGTCACGAGATTTGCAATATCTTCCTTGGATTTTGGTACATTTTCCAAAGCGAATACAAGAAATGTATTGTGTTTTTCCATCTTTTCGAAGGACGCAGCCAAAGAGCATTACATGAAAAACAGAATTCTTCCTCTCTTCAGGGGCGCCTGGGTGGTTCAGCCGGGTCGGTGTCCAGCTCTTGAGTTCGGCTCAGATCGTGATCCCAGGGTTGTGGGATCAAGCCCCACATCGGGGTCCCTGCTGAGCATGGAGCCTGCTTGGGATTCTCTCTCTCTCTCTGCTCCTCTCCCCCACTCGCACTGTCTCTCTCTCAAAATAAACAAAACAAAACCAGACAAAACAGAACAAAACAAAACAAACTCTCTTCTGATCCACCTTTCTTATCCTACAGACCTAAATATACTTGACAGTTTTTGTGTGTGTGTAATCTTCAAAAGTTTAAAAGAAAGCTTTGTTTTTATTTGCGTAATAGGATATTTTTATTTACATAATAAAAACGTATACATTATATGTGTGTGGTTTTTAAAAAAAAATTTTTAACGTTTATTTATTTTTGAGAGAGAGAGACAGAGCATGAGTGGAGGAAGGGCAGAGAGAGAGGGAGACACAGAATCCGAAGCAGGCTCCAGGCTCTGAG
This sequence comes from Panthera uncia, assembly GCF_023721935.1. NCBI lineage: Eukaryota > Metazoa > Chordata > Mammalia > Carnivora > Felidae > Panthera > Panthera uncia. Next base: position 89,710,582 of record NW_026057577.1, read on the forward strand.
CGGTCAGCACAGAGCCCGACGCGGGGCTCGAACTCATGGACCGTGAGATCATGACCTGAGCCGAAGTGGGATGCTTAACTAACAGAGCCACCCAGGCGCCCCATATGTGTGTGTTTTTAACACAGTAGTATCATACTATATGCACTTATGTGGAACTCCAAGCTGCCTTATTCCTTGTAATGGCTACATTTTATTCCGTGGCATGCATGTGTCATAATTTATTTGAATTGTCTCCCGTTAGTGGTCATTTAGACCAATGATAGTATTTTTTTCCTATCAACAAGTTTCGTATTGTAATTTTATTTTATTTTATTGTTAAATTTTTTACAAAATCTTTATTTTTGAGAGAAAGAGAGACAGAGTGCAAATGGAGGAAGGGCAGAGGGAGGGAGACACAGAATCCAAAGCAGTCTCCAGGTTCTGAGCTGTCAGCACAGAGCCTGATGGGGGGCTCGAACTCATGAACCACGAGATCATGAACTGAGCCGAAGTCATACGCTTCACCGACTGAGCCACCCAGGTGCCCCATCATATTATAATTTTTAAAATAAAGACAAAGAAGGGAAGTAGAAAAGCAGGATGGCCGGAGGCAAGGTTTGATTACCGAGGAGAGATACTGAGCTACAGAACCAAGAATTACAAAGGGCACAAACAGCCGCTGAGTGAGTAAAACCAAATCCAACAAATCAAAACCTCAAAAACTCTCGGGTGAGCTCCTTTCTAGCCCTCTGAGTGCCTATCCTAAAGGAATGAGGATGTTTTTTAACAACCTGATGAACCCATTAGCTCCTAGATTTCCTCTTTGAATCCAAGACCCGTAATTCTTTATCTATTGGCTTGCGGCTATCCCACCTTCTAGTCAAAGTGTTGGATGTATGGATTTGCTGTTCAGGAGAGAGATCAATGCTTCACTGGATATCATAGACACGCAAACCGAAAACCCCATATAGTCATCTCTTGAACATCAGGTTACGTACCAAGGGGAATGTGCCTGATTCTACCCGGAAGACTCAGAACAGGTTTCACAGAAGAAGGCACAGTGATGTTGGGTTTTGAAGGATGAATAAGAGTTTTCTAGCCAGAGACTAGGGGAAGGGCATTTTAAGCAGAGGGAACAGCCTGGGCAAAGACACAAACATCTTAACATGAGGTTTGTTTAACTGGATAATGGTGATTCAGTTGGATGGCTGAAATATGGGGAAGTGGCTGGAAACAGCTGGAAAGACAGGTTAGGCCAGCTTGTGAAAGTCCTTGAAGGCCAGCTTAAGGAGGTTCAGTTTTTTATTCTAAGGGTAATAGGAGCCATGGAAGGTTTCAAGCAGGGAGGGGACATAATGAGGTGTGCCCAGCAGAGATGATCCCATGGACGGGACAGAGCAGCTAGACGCAGACTTTGGAAGCAGGAAGATGGGCCAGGCCGAGGCAAGAGGACTGGAAATTTCATGCTGTTTGTTCCTTGGTGATCCAAGTCCTAGGAGAGCTCACAGTCAAAAAATGATCAAATATTGATGATTTCATACAGTGCACCTTACTGGTAGGCAAAGGCTTGGCCCCAACCTGAGTGCTGGCCAACAGGAAAGTGGGCAGTTGTGGCTTCCGCATGGATGAGTTACCTTTGCGAAAGTGCGAGAACTCTAGCTTTCTCTCCGAGACCCGTTAAGGACTTACTCTTGTTTTTTAAGGTATGAGAGTAGTGTTGGGTGTATGCCTGAAAGGAATCTTTATCTTTTAGATACACAACCTGAAGTGCTTGTAGTTGAAGTAATATGGTGTTTGATATTTGCTTCAAAACAGTCTGGGGCAGGGTGGGGTGGGTGGGAGGCGGGCGGAGGTATGGAATGAGCAAGACGGGCGAAGAATTGGCATTTGTTGGAGCCGCCTGATGGACACATGGGAACTCACGTTGTTATGTGTCTGCTTTTGCAGAGGCTTGGCAAATTTCCACAATAACGTGTTTTTGAAATGCACGAGGCAGAACAGTTTTTAAGGAATGCCGCCACCTGCATCAAGGCAGGGGCTCTATGTGTCCACACGCACACACACAGGCCATGCGCTGGTACAGGCACAGAATGTTTTTTGGAAGAAAGTTCAGGAGTGAGGGGGAGTTGTACTCTCTCCTACTTCAAAAGAAACTTACGCATGTATTATTTTTATTTTTATTTTTCCTTAAAAAAATTTTTTTTAAGGTTTATTTAGTTTTGAGACAACGAGAGCATGCGCGAGCAGGGGAGGGACAGAGGGAGAGGGAGTCCCAGAATTCGAAGCGGGCTCCAGGCTCTGTGCTGTCAGCACAAGGGCTCGAACTCATGAACCGTGAGATGGTGACCCGAGCCGAAGTTGGATGCTTCGCCGGCTGAGCCAGCCAGGCGCCCCTTGGTATTATTATTATTATTTTTTTTAATGTTTTTTTGAGAGAGACAGGGAGACAGAGAGACAGAGTGCAAGCAGGGGTGGGGCAGGGAGAGAAGGAGACACAGAATCTGAAGCAGGCTCCAGGCTCTCAGCTGTCAGCACAGAGCCCGATGTGGGGCTCGAACTCATGAAACGGGAGAACATGACCTGAGCCGAAGTCAGATACCCAACTGACTGAGCCACCCAGGCGCCCCACCTTGGTATTATTTTTAAAGAGCAAAATTAAGCCACGATATAAAAACGAACCAGAAAGGATCTGCATCCCATTACCCACCGTGCAGTCGCCACGTGTATTGGCCTCCGTTTCCTCATCCAGAGGCTGCAAGAAACAGGGCCTCCCGGCCCCGTGGGGTTGGAATAGGATTGGAAATAACACGTGCAAATTGCCTAGCCCAAGGCCTGGAACACGGGAGGTTCTCAGTAATGATGGTAATGATGTTGGAGCTGTCACGGGTACTTCGTGAAATTGTATACGGGAGAGAGAGTCCTGCAGGACTTCGGAAGGAACGCACTGCGCAGTTGTCCAGGTGGGGCATCCATTTCACACTCACGGTGTCCTCACTCCTCATTAGGCAAGGAGGCCGGGTCCCTGCCCCCAGCTGTCCGCATTAATCAGATTCACTGGATAATTGCTCCACTTCGCCGGTCACTTCGTACGTGCGGACTACCCTCAAATCCCAGGCTCCTTCCTCTGGGGATGAACCTGAAAGCTGACTCCGTCATTTTTAAGCGAGTTCATTTCTAGAGTGAGCTAGAGGCGGACGTTCGTTCGCAAGGGCCACAGAGGACTTTGTCGGCTCACATTTCATACAGTGAAATCCACTTTCCGGGACGGACACAAACAGTCAACCCATGCATGAATTTCAGCCTGGGGGAGGCTAGATGACCCCTCAGCGGGCTGTTTGGGATGGCTCGGGGGCCTCTGGGCTTGTTTATCTAGCACCCTGACATCTACAAAACCTGAACTTTGGCCCGCCTTCTCACCAGTAAGCTCCATCCACCTCCAGGGGGCCCGTCTTCTCTCCCTTGTACCACGGGGTCTCCCCGGGGGCCCAGAAGGTTCAGGAGGGTCGAGCGAGGAACGTGGTTCTGAATCCGACACGCAAAGTCAATGCCTCTGGAAGCTAACAGTGAGGCTGAGATATTTTAAGCAACGGCTCTCGAGAGATCGTGTCTTCCATTTAGTTTCTTTTTTTGTTAGGGAGGGCCTTCTAAAATCATTTTCTTTCCTTCCATAACTAACCACATGGATTTCAAATGCGGAGGCCGTGGGTGCAGAGGGGAATTCGAACTGTCTGTCTGCAGGGAAGTATCGTTTGGAAAATGAAAGCGATCTCAGGGGCCCCGGCTCTGGGGCAGAATTGTCAAAGGCTGCAAACGGAAATGGATACCTTCGTCACTCAGCAGTTGATGGCCACAGTGACTGACTCAGTGGGAGCCGCTCAGTGGAACAACCTGTCTGGCTTCAGGAACACACAGAGAGCGGTAGATGGGTTCGCTCAACCTGGATTGGCCCAACCCGAGCCATTGTGACCTGTGAGTAAGAAGCCCAGGCTTTCAGGCAAAGGCCTTGAGTTTGCCGCCTCCCCCCTGCCTCAGGTAATTGTACCTACACACGTTATATTACCTGCGTTACATATTATACGGAATTATGATTATATAGTAAGTACCAACACATGCTGAGTGTTTACCCTGTGCCAGAAGTTGTGACAGATGCATTTTACGTGCGTTAGGCCTTTAACCCTCCTAATGATCTTTGAAGGAGAGGACTGCAGGTGGACCGTAGAGTGGCCAGAAGGAAAAAAGAAAAAATCAAAGTGCCATTAATGGAAGAGAGCGCGAGGCTGGGTGGTCCCAACTGAGTGATGTCCATGATTGCTTGGCCGGGGGGGGGGGGGCGGGGGGGGGGGGGGGGGGGGGGGGGGGGGGGGGGGAGCGTCAAGAGTCACAGACAGGAAGTGATTCGTCCAGACTCTTAACCATACCATTGGTTTCCGACAACATAATAGTAACATTCACAGTAATAGTAACAGTCACAGCGGCAGTAATGTTAATATTCTTCTCAGGTTGTTAGGAGGAATGTGTCACAGTATCTGACATACAGCAGATGGTCCTTAAAAGTTGCTGCACTGAATGAGTAACAGTTTTCATTAGCCAAGGCGTGCTAACGAACTACTCCCAATTTCTGTGCTAGCAAACCTAATATAGTAGGAGGGTCTCTTCCCTTTTGGAGAACCGACCTCTCTCTCAAGATCCAGAGCAACATAGGAGGCTAGGGGGGAGGGGGGAAGGGGAGGGGATCTGCCTGCACAAGTTCTCAGAGATATTTCCACCCCAAAAGTCATACTTCCAGCGGACCCAGCGGACCCCCACGCGCTCTCCGCGGAAAGCTGCCTGCTCCCTCCCGGGTGGCAGCAGCGGCACAAACGCATTTCTTAAAAATGATTTCTTCACTTGCTCCCAGTTGAGCTCAAAAACATTGGCCGGATTAAACTAATCTTTGATCCAGATTTAATGAAGGCACAAATACAGACATATGCCATTTGGGTTTGAGGCACACTCAGGAAAAGTGTCAGCAAAGCAATTTGCTAAGGCTAATGAATAGCTTTTGGCAAAGGGGTTCAAAGCCAGTGTCAGAAAGAGCTTTGTTGGAGGCAGGGGAGAGGCTGAGTGAGTGTGCGAGGGCCAGCCCCTCTTCCTGCTGCAGGCACACATCAGCCCCTCTCCACCGCCAGACCAGGGGTGTGGGTGGGAGGGAAGGGCCAGCACGGGGTGCAGGGAGGACACACAGGTGCTGCTGAGAGAGTCCTCTGGCCAGTGAGGGGGGACACCCAGGGGCAGGACAAATGAGGAATCCGGGCAAAAGAAAGTGCCAGATAAACGGTCTCAGACATCAGCGGTCTCGGGGACAAGGCTGAGGGGAAACTTCCTCGCCTCTCTACTTGCTCTCTTGTGTCTTACATTGTGGCTGAGATACGTGCATTCGGCCTCATAAAGCCACATTGCAAAGACACGAAATGTGCGATCTGTGTACGCGTGCATGCGACCGTGGATTCCGTGGTACGCTCGTGTATGTGAAAGTTTAGGAAACGAACTGCCAGGCTGGGTTTTGCTTCACGGAAGGAAGGAAGAGATTGCCATGGTAGTAGATGGTCAAGGGGAACCTGGTTTTATCTGTAATGATTCATTTCTTTTAAGAAAGAGACTGAAAGAGGGGCGCCTGGGTGGCTCAGTTGGTGAAGCGTCTGACTTCAGCTCAGGTCATGATCTCACGGTCTGTGAGTTCAAGCCCCGCATCGGGCTCTGTGCTGACCGCTCAGAGCCTGGAGCCTGTTTCAGATTCTGTGTCTCCCTCTCTCTCTCTGACCCTCCCCCGTTCATGCTCTGTCTCTCTCTGTCTCAAAAATAAATAAATGTTAAAAAAAAATTAAAAAAAAAAAAAAAAGAAAGAGACTGAAAGAAAAAAAAAAAGAAAGAGACTGAAAGCAAGCACAAAATATTACAAGCACAAAAATAATACTCCCGTACAGGGGGTACGGGAGGTTTTCACACCGTTCTTTTTTGTTTGTTTGTTGCAAGTTTTTATTTAAATTCCAGCTGGTGAACATATTATTCTTTATGCGTTTTTAAACACTTTCCAAAACAAAATAGGAACTGCTGGAGGACAGACCTGGCACATCTGGGGAATGGAAGAGAGCATTCGTGGGAAGTTCAGGTTCTGATGGGGAGAGAAGTGTTGGAGAACCATGGATTCTGGCGGCACATGGGGGTCGGGGGCGCTCCGTGTAGCTCCAGTGTGCCAGGACTCCCAATCCCAGGCCTTGCTCCTCTCCTGGGCTCAAGTGGACAGATGCGCTAAGAAAGAGCTTGGCTGGGGTGCCTGGGTGACTCAGTTGGCTAAGCATCCGACATCAGCTCAGGTCATGATCTCACGGTCTGTGGGTTCAAGCCCTGCATCCGGCTCAGTGCTGACAGCTCAGAGCCTGGAGCCTGCTTCGGATTCTGTGTCTCCCTCTCTCTCTCTCTCTCCCCCTCCCCATCTCATTCTCTCTCTCCCTCCCTCCCTCCCTCCCTCCCTCTCTCTCTCTCCCTCTCTCTCTCTCAAAAATAAATAAATGTTAAAAAATTTTAAAAAAGAAGGAGCTTGGCCTTCAGCAGGAAGAAGGTGGTCCCTTTGGTCAGGAGAGGTCTGGCAGACTGAGGGTCAGAGGCCGTGGTGGGAAAGGTACTGTGGTGGTCTGGGTCCGAGATGGGGGACCAAGGACTGTGGCAGCTGCAGGAGGAGAGGAAAAGAGGGATCCCTTCTGAACCTTCCCAAGATCCCCATGCACCCAGTGACCTTGGAAGGAGGCAGAGAGTGAGGGAAGGAGGCATGTTCACAGAGATCTGAGAGCTCAGTGGGGACACAATCACCAGGAGCAAAAAAGCCAGAAAAAAACCCTACTGAGTGGGAGGAACACGCATGGCCTCAAAGAGGCAGCTGTCCCCGAAATCAGATCCAAGGCAGGTGAGGGGAGAGCCCAGCGGACAGGACTTGTCACTCCTGCCCACACTAGGAATTTTCCTTTGCCGTTCCTTCTCAGCAAGGAGGCTTTGTCCCCAGCCCCGGGATGTCATTCCAGGCTCCAGTAAGTGGAACACTTCACACCCGCCCAGCCAAGTCCATTTATTTGGAATACTCTCATACCCTTGTCAAAAATGGTGCCAAGGTGTGTAAACAGACCAATTTCTGGGATTGTTTCAATCTAATCATATTAAATTATTTGCTCTCTTGGCCTTGAGGGGGTTCCAAGGGAAAGCGATTGAAGTCAGGTCCAAAAATAGCTACCTTTGATTTCCAGTGCTGGTGCTAACGTGGGTGAACTTCTTAGGGCTTCTGGTGCTGACGTCAGTGATCCAGCGATGGTCTGAGTCAGGGACTGAGGGCGGGGGGTTGGGGGGAGGCCGGGAAGGGGGCACCGCCTCTGCCTATTTTTCTTCCAAAGCCCCATGATGGGAAGAGACATTTTAAGGGAGGTTTTTAGCAGTGATAGTGTCACGTGCCAGCTACCCCCAGAAAGGAAACATAAATCAACGTCAGGATCATGTGTTGATCGGGAAGAAAGAGATTGTGACCGAGTCTAACGGGGAGAAAGAGGCCAGAGAGGCAGAATGATGCCTAGAAACTGACACGCTTTGACCACAGACCCCAAAGGCAAATACCTCTCAGTTGGAGGCTGGTTGGATGGGAGGAAGCAGAGTGTAGACGAATGCCAGGGCTTTGGAGCAAAGCAGATGTGGGTTCGAATCCGGAGAGCTTCCTATCTGTGTGACCTTCTGTAGGTTTCTGAATCTCCCTAAGGCTCAGCCGTCTCCTCTGGAAAACATGAATCACAGGAATGATGCAGATCTTCTGTCCTTTAAGGACATCTGGAGAGTGCCTAGCTCTGGGTAGAGTTTGCAGAGGCCAGGCACTCGAATGAATGTGTCTCCCTTCCTTCCCAGCCATTACCACACAGCTGCCTTGCGCTACGTTGGGCCCCGGGGCCTTTCACGGTGTTTCGCACATTGCAGATACTCACTAAATGATTACAGATTTTTTTTTTTTTCAACGTTTTTAATTTATTTTTGGGACAGAGAGAGACAGAGCATGAACGGGGGAGGGGCAGAGAGAGAGGGAGACACAGAATCGGAAACAGGCTCCAGGCTCCGAGCCATCAGCCCGGAGCCTGACGCGGGGCTCGAACTCACGGACCGCGAGATCGTGACCTGGCTGAAGTCGGACGCTTAACCGACTGCGCCACCCAGACGCCCCTAAATGATTACAGATTGATTCGAAGGCCATTCTCCGTTAAATATCCAAGTCAGAACTGATCTCTCTTCTGATTTGTCCAGTTGTCTCCTGGGCATCTCCAGCCAGGGAGCTCCTCCTCTTCTCTCCCAGCGATCCCCTTCTCAATGATTGACACCACGGTCCGTCCTGTCGCCGGGACCAGAAGCATCTGTGAAACTGACAAGTGCTTATGGATGTATTGGGATACAGTAGCGAATGAGGCAGAACGAAGACTTATCCCCATGGGACTCCCACTCCAGGAGGAGAAACACGACTTCTATTTATTCCGCCCTTAAGCATGCTTGTTTGCAATTCTCTTCTCTCCATTTCTAAGGCTGTTGTCAGAGGTCGGCTTTCATTGTCTGGACTCTTGTAATATATCCTCGTTGGTCTCCGGGATCCTGCTCAACTCCCCTATCCAACCTCTCCTTGAGAGTAATCTTGCTAGTGTTCAGATCTGATCGTGTCGCTCTGTCCAGTTTTAAATGGTCAACGGCTTCCTATTTACCGATGGAATCAAGTCTAAACTTTTAGTCCTTTGCAGCAAACCGAGAGGTTGCAAACAGGCGGCGTAAGGCTGGATCTTCCGACAGATTTTGTTTGATGCATACGGTGTCGTAACACGAGGTATTTAAGATATGAATCAGTTACTGCTGCTTACATATTGGGAGATGTCACCCAGAGGTTCAGATTTCCAGGTTTTCTTGATAAATTCTAAGATCTGGCAACATTGGGCCAGCCTTCCTGCATGGTCGCAACTCTCTGGAGGCAATTAGTTTTGTCCATTGACATTGAGCTAGATATAGATGCTGTTAGTCACTGAACACCTGATACCCTCTTTTCAGTTTTGCTGCCCACCCGGACCCTTGTAAGTATTAGGGATCTTGCCCCTGACCTCACCTCATTCCAGCTCACCTTTTCAGCATTTCACTCGGTTCACTGCCTGCATCCGGGTCTCACGAAACCACTTCCGTGGTCTTCCGTGCATGTGTGCCTTCACTCATGCTGTCCCCTCTGCCCCTTCTTCCTCAGCACTCATGAGTAGCTGCATTCAAGGCTCACCTCTCTCCTGGAAGTCCGCCTCCTCACTCCTCTGTACGTCTCCCCCCCAGAGCGCTGTATTACTTCCTCCCGCTGTAGTTTATGGATTTGTTCGAGTTTTCTCCTAGACCTGAGCCCCGCGGGGGTGGGCGCAATGCTTCCTATTCATTCTGCAAATCCGTGCCAAGTTTCTACAATGTGTAAGTCCCAGATGTCAGCACCAGTGGGGAACTGGTGGTGTGGCTATGGAGCTGATGTTTTGATGGGAGGATGTCCATCAGTAAATGGATAGATTTATTTCAGAGGAGCTGAAGGTCTGCAACTTATGTATAGCAGGGAGATATGATGAATGAAGGCATAGGATTAGGGGAGGGTACTAATTTGGCAGAGGTGGTGAGGGAAGGCAGCCTGGAAGAAGGGACATAGAACAAGAAGGAACCATTGGAAGGTCTGGCTTTTGTAGTCTTAGCACAGAGCAGGCATCAGGAAATATTTGAGGAATGAATAAATGAATGTACGAACCATTCCCAGCCCCCCACATGGACAGATAATCATTATATCGTGTAATCACATAATAGGCTGGGCATTAAATAAAATTAGGTTTTCCAGCTTCATTAGCTGGGCTATGATGAGTCCCAGGTCCATGCCCAGAAAGCCAGAGGAAAGGTGCATCCTGACCTGTGAGTCAGGAAACCTGTAGCTGTGCATCACTTAGGATTGTCTTTGGCTGCAAGTAACAGAAAAGTTGACTCTCAGTGGCTTACATTGTAAAAATATTTACTACACACTTAACACCGGCATTCTTAACACTTTTTTTTTTTTTTTTACTTTTATTTATTTTTGAGACAGAGAGAGACAGAGCATGAATGGGGGAGGGTCAGAGAGAGAGGGAGACACAGAATCCGAAACAGGCTCCAGGCTCTGAGCGGTCAGCACAGAGCCCAACGCGGGGCTCAAACTCATGGACCGCGAGATCACGACCTGAACCGAAGTCGGAGGCTCAACCGACTGAGCTACCCAGGCGCCCCTCTTAACCCTTTTTATACTGTGGCAGTCTGATGAAGCCTGTGAACTTCTTCTGGGGAAAAACTGCTAAAGTAAAACGCACACAGGGGAGCCTGGGAGGCTCAGCCGGTTAAGCGTCTGACTCTTGATGTCGGCTCAGGTCGTGGTTCTCACGGTTTGTGAGTTCGAGCCCCGCGTCGGGCTCTGCACTGACAGGGCAGACCCTGCCTCGTGTTGTTTACCTCTCTCTGCCTCTCCCCCACTGGTTCTCTCTATGCCTCTCAAATACATAAAAATAAATTTCAAGTCAAATGCACACAGTTACCAAAGAAACCAGGTTTATTAACATAGATTCACCGACAGGTTAAAAAGAATTTGTAGTGTTGTAGATATGTGCTCCTTTGTTAGCTCATTTGGATAACAAACCCAGTGGCGGGTCTAACAGGCACTAAAACTTTGAAATAATGATGAATGTAAAGGATGTTTTCAGATATCTGTCCCAGCTACAATATTGTATGAAACTACGCATGGCTTTTATTTGTAACTGTGGCAGGCACAATAACGTCTCCTCCAAGATGCCCACATCCTAATTCCCCAAACCTGTGAATATGTTACCTTCTGTGGCAACAGAGACCGTGCTGGTAGGATTAAATAACTCTCGAGACGTGGGGAGACAGTCCTGGGTTACAGGAATGGGCGCAATGTTGTCACAGGATATTTTATTTTATTTTATTTTATTTTATTTTATTTTTATTTTCAAGCTTTCGTTTTCAGTGTTCATTCTTATTTTTGAGAGAGAGGGTGTGAGTGGGGAAAGAGCAGAGAAGGGGGACGGACAGAGGAACCGGAGGACGTTCGGAGCTGTCAGCACAGAGCCCCCTTCGGGGCTCGAACTCACAAACCGTGAGATCGTGACCTGAGCCGAAGTCGGACGCTCAACTGACTGAGCCACCCAGGCGGCCCTGGGTCTTTTCAAGGACAGAGAGGGGCAGAAATGAGTGACAGAGTCAGAGGAAGAGATATGATGGGAGAAGCAGAGGCCTGAGTGATATGGAGGCTGGAATGTGTGCAGCTTCTAGGAAGCTGGATAAAGCAGGGAGATAGATCTCCTCTGGAGCTCTGGTAGTGGGGCCCTGCTGACCCGCTTTGGATTTGTGACCTCAAGGCTGTAAGATTTGTGGTTTTATTACTTTAATATTGATTTATTTCTGAGAGAGAGAGAGACAGAGAGAGACAGAGCATGAGCAGGGGAGGGGGAAAGAGAGACAGAGAGAGAGAGAGAGAGATTGAGAGAGAGAGAGAGAGAGAGATACAGAACCCGAAGCAGGCTCCAGGCTCTGAGCTGTCAGCACACAGCCCGACGCGGGGCTCGAACCCACAAACCGCGAGATCATGACCTGAGCTGAAGCTGGTCGCTTAACCGACTGAGCCACCCAGGCGCCCCAAGATTTGTGTTGTTTTAAGCCACTGAGTCTGTGATAACTTTTTTTTTTTTTATAGCATCAATAGAAAACTGATACCGATTTTAGTCCGGGAAGTGGATGCTGCTGTCACAAATGGAGACTCTTTTGACTGCTGTAAACAGACTGTCGGTAGGAATGTGGATGTGAAAAGCACTCCAGGTGATGGTTTAGAAAGAGGGAAGAGACCTGTTACTGGAAACTGGAGAAGAGAGGGTCCTTGTCATACAGTGGCAGGAAGCTTGGCCGAATTGCATCCCGCATTGCTATGAGAAACGGAGCTTGTAAGTGTTGACCTTGGGTATTACAAGCAGAGCTTGTGAGTGACGAACTTGGATATGTCTTTTGCTGCGGAGGTTTCCCGGCAAACTTTGAAGGAGCGTCTCAGTTTCTTCTTGCTGCTCACAGTAAACTGTGAAAGGAAGTAGAGGGAGCAACTGTCACGCAAAAGAGGACCCAGAACTCGATGACTGGAGAAGCTCTCAGCTTCTCCAGATGCTAAAAGCCGCTATCCAAAGATAGCAAGGTTTGATTTGCGGCTGGGAAAATGTGCTCCTAAGAGAAAGCCAGGGAGGTATCCCGCCTTTGGCTAGTGCCTCGGAAGTACCCAGAGGTCGCTCAGAGGGTTCTTGGACTCCTGGACCCTCTCAGCCATCACAGAGGAATGATGGATAGAATTATCCCAGGAAGACCTGTGGACGGTCTGCGCGTCTAATGGAAACGAATCCCCATGACCTACAGAGGAGACCCACGAGGTTACGGGGAATTCTAAGTCCGCAGAAGCACCACCTATTTGGGCCTGGTGGTCCGAGGATGGAACAAAGGGAGACTGTCAGACTCCCAGAAATGCCACCAGCAGAAAACAGGCTGGTAAACCTGCTCCGTTGCAAACACTCGCTGCCCTTCGAGAAAGAGGGTGAGTGATTCTGGGGGCAGAACCACGGATTCGGAGGGGGAGCCTTGAACCACAGGTTCTTGGAACCTAGCGTATTCCTAGCCTGATTTCAAAATTGTTGGGCCACTCCTTTTTCTCTTCCGTTTCTCGCCCCTCTCGAACAGGAGTATCTGTAACTGGGATCCCGGGCCTGGCCCGTCCTCGCATTTTGGGAGCAGGTACGTGGTTTTCTAGTTTTGCGGGCCCAGAGATGGAGAGGAATTTTGCTCCGGGATAGATCACACCCACACCCTCACCCGTGCCTGGTTTAGATGATGAAATGTGACTTTTACGTTGATAAGATTTTGATGAGAGTTTTGAACTTTGAGTTGATTCTGCAGCGGGTTGAGCCCCGTGGGGATGTTGGGGTGAATGAACTCACGTGGGATGGAGGTGAATCTTGAGGGGCCAGAGGATGGATAATACGGTGGCCAAGTTCCAGCTAGAGTTGATGCTACTATAGATTGTGGGATGTGTGCATTGCCGAAGAAAGCACTAAGTTCCAGGTAGCAGTTTGTGGAAACTATGAGGTAATTTTTCTCTCCCACCAACTTCACGATTCCTCATGGTTAAGAATCTCTGACTAGGAGCAGGTGGGCCTTTGGAGGCACCACGTTCTTTTTTTTGGTATTTTTTTATATTTTTGTAATTTTTTAAATGTTTTTATGTATTTTTGAAGGAGAGAGACAGAGCATGAGCGGGGGAGGAGCAGAGAGAGAGGGAGACGCAGAATCCGAGGCGGGCTCCGGGCTCTGAGCCATCAGCACAGAGCCCGACGCGGGGCTCGAACCCACAAACCGTGAGATCATGACCCGAGCCGAAGCCGGACGCTCAACCGACTGAGCCACCCAGGCGCCCCGAGGCACCACGTTCTTAATGTTACCCCATCTTCGGTGAGGAGACCAAGTTTCCCCTCGTATCACAATATGGCTGCTACAACTCCAACCATCGCATTTTTAGACAGCAGCCTCCCAAGCTGGACAGAAAGAAATCAGGGGTGAAATCTTTCCGGGAAGTACCCACAGTAGCCTTGCTCTTTGGCCTCATCGGTCACACGGTCAGCCCGGTATGTGACTACTGGCAAAAGGGAATTAAGTTACTGTGACTGGTTTAGACCAGGGATCAGCAAACCTTTGTTGTAAAGGGCCAGATAGCAAATATTTTAGGCTCTATGGGCCGTATCATCTGTGTTGCAACTGCTCATTCTACCGCAGTATCAGGAAGGCAACCCTAGGCAATCTGTAAACAAATAAGCGTGGCTAGGGCCATCAGATTTACCAAACAAAAGTGCAGGACGCTCGATGAATTGAAGCTTCATATAAACAACACAGGCTTTTTTTTTTTTTTTTTTTTTTAATATTGGTGTGGGCTGCACAACACCTAGGATATACTTATCCTAACAATAATAAACACCAAAGTAGTCATGGTTTACCTGCAATTGAGATTTAACTGAGATTTAACTATGGCACGCTGGCCGGCTCATGTTGGTTTGCTGGAAGCATTTCTGTTTTCAGTACCAACCTTCCAGAGTTTGGAGACCTCTCTCATTCCCTGGCAGACCGGGACAGTTGGTCAACTCACCGCTACAACTTTGCAGACATCGCAATTTGAAGGTAATATAATATCATTTAATTGAATAAAATCCCCTCTAGTTTCCAATACAAATTTCAAGTTCATGTCATCCTAATTCTTCTTTTGATTTTTTTTTCAACCTTTTCAAAGTATCACAAACCTTTTTAGCTCGCAGGCCGTACCAAAAAAAGGCAGTGGGATGAGTTTGGACTGTAGTCAGTAGTTTGCTGATCCTTGGCGTAGACCATTCGTGATTCATCCCCTAGGGATGGTTGTATTGCTGCTCAAACAAAATTAGGGTTCTGTTAACAAGGAAGACAGGGAATGGCTGGTGGGAGGTAACTAAGGATGTCTGCCAATGATCAGACATCTCTTTCTCTGAAGACCTGTGTATTCAGTTCTCGGAGACGGCCGCTGGCGTTGGATTACTCAGCCTTCACCTCTCAGGCATCTCTGTTGCTTCTCAAGCTGGTGTGTTTCCCTCAGAGGCTTTTAAATCAAACCAGGGGAGTTCGACACCCGCGGAAAAAAAAGTTCTGCCCCTTTTCTCCTAATGCGCAAACTGTGTTCTTGAGCAAGTCTGTTCCTTTCTCTAGGCTGGAGTTCCGAGATTCCCCCCCCACCCCCATCTCAACCTGAGTTGCAGAAGAAGACATCTCTGGTCTATGAGAGTGTGGAGGGTTCACAATTTAAATGGTACACACTAACGCAGATGATTTCATCAAATGACAGGAAGATCCCATAGCGTGGTATTAGCCTTCATTTTCTAGAGAAGGATTTTGAAACTCAAGCCACAGCCCCCCTTTCCCCTGCATCCTGTCTGCCCCACTTAGTTTCTGGTCTCCACCCTGAAGGACCTAGAGGGAAGAAAGTTCTACATTCCAAAATAGTGTAGATCCTACTGTCCCCTCTCGTAAACTCCCAAACGAACAGAACTCCAGATGGTGCCTGTTTATCTGTGGTTCTAACCCAATTAGGACAAATTATCATTTCTTTGGTGTGATGTGTCTCCTGGGCATCCTTAAGCAGTCAACAAAAACCGCACGAAGTTTGCATTGTTTCAGCTTTTCCATCAGCAACTTTTATGATCAGATTTAGAAATCGGTTGTAAAAAACTGCCTTCGGACCCCCACTTGGCACTATCAGGCAATTCAGTTCGCTCCTGTCCAGAATGTAGGAAGGATTCCCCCCTAGGCAGTCTAAAGAGACAAAGCGGATGAGTGATATGCTAAATTTCTTGGCCTTTACACGGCCTTTCTTTTCAAAGTGAGCTCACGGTCGGTCATTCCCTTGGTACTGAAAGGGGGCCAATAAATGAAAAGATGGGAAAAATAAAGCGGACCTCACCAGCTTATCCTTCTGGCTTTTTGAGTTTTACGAGGAATGGGGGCACCTGGGTGGCTCAGTCGGTTAAGCGTCTGACTCCTGATCTCAGCTCAGGTCTTGATCTCGGGGTTGTGAGTTCAAGCCCTGTGCTGGGCTCCGTGCTGGGTATGAAGCCTACTTAAAAAAAAAAAAAAAAAATAGGGGCGCCTGGGTGGCTCAGTCGGTTAAGCGTCCGACTTCGGCTCAGGTCATGATCTCACAGCTTGTGGGTTCGAGCCCCGCGTCGGGCTCTGTGCTGACTGCTCAGAGCCTGGAGCCTGTTTCAGATTCTGTGTCTCCTTCCTTCTCTGACCCTCCCCTGTTCATGCTCTGTCTCTCTCTGTCTCAAAAATAAATAAACGTTAAAAAAAATTAAAAAAAAATAAAATTAATAATAATAATAATAATAAAAGATGAATGATCCCACGCCTGTGGAGTCAAGACCCTGAGAAGAAAGGTCTTGTGCATCTGGTGAATGAGGAGGATGGGTTGATGAAATAAATGGTCAAGTTGAGCCAAGCTGAGCATTTATTACCCTTCCTGGAGCCGCTGATTCCTAACAACTGCAAATGGGTCTCAAGGAAATGCCATTGCATTGAGACATTGTGGTCTGCGTGTCCCCTGCCTGTCCACGGATGGCTGCCCAAATCGCTCCCGCTCAGTCCTTTCCAAAGATACCGTTGGCTCTTTTTTTTTTCTTTCTTTTTTTCTCTCACTGGGTCCTGGTGGGGGGAGCAGTGCGGGTGACCCCAAGGGACACGTCAGCATCCTCACTGCCTACGGTTTCTGAGCGCGTCGGGGGTTACCAGGTTCATTCCTGCTGACCCATCACTCCTTCCCAGGATGCCCTTCACGAGAAACAGAAGAAGGGTCCTGTGAGGTGCCAAGTTGTGACTCGTTCTTTGCCCAAAGAGAACCTTCTTCACCAACAATTACCACATCATCATAAACCCTCGGGAGAGACATGATGTAAAAATGAAATTACTGAAAACATTTTTGGACTCACACTTGGCTTTATATAAACTCACAGACAATCCTATAAGGCACTCAAGCAGATTATGGGTTTGAGCAAAGCTGGAAAATTGCTGCCATTATATTGTTATTATTAACACCTTGTAATTAGCCCTAAGGAATCCCAAAGTTCTCTTTCTTGATTTGGCTTTAATGAAGGAAAATTGCTACCTTTGCAAGTTGGATGGCGCCCGTTCTGATTAACCTTAAGTATATAGGACTATTATTTTGAAAATGTTTGCTGTCATGCGCATATTAGCATTACGTACAACTGGGAGGGGGCTGGGGGCGGGGAAGGTGGAGAGGAGGAGGTCTTCTCTTCTCTTTTCCTCCCCCCCCCCCCCCCCCCCCCCCCCCAAAGGAGGGTGAATCACGGGCTTACTTCAGCCGTGGTCCTTGCTCAGAAGATCAAGAATGAAAGCCCTGTGAAGGCCATGACCGCAATGCCTTGGCCTTTGCCAAGCTCCATCAGCAAGACGGTTGGCTGCTAGCTTCTCAACCTGTTGATTGCACAGGCTGGTGGGGTAATTGTACGGGGTGGTTTTACCATTACCTTGTGAGTGACCCTATGGGGATGAGATCATACGGGAGTTAGCACCTAGTGCAATAAAGCGGGTTTTATTTGCATGTCCCAGAGCTCTCCAGAGGCCCCTTCTGCAGCCTTCACAGGCACCGTGTCTCCAATGAAATGCCGCCAACGTTAATAAAAGATCCCTCTATATACCTCTCAGCTCCCCTCCCACAGGCAGTACACTATTTTCATTACCTTCTCTGGGAAAACCATACATTAAAGAGAACTCGTTTGATCTTATCTGTAATTAATTTGTATTTTGATAATATAGAGGAGGAATTTTTACATGTGATGACTTACCTGTTCATTATTTCTCTCTTTTGAACTCCTGTGACCGCTTAATAATTCAAGCCGAAGCACGGCGGATTATGACATTTTCCCCGCCCACCTTTCAGGAAGGAGAAGGTGTTGCCGCTCACAGGGAGACAAATTGCTTTAAATAATGACTTTGTGTGAAATTAGTCATACATAATTGAAAAATTCTATAGATGAATACCAAAGTAACCTGAGATGATCAGTTTACATAGGCGCTTGAAACATGTCTTCCTGCTGGGAGCTGCTCTGACCCAGGAGCTTGGCGATTGGTTACTTTCTTCTTCTTCTCCTTCTCCTTCTTCTTCTCCTTCTTCTTCTCCTTCTTCTTCTTCTTCTTCTTCTTCTTCTTCTTCTTCTTCTTCTTCTTCTCCTTCTCCTCCTCTTCCTTCCTCTTCCTCTTCTTCTTCTTCTCCTCCTCCTCCTTATTCTCCTCCTCTTCCTCCTCTTTCTTCTTCTTCTTCTTCTTCTTCTT
This sequence comes from Panthera uncia, assembly GCF_023721935.1. Classification (NCBI taxonomy): domain Eukaryota; kingdom Metazoa; phylum Chordata; class Mammalia; order Carnivora; family Felidae; genus Panthera; species Panthera uncia. Next base: position 89,728,552 of record NW_026057577.1, read on the forward strand.
CTTCTTCTTCTTCTTCTTCCTCTTCCTCTTCTTCTTCTTCTTCCTCTTCTTCTTCTTCTTCTTCTTCTCGTCCTCCTCCTTCTTGTTCTCCTCCTTCTCCTCCTTTGCTTCCTCCTCCTCCTTCTCCTCCTCCTCCTTCCTCTTCTTCCTTTTCTTCTTCTTCTTCTTCTTCTTCTTCTTCTTCTCCTTCTTCTCTTCCTCCTCCTTCCTCTTCCTCTTCTTCTTCTCCTCCTCCTCCTCTTCTTCCTCCTCCTCCTCCTTCCTCTTCTTCCTTTTCTTCTTCTTCTTCTTCTTCTTCTTCTTCTTCTTCTCCTCCTCCTTCTTCTCTTCCTCCTCCTTCCTCTTCCTCTTCTTCTCCTCCTCCTCCTCTTCTTCCTCCTCCTCCTTCTTCTTCTCCTCCTCCTCCTCCTCCTCCTTCTCCTCCTTCTTCTTCTTCTTCTTCTTCTTCTTCTTCTTCTTCTCCTTCTCCTCCTCGTCCTTCTCCTCCTCCTCCTCCTCCTCCCCCTCCCCCTCCTTCCTCTTCTTCTTCTTCTTCCTCTTCTCCTTCTCCTCCTCCTCCTCCTTCTTCTTTCTCTCATTTCCCCATAAGAAGGTGAAAAGGCTCATTTCCAGGAAAGCGTGGTGCAACAGTATTCACGTGGAAGGATAACAACAGCAACAGCACTGGTCATAGTAACGGTAGGAATGGTAAGCTCACTAAAGGGGCTGATGGCCCCTGGTGTGAGAGGAAGGGAGGGCATCTTGGAGTAGAGATTTCAGTGTGCTGATGCTCCTTGATGCTCACTGCGAAGCAGTGACACACATTCCATGGATTACTAGGAGCTAAAGTCTAGCAGCCCCCTGCCAATCTGACACCTTGTGTACCTCCCCCAGCGGGTATTCTTGTTGTGAAACCCATTGCGGTAGATGTCCCCTCTTTTTGTGAGACAGAGCGGGCTCCTCTGTGTCCAGCTCACCAGCTGGAAGCTGGGCTATGTGGCTGTATGCGGACACACCCGGAGTTGAATCCCACTCCTGTCTCTGACCGGGCCAGCCCCTCCGGGCCCATCACTTATGCTGCCCAGCTGGCGGGGTTCTAGTGAGCCTTAAACAAGATGCGAAAAAGATGCAGCGTTGACTGATGCAAGCCAACGCCCGGCACCTAGTAGGTGCCTCACGCATTTCATTTAATTTCTTTCCTCTCCCCCAGCAGGTTCAGTGAGCTGGACAAAGTCAGGGTGAGGCCTTTGTTCTGGCCACTCCCTCCCACAGGCCTGTTGGGAAGCTTTTAATCTCCCGGTCTCAGTTTCTCTCGTGGATAATGGGATAATAAGATGTGACAGCTGCCCATCTGTCAGGGTAAGAGGTGAATTAATGAGTTAATGTTTATGAAGTGCTTTGAGATCTTCCTCTGAAAGTCTCTTCAGATGTACTTTATTGGCATATTAAGACTTCTATCATCTGTGGGAAAAAAAAATCCAAATAGAAAAACATAATCGTCGCTCAAAGGAACTAATGAGGATATTATGAGTGTAAATTCACCACCTCAATTGCTCGTCTGGGGAATGGTTTCAGATGAGAAGGCGCACACCTGTCCTGGTCCAAAACCTGTGGCAATGTGTCAGACCGGTCGGAGCGCCATGATCCTCTCCAGGAGAAGGAGACGGACTGTTTCCGCAGCAGGGGACAGAAATAAAACAGAGGTGCCCCTCAAGGTGTGAATCTGTTGAGGGAAAAGGTTACACCTTTTCTGTCTTCTGAGTGTTGTCTCACATAGACTTACTTCCTCTTTCGTCCTTAAATGATGAGAAAAGTTACACGCTGCTTACCTTAGTGGAGAATTTGTCTCTTCTGGCCTGGCATCTGGAGGCTAGAAATCATTGGTCGGTATGAAATCATACAGCTACTTAGGAGCAGAATGTGCTTGGTCTGTGTGAGTTTCGACCTCTCTATAACACAGTGTTTCTCTACCTTTTCTTCGTTACTGTCTCCCTGATGAGACTTACGGACATTTTCTTCCCCCCTAATTTCCAGTCCCCCCACCCCTAGGAAGTTTCAATATCTTGTATACACTGTATATCTGTTTTATGTACTGGACGTATATCTGTGCCTTATACATTAAAATAATAATTTTTTTTTCAGTCTCCTGACTCCAAGAACCAATGTGGACACTCTTGGGGGCAATCTCAACTCTGTTAAGAAGGCTGCTTTAGCGTTGAATGGTATGACAAGCATTTCATTTGTTAACAAGATCCAAAGTCTTTTTTACTTTTTATATATTTAAAAAAAAATTTTTTTTAACGTTTATTTATTTTTGAGACAGAGAGAGACAGAGCATGAACAGGGGAGGGGCAGAGAGAGAGGGAGACACAGAATCCGAAGAAGGCTCCAGGCTCTGAGCGGTCAGCACAGAGCCTGACGCGGGGCTCGAACTCACGGACCGTGAGATGATGACCTGAGCCGAAGTCGGATGCTTAACCGACCGAGCCACCCAGGTGCCCCTACTTTTTATATTTTTAAAGGCTATTTATTTTGTTCGAGGGAGTGGGGAGGGGCAGAGACAGGGAGCGTCAGAATCCAAAGCGGCCTCCGTGCTGCCAGTGTAGAGCCTGCCGTGGGGCTCGAACCCACGAGCCATGAGATTGTGACCTGAGCTGAGGTCAAGAGTCAGATGCTTGGGGCGCCTGGGTGGCGCAGTCGGTTAAGCGTCCGACTTCAGCCAGGTCACGATCTCGCGGTCCGTGAGTTCGAGCCCCGCGTCGGGCTCTGGGCTGATGGCTCGGAGCCTGGAGCCTGTTTCCGATTCTGTGTCTCCCTTTCTCTCTGCCCCTCCCCCGTTCATGCTCTGTCTCTCTCTGTCCCAAAAATAAATAAAAAACATTGAAAAAAAAAATTTAAAAAAAAAAAAAAAAAAAAAAAGAGTCAGATGCTTAACTGACTGAGCCACCCAGGTGCCCCGAGACCCAAGTCTAACCTGGCCTCAACTTTGTTCTCATGCCTACCTCCCCAGATAGGCATTATTGATTTTAGGGAAAACTTGGAAAGAATCCTAACAATTCAAAGAATTGGTTAAATAAGTGAAAGGTGTCTTTATAACACGGAACACTTTACGGTCAGCACACACGATATCTACATATGTGTTGCACTACAGAGGACAATTTCTGAGGGAAACTGCAGGCTACCCAATGGTCCATTATTTAGAGACATCTAGAAAAAGCCTGGAATTGAACTTGCCGGTGTCATTGTTGGGTTGCAGAATTGGAAGGGTTTCTCTCTCTTTCTCCCTCTTGTAGTTTAACCTGTACTTTTCGGTTTTTTCTCTAAAACATATATGAGTATATATTTAACACAGGGAAAGTAAAAATAGAGAGAACCTTCCCCCTGGGGATGTCTAGACATGGTCATTTTTATGGTGGTATAAGGGCTCCACATGGTGAGGGTCAACATGGCCTCCTGGGTCATCCCTGAAGACGACACCCCTTTGCCCGTTCTCATGGTTGCTAAGTCATTTGGGTCCCCCTCGAAACAGCAGTTCACGATCTCCCAACTGCACGTAGTCTAAGAAGGCAATCTCAGACCACCTGCTGTTCACGTCGTATGAGACGTCATACGTCGAAAACCATGAGGAGAGGCGAACGTTAGCCAGAGTCTGCGTCCCCCCTCTGGACGTTCTGGGGTCTCTGCTTGGGCCCAGGGAGGCCACTGGAAACTTGAGAACTAGGCAGAGCTCAGCTAAGCCCTCTGAAAAACTGTGTCTTCTTTTTTTTTTTTTTTTTTGAGATTTTTTTTTTCACGTATATTTATTTTTGAGACAGAGAGAGGCAGAGCATGAACGGGGGAGGGGCAGAGAGAGAGGGAGACACAGAGTCCGAAGAAGGCTCCAGGCTCTGAGCTGTCAGCACAGAGCCCGACACGGGGCTCAATCCCACGGACCGCGAGATCATGACCTGAGCCGAAGTCGGATGCTTAACCGACTGAGCCACCCGGGCGCCCCAAAACTGTATCTTCTAAAGCATTCTTTATCATTTCTCCTACTTGTTGGGTCCAGGCATCACACCATTTGATGTCAGATTGCGGTTGGCTGTCTGGTTCTCCATTCTATCTGTTTAGTGCTCAGGGCCATGCCAGGCATAGAATAAACATAGATGTTTCCTAAACGAATAAATGAAGGCATTGGGCCTTGGGTGAATCAATATCTTTGTAAATATCCAATCCACTGTCTTTGTAGAAGATTCAGCAGGGCCTAGCCCCAGGGCCTGCCACAGAGTGAGCTCTCAAGATAAACACATTTCTTGGGGCGCCCGGGTGACTCAGTCAGTTAAGCATCCGACTCTTGGTTTTGGTTCAGGTCGTGATCTCATGGTTCGTGAGTTCAAGCCCCGCATCAGGCCGTCTGCTGTTAGCGAAGAGCCTGCTTCAGATTCTCTCTCTCTGTCCCTCCCCTGCTCGTGCTCTTTCTCTCTAGAAAATATAAATACACATTCAAAATAAAATAAGTGGTTCAAAATTAAAAAAAAAAATTAATGAAAAAATTTCTTGAAGAATTGAACAAGCAGAAACAGCAGAGACTGAGAATGATGAAACCCCTTCTCTTTCCCTCCCCGATTTTACTTCCTTTCTCCTTTAGGGCTTTTGTACTTGCTGCAGATTCTACCTGGAACTCATGTCTCCCAGACTCTTTGCTGCTCTAACCTGTCCTCACTTCCCTGTGCCTTTTCCAGAGCATTCCTCCTGACCCTCTCCATGGGGCAGGCCCCCCTGTTAGCTCTTCTCAGCCCTCCCTGTGTTCCCTCCTCTTCCCCTCGCACTTATCGCAGGTGTAATTATATAGTTAGATGTGCAATTATCTAATGGTATGAATAACTAGCATTTAATGCGTACTTAGTAGGCACCCGGCGCTGTGCAAAATGCTTCCATCCTGAGTTCATCATTATTTAGTCCTCATGACAATACGACGAAGTACTATGATTGTTGCCATTTTACAGAAGAAGAAACTGAGGCTCAGAGTGGTGACCCAATGAGCCTGAAGTTGTGCAACTGGTTAGTAGCAGAGTCAGGATTAGTAGGCAATCTGCCTGCTGCCCAGAGCCTACACAAGGAGCTTCCACAGCAGAGCCCTCCAACTCTGTGTGTTTCACGGGCGCAAATCCAGATAGGAAGAAATTGGGAGTTCCTACATGAAAATACAGATGTCCAGGGGGTGCCTGGGTGGCTCGTTGGTTGAGTGTCAGACTTCGGCTCGGGTCATGATCTCACAGTCTGTGGGTTCGAGCCTCGCATCGGGCTCTGTGCTGACAGCTCGGAGCCCGGAGCCTGCTTCGGATTCTGTGTCTCCCTCTCTCCCTGCCCCTTCCCCGCTCACGCTGGGTCTCTCTTTCTCTTAATAATAAATAAATGTTAAAAAAATATATATTTATTCTTTCTGGGCTTGGTTCCAGGCTGTGCTCAAGGATTTCACAGTGTAACTGGGGAGACAGACCTACAAAGTCCCTTACGGGACCAGGAGATGAATTCAGCAATCTGAATGATACGGTGCTGTGGAAGGCCATAACTCGACCTCGGTGCATGGCGGGTTTGGGGAGTGGTGTCAGCCTCCCAGGTGAGGGTGCCTTTGAGTGGAGTCTGGAGGGATGTGATGAGCTTTCCCGCAGAATCGAGGGACAGCTCTCTGAGCAGACAGAGTAGCACACGCGAAAGGTCATGGAAATAACAGACCCAGGAAGCTCTTGGAACTTTAAGCAGTCTGGGATGATGGCCGAGGCCAGGAAAAGGGGGGAGACGGACCCTGAGGCTGGAGAAGGGGCAGCGTCACTGATGAAGGACCTGCTGTGCTGGAGCTGTCGTGAGGGGGTGGCTCACAAGCCTCCGGGCTCTCTTCTTTCTTCCAGGCGCGTCGTAGGATTGTTCTTCCCTGCCTCCTTTGACACGGTGCGGTCATGAGACTCTCTCTGATGAAGTGTGAGCGAAAGCGGCACCTGCTGGAGTCAAAGTTTTGAGTCCGTGCCCGCCTCGCTGCGTTCGCTTCTCCTGGCCTCGGCGTCACGCGGGCACAGGCAGAGGGGGGCTTTGTCAGCCTGGGTCCCCGGGTGACGCTGATGAGAAGAGCCCCCTGGAAACCTAACCTGCTCTGAGGCAGCCAGTATGTACCTGGGGGTATGGGAGCAGGGGTTCTGGGTGGATCTGTAAAAAGAAGAGAGGCTGGCACGGGCCTGAGAGTTGACAAGATCCTCGGGTATCTAAGCCGAAATGGAGGCAAGAGATGAGGGATGAAGGGAGAGGGACACCGGGGATATCTGAGGGATAGAATCACCAGGACTTGGTACCTTGATGAGGGTGGGGAAGCCACTTACCAAGTCGGGGTCCACAGAGGGGACAGCATGTTCTAAGGGGGAGGTGACAAGGTCAGCTTCAGGCAGTGGGTGGAAGGTTGTCCAGGTGCCTCCTGAGGCCCCTTCCAGCTCTGCATTTCTACCGCCCTGTTCCCTTGGAGCCTAAGGACCAGCTCTCCTCCTACGGGTTGGCCTTCTCTTCTGTGGAAGAAAGACCACAATCCTCGATTGTGGGTTAGAATCTGGGGGCACAAGGGGCTGGATACCAGGACCCTGCCCTCCGGGAGCTCTTGACATAAAATTGTCTGTCAGATGATTGTTCGGCAGCTACACGTTGCAGGCAACTCAATATCACAGTATCTTAAACCAGAGAGAGGTTTATTTCTCCTGTATAACGGACGTCTGGAGGCAGACAGACAGTCCAGGACGGTTGGGCAACTTCCTGATCATCAGGGACTCAGGCTTCTGTGTTCTTGCTTCTTTGCCAGCTTCATCATGTGACTCCCATCTCATGGTACAGGACGGCTGCTGGAGCTACTGCTATCGCATCTGCATTCCAGCCAGCAGTAAAGAAAAAAAAGATAGAGCGAGAGGGAAGAGCACTTGGCTTTTTGTGCCGTAAGCCACGACTTGGTCATGCTGATCTTCCAGGGGAGCTGAGAATGGTCTTCATTTCCTGTGCCCAGCTGTATCCAGAGGTTCTGATACCAAAGAAGAGGGGAAGAACAAATAGTGTGGGACAAGTAGCAGCATTGGCCCCAGATGGAGCCGACTATAGTCTTGCTGGCAGAAGGTGTTTGGGGGACTGAGTGTCCTTTGTGACCCCAGGCGCCTTAGTCTGAATCACAGAACAAGAGGACCAAGTACAATGCATGTACCCCGGCAGATTTAGCAAACCAAAGCTTCATTACAATGACCCCACCCCACGGAGGGGTAGAGGGGAGTGGGTGACGTTCAGGCAGCGCTGATTCCAGAAGCCCGTCTCAGTGGAGGGCCGGTGGGAGACAACACGCTCAAGAAGCCTGACTGAAGACGCACACACAGGCACCCACGTACGCACCCCCCTTCTCCCTGCCATCCCGACAAGTCAGCGCGTGCAACTAGGGAGTCAGATGGACCGGCTTGCACCTTTAGTGCCACCGACTTGCCGTGTGACTTAGTCAAGTCACTTCAACCATCCCAGAGGCTCTGTTTCCCCATCCATAGAACAGAGCCTGGTTGTGTTCGTTAGATGAGAAAACATAAAAAGCGGCTCGCACAACTTGCCTGGGCTGCGGGCGCAGAATTATTGCCTTCCTTCTTTCTTTCACATCGGCGTAGCCAAAACATACTAATCTGTGGGGTTTTCGGGGTAGATAAAGTTTTCTTTTTTTAATTTTTTTTTAACGTTTATTTATTTTTGAGACAGAGAGAGACAGAGCACGTACGGGGAAGGGGCAGAGAGAGAGGGAGACACAGAATCGGAAACAGGCTCCAGACTCTGAGTCGTCAGCCCAGAGCCTGACGCGGGGCTCGAACTCACGGACCGCGAGATCACGACCGGAGCCGAAGTCGGACGCTCAACCGACCGAGCCACCCAGGCGCCCCTAGATAAAGTTTTGATTGCAGGCTGGATATTGGAATTGATCACTGATGTGGCCGGGAACCCCAGAGACACGGGGCCGGTTGGTTTCGTAACATCAACATACGTGTGACAAATGTGGCAATAAGGCTTATTCACTTCAACTGATATTTATTGTCCTGGGCTGGGCTGTGTCTGAGACCCACCAAGCAGAGGCACCAATCAATGGCTGACTACATTTGGAATTTGAAAACTGATCACAAAGCTATCATTATTTCTGCGAGGTAGGACACGTAGGTCTCTTGTTACCGAAGGGGGAAACTCCGTAAACGTTCTTAGGCCAGGCAAACCCACTGGCCACCTTGTGTTCTTCACTGTCCCTCCCATCCAGGTTGTAGAGCAGCCTCTTGTCCGTAGGAGGGGACAGCTGGAGAGTTGGGAGGTACCCTGTCACTAATAAGTCTTGCTTAAGAAAGTTGGTTCATAAAGTCAAAGGTCTGCATGGTCCAGGAGAGAGCTTCGTAGTTTATTTGGAGCTAAGTTGTGGACACGTTGACAGCTGGGAGGGATGGCCTCAGGGTGGAGGCACTGCCTTGCATTGGCCATCACGGAGCTGGGGAGTCGGGCTGGGTGCTTCCCAGGGGAGGGGCTGGGTGACTGGCACATGTTGGCAGCTTGTAGAACTACTCAAGGGAGCTTGGTTCTCCCATAAGAGACACTGTTGAGACTCGTAGGTCCTAAGCCCTGGCACCCCAGGTCTTCGGGACCCTGTTCCCTTGGAGCGTGAGGACCGGCTCTCCTCCTAACGGGTTGGCCTTCTCTTCCGCGGAAGAAAGACCAGTGTGTCGGAAGATGGCCAACTCGGGAAGAAGGCAACGCTCCCCAAGATCTCCAGAAAGCAGAGCCCGTGCACTCTTCTTGCTTGAGGACGTGGCTCATTCTCTCTGGCCCCATCTCTCAGTGAATGCCCCCCTATTCACTCCACCGCACGAGATTTATCAACCCTGGAGTCAGCCTCCACGATTTAGCCTGCTCTCCCCCATCTTCCACTTACCATGGGCCACAAGCTGATTTACTTCTGTCTGGAGACCTCTTGTCTTCTGTTCTCCTCTCGAGTTCCCAGGGCTCTAGTGTCTGTGCCCTCCCTTCCGCTGGCTGTTCGGGGGCCCTCACTGGCCTCCCTGCCTCCAGCATAGCCCTGTCTGACGGACCTACCTTCCACACACGTCGTGCGGGCCTGTCTCTAAAGAAGCTTCTGAAAACCACTAACTCATTGCCCTTTTAAGAATTCAACTGGTTTTTAAGCCATCTGCTCTTCTCTTTTGGCTCCCATAAATGTACGGACGTAAGGTACGGTAGACAGACGCTTCTTCGGTCAAAATGTCGAAACATACGTCTGAAAATAGGGTCAAAAGTTGTCATTTCTCTCCATTCCTTCATCTGGGTCCTTTCTTCTAGATTGGCTATCATTCATTGTTGTGCATGATTACTGATTTTTCCTCTCTGCCTATATTCTTGGAAATCTAAGTGGGACCATCCCATGCGTTCTGTCCCGTGGTTCACGGTTTCCCTGGACGACACCATCCTCCGGGCATCTCTTCATGTCAGCGCACAGGATCTTCTTCGTGCCTTTTGCGAGCTGCCTACGATCCCAGGATTCAGCCCGCACCGCTGAGGGCATTCAGGTTGTTTCTGAACTCTGGCTGTTTACCCAGTACCCCTCAAGCACATCCTTCGCACGTGTCCTTGAACACGGCTCCCGGTGTACGTGTGTATTTTGGTTGGGGTGATTCCCGTGAGCGGGATTGCTGAGGCAGAGGGTGAGCTGTCTCTGTAAGGTGCACCTGTGGGGACACTGTTTGCTTAGAGCGCTCCATGGCTCGGCCTGAGCTCCTTCTCCGGGCCCGGTCCGGCCTCGTTCTCCCCCATGCCTGACCCAGCCAGACTTGCCTCTGTTATCTCAGTTCTTTGAGCCCTTCCAGGCCACTCTGAAACGCTCCCCTGTGCCTCCCCTGCCTGTCTGGCTCCCACTTATAAATCAAGAGCAGAGTTACATGTCACTGTCTCTGAATTGTCTTACACACACACACACACACACACACACACACACACTACCTCACTCTAAATGCTCGGAAGGTCTGGGTCTCATTGACGTCTTCATCCCTGGTGCCCAACGCTAAGCCTGTTGAAGTGAACGCCGAGCAGATGATTGCTGAGTGCAGGGATGGGTGGGCGTCCCTAGACAGTTCCTGGGTACCAGAGAGGTGCTTGCCTTGACCCCGTTTCTCAGGAGGAAGTGGCCAGTGTTGTCCTCTATTCCCACGGTGTGTAGGCTGGTAGACTGAGCAATGCCCCTCCCCCACCCCCACCCCCACCCCCAAAGGGCGTCCACATCCCAATCCCCCCCCCCTGCAGTCTGTGAGCTGTACGGGTTCAGGTGGTGTTTTTACTTCTCATTTTAATAAAATTCGAAGATGCACGTCATAGGCAGGGCCAGTGCCTAACACAATCGCTAAAGACTACGGTGACTTGAGGGTCCGTCTCTACTCTCCGCAAGGTTAAGTCCATTCTTACATGATTCTTGAGACCTTGTTTATTGTCGGAAACACGTTGCTTGCCGATAAGAGTTGCTCAAGTGCCATCCCGGAACGTACAAGTCATTTACTGTGCCACTAAAACAAAGGGAACCACGTGTTTAAGAGTGGCAATGTACCACACAGTCTCTGAGCGAGGAATACACACAACTATACCAAAAACTCACACAGGGGCACCTGGGTGGCTCAGTCGGTTGAGCGTCCGACCCCGGACCAGGTCATGATCCCGTGCTTCGTGGGTTCGAGCCCCGCGTCGGGCTCCGTGCTGACCGCTCAGAGCCTGGAGCCTGCTTCGGATTCTGTGTCTCCCTCTCTCTCTCTCTCTGCCCCTCCCCCACTCTGTCTTTCTGTCTCCCCCAAATAAATGAACATTAGAAAAATTAAACAAGGGGCGCCTGGGTGGCTCAGTCGGTGAAGCGTCGGACGTCAGCTCAGGTCATGATCTCGTGGTCCGGGAGTTCGAGCCCCGGGTCAAAATGGGTGAAGGGGAGAGGAAGATACAGGCTTCCGGTTTTGGAATGGATACGTCACGGGGATCAGAGGCACAGCACAGGAATACAGCCAATGACGCTGTGATAGCCTGTGTTGTGACAGATGGTGAACAGAGCTTAACTGTAGAGACGTGGAACCTGCCACGTTGCACCCCTGAAGCTAATGTGTCACTGTGTCAACTAGATACTCACAAAAATTAAATCCAAACCAAACCAAACCCAAAACAACCCCGTGGCATGATTTCCTTTCAAGTCGCCGATTCTGCGTTTTTACTAACATCAGAAGTTATGGTCGTGCTTCCGATGCCAAGCTCCGGTAAAAGGGACTTCGTGGATGTGATTCTATTTGGACCTGAAGATGAGGAGGTTACCCTGGATTATCTGGGGGGGCCCTAAAAGGCTGTCACAAATGTCCTTGTAAGAGGGAGGACGAAGGAGATTTAATCCCGAGGGTGAGAAGGTGAGGGGACCACGCAGGCAGAGATGGGAGCGATGGGGCCATGAGCCCAGGCACGCCAGCAGCCCCCAGAAGCTGGAAGAGAGCCTCGGGAGGAAGCATGGCCTTGGGTCCACCTCTGGAGAAACTGCTCTCTGACTCCCGGCCTCCGCAACGGCGAGAGGGTAAATTTCTGCTTTCGGCCACCAATTTGGGGGTAATTTGTTACAGCGGCCGCAGGAAACTAACGCATGTAGGAGTGTCTCTAGCGGCGGCGATGGTGTGGGGCAGCCCTTCCTTCGAATGTTTCCGCGCCCCGCCCAAGGAGACGGGTTCGACGAGGGCGAGACCCCCCGCGAGAAGGCTGTGGCAAGTGGCGTCGCAGCTGGGATGTGTCGGGCTCGCTGAGAAACGTACACAGTAAAAGTTAGAAGGTGGGGTGCCCTCCCGCAGAGGGCACATTCAGCTGTGGGAACTCTGGCAAGAACTGAGCTTGCATGAACGCCAACCTTCATGGTTGTTCCGTGGTTGTCCATACTCGGCTAGAGACACCGTGTGATCCTCTGGCTCTTCTATATTTGGGCTTGTTGGACTAGATTGTCTTAATGCCTAAGTTATGTCTTGGCAGTTAACGTGGTAAATTTGGAAGCAGCACTGACTTACTGGCCTCGTTTATACTACTCTTATTATTATTTTAACATTCAATGGTCCCACAGTGGTGATTTAAAGAGTTAATGTAGCTTTCCAGAAGTTCTTAACATATTTTTAGCCCTGGAGGAATTTGGCCCAATACAATCACAGAGCTATTACTTTTACGAGTGTGATTTTTCTTTCTTACACAAATATTGCATCCACAGTAACATCAAAAATTAGCCCCAGTCCCACCAAGCAGCCCGTTTTTGTCCACGCTCCTTTCCTGTCTCTGCCCATTTGCAGATAAATTTTTATCAGCTCAATCATAGCTCAGATGCCATTTCGTAAACTTATTTTTTCCTCTTGATATTCTCGCAAAAGCATTTTCCATGAGGCTGCGTTGTGTCCATTAAATAAAAAAAAATAAATAAAAGTCTGTGTCAAAGGCGGACACGTTATGTTTTCTCCTCATGTTTACCAGCCTTAGATGTTATAATCTAACAGTTTGTTTCTATGAGTGTATTTCCTATTAAATAAAAATTCTTGTTGTTATCTTTAGCCTGTCTTTGAGTGTTCTCAGAGGTGGAATAGCGTTTCATGTTTGTCTCTCAATTGCACACATGATATTTTTCTTTGCTTATTAAAATCTGTGTGTGTGTGTATGTGTCTGTGCGTGTGTGTAATCAAGTTGAATGCATTAAAAAATTTTTTTATATCCAAATAGGTATTGCTTTTGTCTAACATATTTACTACACTTCTAAAAACCCTTCAAGTCTCCTCTTTTCCTCGTTATTCTAATTACACAATAGTTTAAGGCATAATACTCCTGCTCTGAAGTCGAACAGATAGGGATTCAAATCCCAAGTCACTCACGCTTGATCTTGGGCAAGATACGGAACATTCCTGAGCCTCTGTGTTCTTATCTGTAGAATGGAGACAGCAGTGTCTCCTCTCTGTAGGGTTGGTTTTCTTTTCCAGTCTGCCCTTTTGATTTTTATATCAGTTACTTCTCCCCCCCGCCACCCCCCACCCCTCGTATAGAAGTTTCACATGTTTACATAGTTGACCCTGTCTGTCTTTTTTGGTTTTTCTTTAAAGTTCCCAGTGAACTGTCTCTGGTGCGTGTTCTCAGGATCACAAATGATTACGGCCCTTTGGTGCCCAAATGTGTTCCAGATGGGCAACACTCCTGTGGTAGCATCAACGCTGGGGCCAGCCTTTCAGCACGTAGGCTCCTACTGTAATCCAAGCGACGGGTGTCTGGACTCGGAAGGTGGAGATTTTCCAGTGCAAAGGGAAAAATGGAAGGGGGTTACTCTACCCCTGATGGAATTGCCTACCGATGCCCCCGAACGAAAGTTAATATTGTTCCAGCCATGGGCAAGAATGCCAAGAATGCTTTGTAAAGTTTTATCTTTGCAACTCTCCAATTTAATTATTGTCAGGGAGTGACCTACATGCCCGCCTGGGAACTTTCGCCCCGGCCTGTGGGTGAGTGCTACGACCCACTGGGGACGCGGCTCCCGCTCCCCACTTTTCTGCCACTCCCTCCACCGTCTGATGACGTGGCGAGCTGACCTGTGGTACCAGATGCATCGGAGTTTGGATTCTGTGTCCACCGCCCTCCAGGGATGGCAAAGTCATGCATGCCTTCGGAACCTTAGTTTTCTCATCTATAAGATAGGAATAGATGGTATCTGTCCCAGTGCTTTGGTTGTGGTGTTTAAATGAGATGATAGAGCTGGTTAAAAGCGGAGACAAGGGTGAATATCATCTCTCTGCTCAGTTAATTTGACCATGACTCTTACTCAAAACCCTTACGTGACTCTCCAGTTTTATAGCTTCAAGACCAAACTGTTTAGTTCTTGAGACTTTTCACCATCTGACTCATACTCCCCTTTCCAGTTGCCTTTTCAGCTCTGATGCTTATCAGCAGTGTGGTCAGGATCCAGTTACGTAATCTTTCTGTGTCTCACTTTCCTCCTCTGTAAAATGGAATAATAACCTCTATTTCATAGGGTTGTCATGAGAGTTAAGTCAGCCGCTACATGGAAAGAGCACAAGAAAGTACCTGGCATCTAATTAGTGTGTGCTCAGTAAAAGTGACCTATTAGGGGGCGCCTGGGTGGCTCCGTTGGTTAAGAGTCCGACTTCGGCGCAGGTCATGATCTCGCGGTCTGTGAGTTCGAGCCCCGTGTCGGGCTCAGTGCTGACCGCTCAGAGCCTGGAGCCTGTTTCGGATTCTGTGACTCCCTCTCTCTCTGCCCCTCCCCTGCTCATGATCTCTCTCTCTCTCTCTCTCTCTCTCTCCCTCTCTTTCTCTCTCTCTCTCAAAAATAAATAATAAATGTTAAAAAAAAAATTTTAAGTGACCTATTATGATTCTGATTATTTCCGTTTTCATTCCTCCCAATGCATCCTGATCCTTACGGCTCCCGTACCTTTGCAGGGGCTGGTCTCAGGGCATGGGTATCTGTTCTCTACCTCTGTGCTGTCTGCTTCATTCCTGGGGAATCCCTCGAGGCTCAGGCCACTGTGCCTCTTCCTGGAAGCTTGCCCAGGCCCCCTCTGAGGCCCACACATCAGGCTCGTCCCTGAGGCAGCGGGCCTAGCCCTCGAGCCAGGCTTCCACGTCAGCTCTGCCCACTGGTATCTCCAGCATCTTGGGCGAGTCACTTAACATCTCTGTGCCTTGATGTTCTCGTACGCAAAACGGACGCAACAGCGGCTCACGGTGTTGGGGCTAAAATGAGACGATGTAAGCAAAGAGCTTGGGATAGCGCCTCACACGTGGTAAGCACACAGTACAAGGAACTAGTAGTTTTACGTAACTTATTATACTGTACAGATATGAATCTGTATACTTTTCTCCTCTCCCCAAGACTAAGAGCACCTTCACGGAGCAGGGGTTGCATCTGGATCATCTTTATTCCCGATAGCTGGCACACAGCAGGTGCATAATAAATGTCAGTAATTTGTAAATGTAATTTGCGAACTGTCAGTAATCCCCAAATGTCTTTTTATTTATTTATTTATTTATTTATTTATTTTTTTAACGTTTATTTATTTTTGAGACAGAGAGAGACAGAGCATGAACGGGGGAGGGTCAGAGAGAGAGGGAGACACAGAATCCGAAACAGGCTCCAGGCTCCGAGCGGTCAGCACAGAGCCTGACGCGGGGCTCGAACTCACGGACCGCGAGATCATGACCTGAGCCGAAGTTGGACGCCCAACCGACTGAGCCACCCAGGCGCCCCCCCAAATGTCTTTTTAAATGTACTGAGTTTTTTTGTCGAGGGAAACATTCAAGCTACCAGAAAAACAAAAACAAAAACCCAACAGAGCCAGACGCAGCTCTCAAGAGTCGGACACTTAACGGACTGAGCCACCCAGGTGCCCCTCGGACATATTTTAGAGGTGATTTTAGAAAGGCTGGTGACTTCTCCGAGCCTTAGTTTCTTCATTTGTAAAATAACGGTGCGTATTTTAATAATTATAATTAATTATGGTATAATATAATTATATCAACTCCACGGAGTTCTGGGACTATGTGACAGATGTATCATGTTCCTGGGCTGAACAGGGCAACAATGGCAATACTTTCACAGTAATTTAGCCAAAACCCTCAAGGGGATTTTTCTGAAAACTCCACAAATCGATTCTCAGGTTATTTGGAAGACCGGCAAAAGAAGATTTTGCGAAAGGAGAAAAACGGAGTGAGATTTTCATCAGATGTTAACATGCATTCATAAGATACGGTCACTAAGACGGTGTTGTATTTGGACAGGGATGGTGCGTGGGTTGTTGGAATAGAATAGACCATCTGAAACCAATTCCTGGACATATGGAACGTGCTATGTGATAAAGAAATAGCACACAATGGCAGGTAACACTTGGATTTAGCCAATAACAGGCATTGGCAAAACTGGGTATTTGAGAGAAAAAGATCGTAACTTAACCAAGAGTCGGAGCCTTAACCAACTGAGCCACCCAGGCACCCCCCACACCATACTTCAAAATAAATTCCAGATGGATTACAGAGTTAAAGGTAACAAACAACAGACATACAAGTAAAAAAAGAAAAGAAAAAGCTAGAAGGGAAACAGTATGTTCGTTTTTTATATTTCCCTATAATCCATCTGGGATTATTCTCTCCTCAGAATAGGAAGTAATTTTCTTAAGACAATGACAGTGGAAGAGTCAAGACGTAAAAACGTGACCTAAAGTGATTGTGTACAATTCAAAACTATGTTTTTACTTTAAGCTTCCTAAAAGTTCAAAAAAGGCAAATGAGGAACAAGAAAATAAGGGACTAAACCCCTTCCGTGTCTAAGGTTATTTCAAGTCGTTGAGAAAAAAATATATACATACAAATAGCAAATTCGGGAAAACAGTTCAACCTCCCTCGTAATCGGTCATCGTCAGTCAGGTTGCTCTCCCGGCTCAAACCAGAGCCAGGAAGGGCCTGATGGCTGCCGCCATTTTCTCTTTGCCAGTGGCGTCCAAAAGAGGGTGGGTCTTGTTTTCTTTTTTGAGCAGCAGCAAATACACATACAACATCTGTAGGCTGTCAGGGACATACAGGGGCAAGGGTGAGGTCTTTTTAAAATATTTTTTATTTATTTTTGAGAGAGAGAGAGAGAGCAAGTGTGAGCAAGGGGCAGAGACGGAGAGCGAGAGAATCCAAGCAGCCTCTGCACTCTCAGCACAGAGCTGGACGTGAGGCTTGAACCCAAGAAACGTGAGATCGTGACCTGAGCTGAAATCCAGAGTCAGATGCTTCACCGACTGAGCCACTTTTGAACCAAGTGGATTTGGGTCTAATCCCAACTTGTTGGCTGGTGTAACCTTGGGCAAGCCCTGGGACCTCTCGGAGTTGGTGTTTCGCCATCTGCAAACAGGGATCATAGCCACCACTGCCCAGGGATGCTGTAAGAAGACAGGTGAATGCACCGAGCATAGGGCTCACATAGTATCCACGGGTGCTTTCCTTGGAATATCCAGAGGAAGGAGAGAGCCAGGAGAGAAGGTACGGGTGACAGGTTTTGGGAGGTGTCATTCCAGCACAGGTGACTTTCCTCTTTCCTGCCTAAGACTTTATTGCTAGGGCCACATGGAGGGGGCGCTCAACCGACAGGCATTGGCCGAATGAGTGAACCAATCAATGGAGATGTGGAAAAATGCCTCCATGTGCAAAGCAAAAATTGACTGAGGCTGCGGCCGTTCCAGGAAGAAAAATCAGGGAGACAAAAGCCTCGTACACCACAGGTACTGTTTTAAAAGTTTGACACTAAAACGGAACTCTCTATGCACTAGGTCGTAGGGAGCTGGGTCTGGGCACACGCTCAGCCCAAACCCCAGCTTTCCTGGAGGGCGGATGTCCGGCTAGCTACTCTCTTTGTGCCCTCGGATCTGGCCCATGCCTACAGGATGCTTGAGTTAATTCAGGATGCCCTAACAGACATTCCCCAGGCAGCATTTGGGACTCTGGGCAGATGCCTTTGCAAGGTGCAGGATTTAAGGTCAGAGGGGCTGGTTGAGATGATGGGTGCTATGAAACATCAGAAATGCTCGTTCCAGCTATTCAGCGCCGTCAGTCAGCTGGTCAGGATTCCCCCGCTTCTGGCAGAGAACAAACACAACCAGGAGGGATCCTGGTTGTGCCGACAGAAGGCGGAGCGGCCCTGCCACTTGGATGCACCTCTTCTCCCTGGAGGAGACCGGCCCGGCTTCTCGGCCCTCTCCTACCTGTGCAGCCCCAAGTACAGCACCGCCCTCCCGCGAGCCAAAGTTGGGCCATCTTGCAGGGAACCTTTCAAACCACTGATCCCTGATACACTCGGACGTGGTAGACCAGATCAAAACCCTTCAGAGGAAGGAAACGGAGGAGGAGAGGGCTGGCATCGAATGAGCGCCAACTGTGTGCCAGAACTTGCAAATTCTCTGGTCGTCCCGGCTATCCTTCAAGCACCTACCGTCCAGAGCTTTGGGGCTGGCTGCCCTTGGGGAAGTCAGAGCTAGGAGTAGATCCCTCTCCCCGGAGAAAGCAAAGCAGGAGTCAAATATCTGGGCTGGTTCCCTCTAGGCTAGAGTCAGCCCTCAGCCTGGCCCCCAGGCCCCCAGGGACCCACCTTCTGCTGGTCCCCACCCATTCCCCTCACACCCGCTGTGCATGTCCCCCTGTTGTTGAAAGGACTCCTGAACTGTCCCGGTCTTCTGGGCGCGCGGTGTCCAGCCGAGCCCCCGGCTCACAAGCCCTGCTCGCCACCGTGGGGGAAGTCTTCCTCTGCTCAGCTTCCTCTACCCGCAGCCTCCCTAAGACTGTCATCCCGACACTGATGGTAGCACAGTTTCCAGAAAGGGAAGATGGGTTGTTTTTATTTTTCTCTTTATGATAGTTAAAATACGGCTTATCTTCTCGTGGGAAGAAAAGATAAAATCGCAAACTTCTCACCAGACTCCTTTCCACCCAGGAACAGGCCTCAGTCTCCAGCAAGCAGAGCCCAGTGTAGCCACGTTTGGGGATTGTCTTCTGTCCCTGACCCCCTGCTCCCTGGGGGCTGGGCCATGGGGGTGCACCTTGTATCTCAGACTCCCCTGTGGTCTGCGTAGGGACTGAACCCCAGAGCTATGGCCGATGCACGCACGTGCAATGAACCCCGAAATGGAATGAATGAATGACCACGTATGACCCCCATGGAATGACTGGCTTGAGGGCCCACGCCATGACTCCTGGCCCAAGTACAAGTCATCACTACAGCCCTGCCTGGCCTCTGAGGGATCACCTCCTCTCTACAGGTGCATTCTGTTAGACTGTCGATCTCCCCATGTTCCCAAGGTACCTCTGAACTGATTTTCTAGTAAGGTAATGGCTGACTCCGGCCCAATCAAACTAGACAGCCCTCCCCCCCCCCCCCCGCCCCCGTCACTGAGAGTTTGTTCTTTCGCTCTTTGCTTTATATTTAATTTTATTATTTTTCATGACAGTTCACACTATAAACCAAGATGAAAAGCATATAAAATGGAAACATGCCGTACACAGCACCATGGGACTACCATAAAGACCTTTTAATACAAATGAGCTGCTAGGTTCGGTAACCAAAATTATACTTCTGGAAATTTCTGTCGTACTTGAAGAAGAAAAAGGTTTTAGGGTCCGTAAAGAATTTATTCTGAGCCTAGCATTAGCTCTCCCTTGCTAGCAACTCATGGTCTAAAGGAGAGAGGGGCCAGGGAGCAACGGGTGGTTTCTGAGTACCTACTGTGTGCGGTGTTTCCTGCCCGTCTCATTGTGTGGCAACGACAAAGGCCCAGGTGCAGGCAACCGGGATGATCCGGGCTCAGATTCTGCCCCTGCCACAGCCCAGCCTTGGGCTATGACCTTATCCCTTGAACCCTTGGGTCCATTTCCACGAGATGGGGAAGACCACTCTGGCCTTGTTCAGCTGCTCCTGGGAGGAATGATTGAAACAAAGTCTGCAGCGGGCGAGGACACACATATTCCAAGTGAAGTAAATAGTAATCACTCATAATCATGGCGTTATTAATCCTTGTATGATTCAGCTAGAAAAAACTATTTTGCCAAAGTGGATTGGAACAAATGAACAATTTGGCTGAAAGGATCTGGTGGGAAGCTGAGAGGCGAACAGAACGACACAGCCAAAACCAGAATTTGGTTGTAAATGAACATCTCCAATAGTTTGCATTTATTTATTTATTTTTTTTTAAGAAATTCAGAATGTTTTTGTTTGTTTGATTTTAGTGTTTATTTTTGAGAGAGAGAGAGAGAGAGAGAGAGAGAGGGAGCAGGGGAGGGGAACAGAGGATTTGAAGCGGGCTCTGCACTGACAGCAGTGAGCCCGGTGTGGGGCTCGAACTCACAGACCGCAAGATCATGACCTGAGCCAAAGTCGGACGCTCAACCCACTGAGCCACCCAGGCGCCCCTCCAATTGTTAGCATTTACAAATCAGTTAGAAATTTGTCTCCCCCTATGCAAAGCATTTCTGCATTTTTCCCCCATAGGATTTTCTATTTTATTCGTTCTGTTCCCACTTTATTTTCAGTAATTTATTCTTGCCCTTCATTGTAATAGGGAAACGTCAGGGCACAATCAATACTCACTAATAAGGGAACAAACTAAAGGGTCAAGAAAAGGGGAAATCGTTGAGACGAATTCTTCTACTAACGGGATTTAAGTGAACTATGGGATGTTACAAAATAGTACGTATGGCAAGAGCTTGTTTTTGTAGAAAAATATTGTATCCGCACAAAAGGGCGTGGTCACCTCTATCAAGGGGTGGGGAGTAAGTGGGGAAGGAAGTGAGGCTATGGGGGCTCTTTATGCTTTTAATTAGCTTCTTTCCCCCTGTATTTTTCTATTCCTGAGATGAGAATGCATTACATTCATACCATATATATATATATATATATATATATATTTTTTTTTTTTTTTTTTTTTTTTTTTAACTTAAAACAATTTTATTTGCTTGAAGCCAATTCTGCCCTTTCTGGCTCTGTGATATATTTCAGTGCTGGTGCCCGCTGAGGTCAATGTTCCTCTTCCATCTTTTCAGTGGGGATAATAGTATCTACCTTGAAGGGTGATTAGAAGGGTGATTAGATTAAGTTAGGGGCGCCTGGGGGTGGCTCAGTCAGTTGAGCGTCCGACATCGGCTCAGGTCATGATCTCGCGGTCCGTGAGTTCGAGCCCCGCGACGGGCTCTGTGCTGACAGCTCGGAGCCTGGAGCCTGTTTCAGATTCTGTGTCTCCCTCTCTCTGACCCTCCCCCGTTCATGCTGTCTCTCCCTGTCTCAAAAATAAATAAATATTTTAAAAAAAAAGAAGGATTAAGTTAGATGTTTTATGTAAAATGTCGTGCAGAGTCCTAGGCACATAGTAGGTCCTCAACATGCAACGATCAATGGTATCTTTCTTACGGACATTTGATGTGTCCTAACAGGTCTTTGTTTCTCGCATTTAGTTCGTTTCTTTTTCTGGAGATCGTTGCGATGAATTCCTCTGGGTAGATGTAGAGAGTGTTCTCCCACTACCTTTGCTTGCGTGACTGTGATGCCCTCCTAACTGGGTGTCACAGTCCTAATCCTCCGCTCTTGGCCACTCCCCACTCTAAGCTATTTTGTGCTCAGCAGCCAGAGCTGTGCCTTTTAAAATTTGAACGGATCACATTGGTTCTCAGACCTCCAAAGATTTCCCATTATATATAGATTGAAACTGAGGCCTGACTGTGGTCTGCAAGCCCATTAGGCCCTGATTGCTCCTTCAGGCTCATTTCCTACCTTATTCTCTGTGGGCCAGCCACTCTGGTCTCCTTGCTATTGTCGAACCCAACAAGGCTGTTCTGCCCCAGGGCCTTTGAACGTCTCACCTCCTTTGCTGAGTGCTCTTGCCTTGGATGCACACGTGGCTCCCTCTCAGTGCACTGATGTCTCTGCTAACTGTCACTCCTTTAGCGAGGCCTTTCCGGATCCCTTTCCCTCTCTTTCTTCATGGCATTTACACGCAATATTTAATATTTACACGTTTGTTTATTTGAGGCTTCCCTTTCCCACTGAGATGTGTGCTGCCTAATGGAGTGGACTTTATCAGCTTTGCTGGTACTCGAAGGGACACCCAGACCTTCGAGGAATACCTGTCATGTTGGACTGCCATTAAGCACTTGTTGAATGGATGACTTAAATAAATGAGCTAAGTATGACCTTAATATTTGTCACAAATAGCATAAGTGCAAACGATCTCCTGAGAAAGGATTAGAAGTAAACATACCCTTCCCTCACAAAAGAGAAAACAAACCCTCTAGCGCAGTTGAAATTCTTGTGGAATCTCAACCAGGTGCCAAACCACCCAATTTTGCACCAGAATGAATACTCGGCAGATGGCAAATGAGAATATTCATGTACCAACCAGTCAACATTCTGCCCAGTTATCAGATTGAACCAACCTGCTAACGGCCATTTTTTTTTTTTTTTGATCCCCAACCGAGTCCCCGGGGATCAGTGTGGTGGGCATGGTGGAGAGATAGGACACATTCAGGGTCCCTGGGACAGCCTAACTCCGCTCGTCCTCCACTAGAGGGGCAGACCCTCGTTCTCCAGTTCTGGGCGTGTCAGGCTGTGTTTCTCTAGGAAAATCCCCCTCTCCTCCCCACCTCCAACTTGGAAGCGTGTGTGCAAGGGTGTGTGTGTGCGCGTGTGCCACAGAGACAGACACAGAAACAGACCAAGAGCGATGGAGAGAGAGGGAGATGATCTGTGTGTGTATGCATAAGAGTCATGTGTATTTCTGTCTGGTTCTGTGCATCTAATGGCCGTTTATTATCTAAGTACCTCTGTGTGTGGTTGTGTCTGTGAGTTTGCGTCTGTCTGTCTGCTTGCTTGGGCGTCCCCTTTGCTCGGCTCTGTCTCTCTCATTCTGTGTACCGTGTACGATTCTCTCCCTGTATGCAAGACGCACAGATGTGAGTGCAGCCTTCTCCTCTGCACGCTGGGACCCTTCAGGGAGCTTCTGCTGGTTTCGAATGAAGCTGGGAAGAAGGACAAGGCATCCCACGACACTGAGGAAGAAAGTTGGGCCTGAGTCACAGCCACCAAAACCAGATGAAATGAAATATCTAAACCCTTAGCCAGGTCTAACCGGAGCCCTGCAGGTAGGGATCTAGGCTTCTGAGCACAGCCCCTAAGGCCTCTCAGTTGACCCCTGGGGATCTCTCACTGCCCTCCCTGTGCTTTCCACATTTCCCAGACACCCTTGCTCTTTCTGCCTCAGACCTTTGCTCTGGCCGTTCTTTCTTCCTTCAGGACTTTACTGGGACATCTCCAGGAAGCCTCCCTTGGCTATCAGCTAGCTTCCCTCTCCTCCGTCCCCATGCGGCCTCCACTGAGCACTCCCATATGGCCTCACTCTCACCTCCAACAGGCCTAGAAACTTTCAGAACACAGGGACCTGGCTTATGTGGTGTTTTGCACCCAGCACAACCCATGGCTCATACAGGACCTCAGTTCATGCTTCTCGCTATTGTACGTATAACTTAAACATAATACGCGTTTCTCTCTGTCTCTCTCTCTCAACTACGCCTCAGAAAAGAGGGGGCCGTCTTTCCTATTGAGCTCTTACAAAGTATCTCATTTGATGGGAAACTCTCTCAATTGCTTTATTTTCAACAACAAAAGAAATGTTTGGGGAATGTACATTAGCCTAAGATCACCTCAAACAAAATAGGTTTAGAATTCTTAAAGAGATAATCTGACAGAATCTGTAAGGAAAGGAGTCAGAGACATTTTACACAGATTTAGCAATTCTTCCTCGGGGTATGACCTCAAATTACAAGTGCTGGATGTCATGGCAAATAAGCCTTTTAAAGCTCGGCCTGAAAAAGCAATGCTGAGTGGTTCTTTTGTGCAGTGCACGAACTTACACACACCCAGAGAAAGAATAGAAATCCCGACTGTGCTCGTGTCACATGGACGGGAGGCAGGCTCTTGGTCCCAGTGCCGCCCGGCGTCGGATGCAGAACCAGAGAGCGCTGATCTCGGGGCGGTGACACTGAGGTGAAGAGAAAGATCTGGAAAATCGGGCGGGATGACGCATAAGGTGCCTGGGGGTGGGGGTGGGGTGGCGCAGACACTCTCGGAAGAGCGCAGCCAGGGTCGGAGCCAGGCCGTTTCGTGTCACGTGGATGTGGAGAAAAGGGAGGTTTCTGAACGAATAGTTTTCATTCTGAAGAACAGTCACGACACGGGCCACTCTTATTTTGAGATGTGACAGGGATCATGGCGGCTGCCATCTATTGGACACGCACCACGAAGTGAGCAGTGTGCCGGGCACACTGCCTCGATTATTGTATTTTCCCTCTCCTCGTACTTGGGAAGTGGGTATTGTCATTTTTTTTTTTTTCACTTTGAAGATGAGGAGGCAGGGGTTTGAGAACTGGCCCCAAGTCCCGCGAGGAGGGCTCCCGGCCGGGGTTCAACCCCAGGCCCGACCTCTTCACCAGGGCCTTGTCGAAGCTCTTATAAACATTTCCTACCGTTTGCACGAAACAATCGTATCGGGATGGCAGGAGAGTGTTCTAGCAAGGAGTTGTAACTTAATTCCTCTGGTCACTCCCTGCTTGCGGGGGGACTCCGTGAGTCTTCGGGCTTACTTCATTAATGGAGAGATGAGATCTCAAAGCCGAATGCACGGAGAGGCCAAGAATATAATGCAGAGGATAAGCATTACCCTCCTGGGGTAATCACTAGGGACAGGTGGGGGCTGTGGAAAAACAGAGAGCCCCGTGCTTCTCTGAAGGGGATGGAACTATTACCCCAGCTCGTCGTTGCCATTAAAAACATGGTCCTGGGGCGCCTGGGTGGCTCAGTCAGTTGAGTGTCCGACTTCGGCTCAGGTCACGATCTCACAATTTGTGAGTTCGAGCCCTGCGTTGGGCTCTGGGCTGACCGCTCGGAGCCTGGAGCCTGCTTCGGATTCTGTGTCTCCCTCTCTCTGCTCCTCCCCCGCTCACGCTCTGTCTCTCTCAAAAATGAAGAAACGTTAAAAAAAAAAATAACAAGCAAGCAAACAAACAAACATGGTCCTGCCATCACCAGATCTTTAAATATTTTCAGAA
Source organism: Panthera uncia (assembly GCF_023721935.1). Taxonomy (NCBI): domain Eukaryota; kingdom Metazoa; phylum Chordata; class Mammalia; order Carnivora; family Felidae; genus Panthera; species Panthera uncia. The sequence continues at coordinate 89,753,203 of NW_026057577.1, forward strand.
GCCGCAGAGCCCGATGTTGGGGAGAAGTCTGATCTTGAAGAGTTGATCACTGGCTCAAATTAATTTTTTAGAACCTATGTAAGAGCAAATTAAAACACATCTGGGTGTTGGAGTTTCAACCTCTGTCTGTGAACACCACCGCGGCCTGGGGCGGCCGTGGTAGTGCTGACTTTGGCATCCTGAAATACGATTCACATCCCAATTCTACCCCTTACCACCTGGGAGCCTCCCAGAGCCTCAGTTTTCCCGTCTGTAAGCTGGGACGCACCAACAATGTTTACCTCATGGGTTCGTTGAGAGCCACACGAAGACATTTGAGGGTCTAACTGACATTGCAAATCTAACATAGCCCACGCTGAACTCCCGTTTCCCAGCCCCTGCCGCCTTTATTGTTCTCCGTGTTTCTCGTATCAGAGCACCGTTACCTTCCTGCTGCCCCCCGCTGACAAAAGCGTTCTTCTTCGAGTCCTGTTGTGACAAAAAAGGCTCTGCTTCCAGAACTTTCCATCGGTTGCTGCCCTCTTGTCATTCAGGTCTCAGCTCCTGTGTCATCTCCCCAGAGACACCCTCCCTGTCCACCCTATCTAGTGCTTGACATCTGCCTCCATATCAGGTCACCGTGACACTGCCTCCATGTTTCCTTCTCATTAACCTCATCACGGTCTCGTGTTTTTACTTCATTCAGGGTTTATGGGCCATCTCTGCAGGTAGAACAAGGACCCCACGTGTCTTGGTTCACTGTTACACTGTCATACCCGGATCAAGGCCCGGCACGTAGTAGGCACTTAGGGGATGTCTGCCGAATGAACGAATCAATGAGTGAATGGCAATGAGGTTTACAATACGATGCGATGGTTATTAGAAGCTGGTCTTTCCAGAGAGCAGAACAGAGGGAGGCTGGCGTCTGGACTACTTAGAGAGAAGCCGGAGTCTGTTTGGAATCTTGCTACGAATCAGCACCGGGTCCTGCTCATTCTTTGGTCTTTTCCCCAGTAAAATGTTACTGCTTGAGAAGCTATTAGGGAGGTAGAGATAATGCTTTCTGGAGCACAGATAGAATCAGAAATATAGAGCTAGTCTCTCAGCCAGCTGACCAGCTCACAGATCAGGCAAGCCAGTCGGAGAAAGGTGGGGAGGCTAATCTAGCTTTTGACCCAATGCACAGGGGCACAGGGTCTGCTGCTGGGAGTGTCTGATGGGACTTAAGCGTTGTTTATTTTAACAATTAGTCTCTCCCCATGGCAGGTAGATTTCCATCTCCGTCAGTGATTAAAACAAAATTCCTTTTAGAATAGATGTCCTTTGGGGCGCCTGGGTGGCTCGGTTGGTTGAGCGTCCGACTCCGGCTCCGGTCATGATCTCGCGGTCCGTGGGTTCGAGCCCCGCGTCGGGCTCTGGGCTGACGGCTCGGAGCCTGGAGCCTGCTTCAGAGTCTGGGTCTGTCTCTCTGCGTTCCTCCCCCACTCATGCTCTCTCTGTCTCTCAAAAAGTAAATAAACATTAAAAAAAAATTAGACTAGATGTCCCTTAATTTTTTTTTTTTTAATAGCAGGATTTATCTTAGAGAAAAACACTAAGTAAATACTTTTGCAGGTGGCACGTGGGTGTGGCCATCTGACTTAGGCAGTAGAGCCTACGCGACCAAAGGTCAACAGGTTCTGAACCGGGCAGGTGGGTGCCGTCCCCTTGGAACTGCCCTCGGAGATCGCAAAGACGTGGTCTTGTTCCAACTTGCCGACTGTTTCATTTTACTCCCTGTCATTTGGAAACTTTGCCCGGACTTAACGGCCCCCTGCCTTATCCATGCCTCTGCTTCTGGGCGCAGATCACCCTTTGCCTTGCTGGCAAGCCCTGCTTGCCCCCTATAAGATGCCCGCATCCTGTAAGATGCCCCTTCTGCCATGAACCTCCTCTAAGTCATTGTTTGTGCTTCTTGGACCCTGACGGCTGCTATCCAAGCGCTTTCTGGGGCCGGGTGCTACGGGTACGCCCGTATTTAAGGCCCCAGGGATTCTGGGGAGTTTGTTCTCATGATCGCCATTTCACTGACGGGTGAAATGCTCTGGCCAAGATCCCCCAGCTGGAGGGGGCCCGGGACAGATTCTCACCCAGAGCCCTGACCCCACAACCCAGGCGCTTAACCACCCTCCCCCCCCCAAGACACCCTTGGCACTTTTTACTTACTCATAGAGTTACCTGGCTCTGTTCTTCTGCCCCCAGCAGAATATGCCCTCCCCGAGGGCATATTCATGAGTCAGTCTTCAATTTGGTTGCCTGTTGAGGATTCTGTAAACCTTGTGTGAACTTTGAGCCCGATTAGGTTGACATTCTCCTGATGGGGTTTCAGGCTGGGCGGGGCTTCGAATCTTCCCTGGGAATCTGGACAGAGAGACAAGAGGCAAGAGGAGTGAGTATTGCACTTCAGGGGAGAAGGCGCTATCTTTCAAATCCTTCTAAAAATGAGGGTCCCATTTGGAGCAGTGTCCTAGGGTAGTGGAGAGGACAGAGGGTGGGTTTGGCTCCATTTATTTCCTCGTGGGTCCCTGGGCAAACCTCCCCACCTCCCCGAGCCCCTGTTTCCTTACCTGTAAAACAGGGCGGCTGGGAGGCTTCAGTGAAATAAAGACCATACGATGCCTGACACTGGGCCTGGCACGTAGGAGGTCCTCCTACATCACAGTTGGCTTTCTGCCCACCTATTCTCCTCTCCCCTGCCCTCTGCTTGCATTAGACACGCCTGCGTGAAAGGGCCATTTGCGTGTAAAACTTGATCACTTAGTAGGACATCCTTGGGCAGCAAGTGACTCTTGAAACCTCGATTTCCTAATCTGTGAAAGGGGGATGATAATTGATTTACTACAGGCTTGTTAGGAGGGTTAATGAGATAACTTTCAGAAACAGCACCCGACACGTAGAAAATGCGGATTTGTGAAAGGCGCCTGTATATGGCCTGTTCCTCGGTCAGGTCCAAATCATCTCATCCCTTCTTGTGGCATTGCCTTCTTTCCCTTCTTGTTTGTCGCCACGGAAACATTTCAAATTCCACAGCAAGTACCGGGTAGGAAGATGCAGAGATAGAACAAGAAAGCACAAAGTACAGAGTACTGTTTTTGTACTTTTTAGTACAAAGCCGAATACTCCTGACAGGGATGTAGCCTGAAATACCAAACCGAGGACAAAGACCTGGAAAATATGAGTGAAATTTAGAATCAATATGAAGATCTCTTCAAAGTCCCTCCCCCCCCTTTTTTTAACTTTCTCTAAATGTTATCAAGATAAATAATGATCTTAATCTGGAGAAAATCCAGGTTACGGTGAGGTCCAGTTTGGCATCATGCACCTGTTCAGCAGCACCCACTGAGGCCCAGCAGATCCTCCTCGTGTTCCCAGTCTTCATGTGAAGACAGGCAGGGGAGTAAAGACAAGACACCGGGGCTGTCTGGTGATAAGACAGAGGTGGGAGAGACATTGCTGCAGAAATAGAAAGGGGACAGCTCAGAAGAATTCCAGAAAAGGCAATCGAGGAGGTTAAGTGGGCATTTCTGGTCACATCCCCAATGCTAGCATCGGAAACCATGCCCTGGGATGTCACTGAGGGTTCGTTCTTGGCAAGCACAGAAACAGACACTCGCTGACTGAGGCAGAGAAGGAACGTGTCGGAAGGGTGCGGAGCAGTTCGGGAGCAGTTCGCAAAATGCAGAGGAAGGTCGACTTGGAAACAGACAGGAAGTGTGGTTGCTTTGCGGGTCCCGAGAGCCAGAGCTGCTGGGCTGCCTCATCATCGGTGATGGGAAGGAACGTGCTCCAACTCTTTCTTTGTTTTTCCTTTTTCTATGTCACTTAGCTTACGATTCCAAGTTCAGGAAGAGAGAACTCGATCGTCATAGCCAAGGTCACTTGTCACCCGAGACTATGAGGCAAGAGAGGCAAGCTCTTTGGGCGACAGCCACATCATGGCCACAGCGACCGGGGGAGCAGTGATTCCCCAAGCAGAAATGAAAGTGACCCGGGGATGAAAGACTGTGGCATTCACGACACCGGCCACTACGGTGAGTACGTGAATTAGAGTAGAGACAATGACACTCTAGTCCCATTCAGGTGTGCATGTATGAGTGTTTAGTCTGCCAAGCCCTACATCAGGTGCCCGAGGACTGGGGAGTAGGACTGGTTTGGAAGGAACTGAGCCCCGGTTGGGAGCACAGATTCTCTGATGCCAAATCCCTGCCTCTAGGAGTGAATGGTCTACAGGTGGGAGGCACGTAAGCGGAGACAACTGGAGGAAAGGACAGAGCGCCGGGTGCCTTGGGAGGTGGGTAATGGGGTAGATCCACGCTGATGTTCCCTGAAGGAATGGAGGTCAGAGATACAACAACAAGGAGAGCCTCACACGGCACCTGAAACGTCAGGAAGTCTTCCCCTCCTCCCCAAGCCATTTTGCTTCCCTCACCAAGCCAATCTCAAGACTCGCTTGGTCAAGATGTCTTCAGAACCAGATTATCCAAGCATAGAACATCAAGCCAAGAGTGGGATGAATCAGGCATGGGAAGCTGAGTCCAACAGCCCCATCTGAAGAGGGTTAACATGGATGAGGCGTTCTCCTATCTTTTTCCCCAGAAGCCATCTGTCAGGAGCCCCATGGCCTGCCGTCATGGTGGCCAGGCACACAGTAGGTGCTCAGTAAATGGTCATAGAAGCGGGGAAGAGGCAAAAGGATAGAAAGCAGGGGTGGAAAAAACCATAACAAATGGGAGGGGAAAGTTTTAAGTGAACAAGGAATGGGCAAGTGGAAAATTGAATGAGTAAATGAATTCTACGAGGAGAAGGGAAGCAGGGAGGAATGGATCCATGAAGGTTTCAGAAAATCTACACTGCCATTTAGTAGCTATGGAATCCTGGGTCAATTACTTAATCTCTTGGGGCCTCAGTTTCCTCATCTGTAAAATGGGGCTAATTCTGGCCCCTCTCCCACAGGGTCATTGTGAGGATCAAATGGGAAGGTGAACGCAAAGCGTTTAGCTCAGAGCGAGTGACCATTGCTGCCCAGCTACGGTCACTCGTGGGCTAAAGGTCCAAGTGAGTGAATGGAGGAGTGAATGAACGAATAAAGAAAATGAAGAGAAGGCAGGAAAGAGCATGAGAAGACAGTGGAAGGTCTTCCTGGGGCCCCCTGTTCATCCTTTGGTGGCCGGCGAGGGCTGGGGACTGTCTGCCTTGCAGACAGGCTCACTCTCTCTCTCTCCCTGCGCAGGCTCAGCCTGTTTGATTTCAGGAGGAAGATAAGATGCCCGGGCTGCTTTTTCATCTTCTGTGTCTCCAGGCCCTCCCCCAGCTCACCACCCCCTTGGCAATTGGGGCCTTCAAAGTTCCTGCTGGCTCCAGATCTACAGATAATCGTTTACTGTAATCCTACCCAGGAAAGAAGCTGATAAAGTCCAGATGGGTGTGAGGTCTTCCAACTCACTTTCTCTGGCCAGATAACACTGGGGCCTTGCAGGAGACCCCTCTCTCTTGGGGACAGAGGCAGAGTGGCCGGTGTTGCGTAAGCTCATGCATTTGGGAACGGGCTGTCATTTATTAGGGGAGCTTCTTTCTTTCTTGGGAGAGTGGGGGAGGTGGAGAAGGAGAACTAGATTTGGAGTCACAGCAGATTGAATCCCAATTCTAGCTCTGTACTAATCAGGATGCCAGCACGAATCCCCATTTTCCAGGGTAGTGTGTGAGTGCTCGGCGATGTGCTATGTACGGAAAAACTGGGGTCGGGGGAAGGTTCAGGTCCTGTCTCGTTTCTATGAGGGCCTGGCTCGTTGGCCAGACTTCCCCATACGGCCCAGGAAGGCTCCCCCAGCAGCTGAACCCCAGGATGAAGACCGGCCCTCGGGAAAGACACCGAGCCCTGCCTGGGTTTGAATTAAACTATCTCATTCACGGGCTGTGTGACTTTTCGCAGGTTGCCAGACCTCTCTGGGTTTCCATGTCCTCGTCTGCAAAGGGCATGCTAATAATCTCCCCATCATTGTCTGGCCGCAAAGACTCAAATGAAATAGCAGACAAGACAGGGTGCTGCGATCAGAAAAATATGCAAAAGTGAGATGTCACTTCTCTTCGGGCCATACTGGGTTCGTGCTCCCCGAAAGTGGAGACGCCACACGGTTCGACCTGGCCCCGGGCATGCTGGGACTGCCTACCCTAGTGCCGCATTCAGGGAGGACCGACTCATTTGTGAGGGGTGACTCTCGGACCCATTTGCTCAAGATGTGATGCTGCGGGACGCTCTCACCACCCATCTACAGGTCTGGTCTCGGAGCTTCTGGGTCTGATGAGGGCCCGAGGTCCCAAGGCCTGACTGCCCAGCCTGGGTGTAGCCCCAGGGGCACGGGCAGGACTCACAGGGGCAGGGGAGGCTCTGAACACACCCCACAAAAGGGCAGGGATAAGGGACGTGCTGGGGCCCTGAGGGGGGAGGCCTGATTTGGCAGTGATTCCCCCCGCTCTGAGTTATTTTCACATCCCTTTCAGAGACCCATTATGTAAATCCATCCAGATTCAAGATCTGACCCTACCTACTTCTAAGAGGATTTAGGGTATTTTAAGATTCAAGCCCAGAGCAAAAGAAGACTTTTAAAGAGATCGTCAGCTGCTCAATCTCATAATGAGAAAAACACAATCGAAATTACAAGAGATGCCCTTTTCACCTCTCAGATTGGCAGATTTGAAGCCAGAAAATACCCGGTGCAGGTAAGTTTGTAAGGAAACAGGCACGCTCCCTGCTGTTGGAGGAAATAAAACCTGTGTCTCACCACTAAGGAGGGCCATCAGGTTCTAGCTGTTGACATTAAAATGTGCTGTCCTTCGGCCCGGCGATCCTAGGGATTTCTCCCCCACTTACACTTACAAACACGAACAAAGGCATTAATCCAAGAATATTGATTGCAGGATCATATGTTGAGAAGAAAATGGAAACCATCTAAATGCCCATTAATCGGGAACAGGTTAAGCAAATCATACTGTAGCTATTCAAAAACCAGTAGCACAAGCTAGGGCAGAGCCGTGGGTCTAGAATGTTCCTCAGGGCGTGTGCGTGCGTGAAGGATCATACAGATTTGTATATGCACAAACTAGCTTGGGGACAATCGCAGATGTTGCCTCTGGGGAGGGAAACTCGAGCCTGAGGCTCAGAGAAGAGAGGAAGATTTACCCTTCCCGGTACTTTAAAACTGTGATTTTTTTTTTACTAGATGCGCGTATGAGTTATTAAACCAAACGGAGATCGAAAGACCCTGCACGTAAAAAGCAAACAAGGTGATATCAACAACCGCAAAACAGTCCCCACAGAGAACCCATCTGAAATTCACCATAGAACAAGCATGGCAGTTTGCCTGGCCAGACCCTCAACAAACATTGAAAGAAATAAATTGGAATTGTCACAGGAAACCAGCAGAGTAAATGCTCTCTGGTACTTGAGCCAAACAGTTTTACGACGCTTGTGCAATATATTTTGCCGTCAACTTGCTGATGCAAAGACAAAATGGCAAACGGGCTGTGCCGCATAGTTTGCATTTTCTGACATCACAAAGGCCCTGTGTCGGTCTCCGGAGATAACATTTCTTCTGAACCAACAAACAATGAGCAGTTTCCCCCCTCGTTCTCTGGGACTCTCGCTGAGAATCGGTAACACCTATGCTCACTCCACTCCAGGTAGAAACTCAGCCCTTGTGTGCACGTGCCTTACGGCCGCTTGTGGGTGAATTTCACAGAGGTGCCGTATCCCCCCCCCCCCCTTTCACAAGGGAGAAGGGGACCGCTCGGTGATGCCAGGGACACTGGAATAAGAGACCAGAGTTTGAATCCATCCCGGCCCAACCTGCCGTGAATGGCTGGGTGGCTTTGAACAAGTGACATAACATCGCCGACCGTCAATTATCCAGTCTTTGAAATGGACCTGCTGACAACAAATGGGATATGGTGCCTGGATGGGATCTCTGAGCTTCAATGGCTTTTAGATACCCAGGAAGCAGATTCAAGATCTCTTGGCCACGGGTAAAGTGGAACCCTCTTGCTCCCCCCCGGGTCTTGGCAGCGTTAACCAGAATAAACCATTCTGGGCTAATCATGTCTACAACAGAGCAGCAAATTCTAAAAGGAACAACAACAAAAAAAATGTCTGCAGAAGGAAAGTACTCACTGATGTGTGTGATGTCATCTCCGAGCCTCCATTCCCTCATCAGCAAAATAGGCAGAATAACCTTTGTCTAGTGTCAGGATTAACTGGAAGTCTATGGTCCCAGAACATAGTAGGTGCTTTGTAGGCATTCAATAAGCATTAATTTCTCTTCCTCATTTTTTTTTTTTTTTTTTTTTTAAGAATGGAGAAGAGATGCTGGGCCGATGACTTTCACCTTCACGTGCTGCTCAATACAGTAAATATCCAGAGCAGTTACAATGACTATCCTGCCTCTGGATTAATGGAGAATATCCAGCTCCATTCAGACACGAAAGTGCACTTTCCCTGGGAGCCGTGGGCCAAGCCCGATTACATGCAGCAGCTATGAATTACACACCGTAGCGTCCCGGCACTATTTTCCAACATCCAGTAAAAACTCAGCCACGTTAACCTATCACTCACTGATGGAACCGAAGATCTTCCATGCGAATGGCACCATGGGTCCCAGGTTGTTTTGCCCTGGGTGAGTCGTATTATACCAAGATATGTTTGGCCGCAAGTAACCTTACTCAAGGGGTAACTGGTACAGGATGGGCTTTAGAGATGGTTGATTCGGCGGCCAAATGATGACGTCGGAGACTCGGGCTCTTTTCATCGTTCCAGCCTGCCATCTGTCCAACTAGCTTCACCCTCCAGCTGGTAGCAAGGTGGTTGCTGCAGACCCAAGGTGCTGTCTCAACACTGAAACGTCCTGAGGAATAAAAGAGAGACCATCACTCTCTCTAGTTCTGTTTTAGGAGCAAGGACATTCGCCACAGAATTTGTGGGCTTTGCACACCATCGTAGCCAGAACTGGGTCACATGCTCTCCGCCGAACGGATAGAGGCAAAGGGTTATCTTTGGACCAGTCCGGCTCACCCCTGGAGGTGGGAGCTGTGACGGATGCCCAGGACAACCAATGGTGTCTCTTACATTGCCGTGTGCAGACAGACCTCAAGGTGGCTCCCCACGAGCCCTTCCTTCCCTACACCTTTGCAGTGAGGACAGAGCCTGTGACCTAGCTTCGATCAGCAGAATATGATGAAGGTAATGAAACATCGCTCCTGTGATTATGTCATACTACGTAAGATGCCATTTTGCTGGCACACTCGTTCTAGAGACTCTCCTTGCTGGCAGCCGTGTTGGAAAGCCTACGTGTCCAGGAACCGCGGGCAGCCTCGAGAAGCTGAGGACACTTCCCAGCTGACCGCCAACTGCCAGCAAGAAGCTGGGGCCCTCCGTCTTCTAATCACAAGCCAAAGCCAAGTTTGAAAGCGGATTCTTCCCCAGCAAGCCAGCAGGTGAAATCACAGCGTGGCTCCAACCTCAACTGCAGCCTTGGGAGGCCTGAAGTAGGACACCCAGCTAAAATACACATCTGTGCTATTTTAAGCTGATATGTTTGTGACAATTTGCTACACAGCAGTAGAAGACTAATACGGTCGGGGTCCTTCTTGTTTTAATGAGATTGAAAACAATTCATTTTCTTTCTTTTTTTTTTTTTTATTTTTTTTTAATGTTTATTTTTGAGACAGAGAGAGACAGAGCATGAACTGGGGAGGGTCAGAGAGAGAGGGAGACACAGAATCTGAAACAGGCTCCAGGCTCTGAGCGGTCAGCACAGAGCCTGATGCGGGGCTCAAACTCACGGACCGTGAGATCATGACCTGAGCCGAAGTCGGATGCTTAACCGATTGAGCCACCCAGGGGCCCCTTAATTTTCTTTTTTTATTTTTATTTTTTATTTATTTTATTTATTTATTTTTAAATTTTTTTTTAACATTTATTTATTTTTGAGACAGAGAGAGACAGAGCATGAACGGGGGAGGGTCAGAGAGAGGGAGACACAGAATCTGAAACAGGCTCCAGGCTCTGAGCTTTCAGCACAGAGCCTGACATGGGGCTCGAACCCACGGACCGTGAGATCATGACCTGAGCCGAAGTCGGCCGCTTAACCGACTGAGCCACCCAGGCGCCCCAATTTTCTTTTTTTAAAAAAGTTTATCTATTTATTTTGAGAGAGAGAGAGAGAGAGAGAGAGAGAGAGTCCCAAGCAGGTTCCACGCTGACAGTGTGGAGCCCAACGTGGGGCTTGAACTCACGAACTGTGAGATCATGACCTGAGCCGAAGTCGGACGCTTAACCGACTGAGCCACCCAGGTGCTCCCCACTCGGTTAATTTTCTTAATGGCTTGTCAGGGAGAAAATAGCTTTGCCTGGAGAAGCGTGTTTAAAAGAACTTGGGAAGAAGCTTTCTTTTTCTCGAGGATCTGGGTGGCATCGGGGGCCAAGTCCTCAGAGGAGGCGGGGAGCTGCTCCATGACAAATGTAGAAAAGAATTTGAGCTTTCGGGACACTTTGGGGGAGGCATTCATGGGGGCAAAAGCTCCCTGAACCCCAAATCCTGAGTCGGGGAGGAGCGGGGTGATGTAATTTGCTACAGCTGTCATAACCAAGTACCACAAACTGTGTGGTCTCAACGACAAAACGTAGTGTCCCACAGCTCTGGAGGCTGGAAGTCTGGGTTCAAGGTGTCAGCAGGGTGGGCTCCATGTGAGGCCGTGAGGGAGAATCTGTTCCACACCCTTCTCCTGGTTTCCCGGTGAAGCATCACCCCAATCTCTGCCTTCGTTATCACGTGCCACCTTCCCGAAGTGTGTGAGCCTGTCTCCAAATTGATCCTTTTAATAAGAACACCGGTCACACCGAATTAGCATATTGGAGTAGGAGCCAACCCTGCTTCAGTATGGCCTAATTATTTTGCCTCATGCCTATTCCCAAATAAGGTCACCTTCTGGGACAGACACTGAGGATTAGAATTTCAACATGAATTTTGCAGAGGACACACTTCTTGGCGGTTAGTAGAAATCTGGGGGTAGAACTAGATTTTCATCAGCTGCGGGACTCAGGTGTACAAAGGTAACCTTAACTTTGTCTGAAGAGGTTGGTAGGGCCCCCACTGACATCCATGAGAAGAACTCCCTGGGATCTATCCAGCAATTGCTCCGAAGTGACATGTGTTCCTAGGAGAGGTCGACTCCTCCAGAACAGTCTGCAAAAATCTCCCTGCTCGTTTCCGTGGGAATCCTGATTCTTGCTACTATTTCATGGCCCTGCAACACCATGATTTAACGATCCATCTGCTGGCAAGGAGAAAGGCCTCTGAACTTTGCTCCTCTTGATGAGAAAAGAACCTTGCAGATTAGGTCAGTGGTGAGCACTGGCTTTCCCGGAGAAGACGCTGGATGCTGGGATCCTCCTGGGTACCACCATCAAAAGCTTTCTTTTAGAGTTGAGGAACCTGCAGGCATTTCCCCATCCTTCTATCTGGAAATCCAAGCCAACAGGTATGGTCTTAATTAATTAAGTCTATAATTAATAGTCTTTATGTCCTTTCAAAAAGCACTCATATACGAGATATCACCTCACACCTGTCAGAATGGATAAAAGGAACAACACAGGAAACAACAGATGTTGATGAGGATGTGAAGAAAGGGGAACCCTCTTGCACCGTTGATGGGAATGCAAACTGGCACAGTCACTCTGGAGAACAGTATGGAGGTTCCTCAAAAGAGTGAAAAATAGAAATACCCTATGACCCAGCAATTGCACTCCTAGGTATTTACCCAAAGGGTACAAAAATATAGATTTGAAGGGGGTACATGTACCCCGATGTTTATAGCAGCATTATCAACAATAGGCAAGCTATGGAGAGAGCCCAAATGTCCATCAACTGATGAATGGATGTGTGTGTGTGTGTGTGTGTGTGATGGAATATTACTCAGCCATCAAAAATAGTGAAATCTTGGGGCGCCTGGGTGGCTCAGTCGGTTAAGCGGCCAACTTCGGCTCAGGTCATGATCTCGAGGTCTGTGAGTTCGAGCCCCTCGTCGGGCTCTGTGCTGACAGCTCAGAGCCTGGAGCCTGTTTCAGATTCTGTGTCTCCCTCTCTCTCTGACCCTCCCCCGTTCATGCTCTGTCTCTCTCTGTCTCAAAAATAAATAAATGTTAAAAAAAAATAGTGAAATCTTGCCATTTGCAATGACATGGAAGGAGCTAGAGTGAATGATGCTAAGTGAAATAAGTCAGCCAGAAGAAGACAGCTACCATATGATTTCACTCAGATGTGGAACTTAAGAAACAAAGATGATGAACATATTGGAGGGGGAGACAAACCATAGGACAAACCGTCTTGGAGATGGAGAACAAACTGAGGGTTGATGGGCGGAGGTGGGTCGGAGAAGGGCACTTGTTGGGATGAGCACCGGGTGTTGTACGTAATCGATGAATCACTGAATTCTACTCCTGAAACCAATAGTGTGCGGTAGGTTAACTAACTAAAATTTAAATAAAAATGTGAAGAAGAAAAAAAAGCACTTAACTCTTAAGCTCCTCTAATTGACTCTTTTTTTTTTTTTTTTTTTTTTTTTTTTGACAACGCAGGCTAGAACATGGTGTTTCAATGCGAGAGTGAGACAGGGCTCATTGAACGATCAACAATTCCACTCAGAGTATATCCTCTGGAGAGAGGTGGCGTCCCTGGAGGTAGAAAGGGCAGTGGTAGAAAACGCTGATGTTTGTCTCCATGAAAAATAGCTTGTGCACGGGTTGATGTCTTCCTCCCCTTTCCCTTCCTTCCGTTAGTGTAGACTCACAGAATGTTAAAGCTAGAATGGTCTTAGAGGCTAACAACAGAGCTTTGGGGAAAACAAAATTGGCTCCACTCCAGCCTGGGGGGTTACTTCACCACCGTCCCGTGCCATCCTGCTCAGTTGGGGACGCGACAACCCATATTGATCCCCGCGATGAAAAAGAGCTATGAAAGTCGTTCTGGCTGGCTACCACCAGCCCCTCCTGCTGTCTCTCCCAATGATGAGCTGGTCAACAGGTTGGCTTCCAGCTCAGCTTTTTTCTTTCTTTCTTTTTTTTTTTAGTTTATTTATTTATTTTGAGAGAGGGGGAGAGTACGAGTAGGGGAGAGGGAGAGAAAGAGAGAGAGAGAACCCAAAGCAGCCTCCGAGCTGCTGGCACAGAGCCTGACGTGGGGCTCGATCCCACAAAACGTGGGAGACTCAGATGCTTAACCGACTGAGCTACACAGGCACTCCCTTCCCCCGCCCCCACCACCCCAACTTAGCTTTATTTTTTATTTTTTATTTTTTATTTTGTTACTGTTTATTTTTTATTTTTGAGACAGAGACAGAGCATGAACAGGGGAGGGGCAGAGAGAGAGAGAGGGGGAGACACAGAATCTGAAACAGGCTCCAGACCCTGAGCGGTCAGCACAGAGCCCGACGCGGGGCTCGAACCCACGAACTGTGAGATGGTGACCTGAGCCGAAGTCGGACGCTTAACCAACTGAGCCACCCAGGGGCCCCACCCTGACTTAGCTTTTTAAGACTCCAGTATTAGTCTTGTTTGTTTGTTGTTCGTCTATCTTATTGGAATCAAGATGCTTTTCTAAGGGTCACCAACTTTTGTGGTCTACGGGGTGCGGACCTGGATAGAGGCAGAGGAAGTGTCCGTGGCAAAGAGGCCCATCACACAATGACAGCAAGACAACCAAGCAAAGAAGCGGCAGCAGCAGCAAAAGCAAAACCTTTGAGTTGGGTAGCAAAAGCCGATGCATCTCAGTTTCTGATCTCAGAGTCTCTGGTCAAGTGCTTCCGCTTCTGTGAATCTGGAAGGTAGCTGCCCGAAGCCAGCCACAGGCCAGCGAGGAGGGCCCTGCTACTGCGACCGTGTCACGAACAACTTTGCCAAAACTTGAGGTCACATGGCACTGGACAGTACTCCCCAGAGCCGTGAGTCTGGCAGGCTCCAGGATGATTCTGGAACACAATGTGATCTAGGCTCGCCGCTCTGTCCCGACTTACAACTGCACAGATATTTCCCTATTACCTGTCGGTGCAAACATCGCTCCCCTACCACCCCCACCCCCGGTTTGCTCTCAGTCACGATTCCCTTTCTTGGTCCCAGCGGGAAAGGAAGCTATTAGCAGCTGTGTTCTTATGCAATAACTTTGGAGTCCGGTCCAAGTGTGGATTCCAACCCTGCCACTTCCAGCCATGTGATTTAGCACACATTTCTTGACCTCCTTCTGCTTCAGTTTCGCCACCTGTTGAATGAGGGCAATAATAGTATCAGCTTCCGGGGTTGTTGTGTGGTTGGAAAGAAACGATGGATGGATAGGGCTTGGGGCAGGGCCTGGAAGATGGGGGCGGCTCATGCCTGGGTCCCTTTCTCCAGGCCCCACTGAGTGCATTGGGTTCAGCGTCTCACAGCTGCAAATCACCACAGAGTATAGTGCTTCGAGAAAGCTTTAATGTGGCTGAGAGGTCCCCCTGGGGAGTCCTAAAGATGCTGCTTGGGTTTCTTTTCTTTTCTTGTCTTTTCTTTTCTTTTCTTTTTTTTTTTTTTTGGAACTTAGGTTTCTTGCCAAGGTGGCCGCTAGGACTCATCCCCTGCCAATGTCTGCCATATTGGACACGGTCCAGTGGTGCCACATTTTCCACGTTTTGCAAAGGAATCCAAAAATGTAGAAATCAGTATCAAATCTCCTGAGTTTTAGAAGTTGGGTAACTGTGTAACGGTTAAAAACACTTGTTACACTCACGTTGGCCAAACAAAACGTGTCTACACCCCCGTGGTGCCCCGTGGACTGCCGGCTGGGCATCTTAAGGCTGATGCCACCTTCTCATTTGATGGATGGAGTAACCGGGGACCTGAGCGGGGAGGGGAGTTGTCAAGGACTGGGCAGCCAGGGGAGTCTTGGAACCAGGGCTGGACTCCACTTCTGCTCTGTCGTGATCAGTGCTCTTCCCCAGGTATGGAGAGCAGGACGATGCTCTGGAAACATCGCAGGCTTCCTCCCAGGCAGCTCTCCAGGCTCTGTGTGCTGAGCCCCCCGATCTGGCTCCACGACTGGCTGGGAGATCCGGAGAGGGCCCCTGGGCCGAGGCAAAGCCTGGAACTAAGCTTACTCATCCCTCCGCTGCCACCTTCTTCTTTGATGTCTTGATGTTCCAGTTCTGGCACCCGTGAGGCACCGGCACCAGGCTGCCTGCCCCAGCAGCCTCCTCACACCAGAACAGCTCTTGGCAGGGCTTTCCGGGGACTTCAAAGGTGGAAAATTGCCCTGGGATAGCTTCTCGAAGGCGCCTTCCCAGTGTGAGCACTGCGAAGGGAGAATAGAGATCAAAGCAGGGCCAAGGTTCGGTTATAGGGAAAATGGCAGCAGGGCTGCTCTCTGCTGGGTGGAGGGTGTGGAGGGCCACGGGGGCCGTCCAGAGTCAGTGTGGTCAGAATCAGAGAATGACTTCCCTCCGGTCCCCCTCTGGGTCTGACCAGGGACTATTCAGGGTAAGTTTTCTCACTCCGTCTCCTGAGCCCGTGGCTTTTTCTTTGGTTCTCCTGGGCCTCCTCAGGCACAGCCCTGAGTCTGAGGAGGAGGAACCCCTCAGTCCCACCTGCTGGAAGCCTGTGACTGCTGGAAGGCAGGGCAGCAGGCCAAGTGCTGATAAATCTCTTCCTCCTGGGAAGCGCCAGGCAGTGCCCCCAAAGGGGAAGTGATCTGTGGGCCAATCTGCTAATGATTTATGGCTGGGTCCTTAGGCCTGGCACCCGTGGCACCGGCTGCAGCCGGGCTGTCTGGAGAATCTTCCCGGCGGGCATCAGGGAGCGCGAGGTAGGAAACCAAGCTCCCAGCTGCCAGCCGCCGGTCATTGCTACCCTCACAGCCCCCAGAGGACTGCTTTTGTGTGTTTGTTTTGTTTTCACAGCAGGCAGGCTATGAGGCTGTGGTCCATAAAGGCTGGGGGAAGCGCTGAGACTGGGGGAATATGCGGAGGGCACGCTGGCGCTCAGCTCCGGGGCCTGTGCGGGGCTGTCCGAATGATCTGGAGGTTCCGCGCCCAGCACCTGGACGCAGAGGAGGAGCTCAACTCCGCTCGGGCTCCTGCACTGCCCCCTGCCTGGTGTTCGACATGAACGAATGAATTATTTGTAAACGTAATAAGGGCCCCCGGTAAAAATGTCAAACTAGCTTGAAATGACAAAGTGAATCCCTTCCCCATGGCCAATCGCACCCCCCCAAGAGAGAAACAACGCCGGAAGTTTCCTGTTCTGGAGAACACGTATTTTTTAAACGAAGTAGGTACGCTCTTGTCCAACTTCATTTCTCTTTCACATCGCTCTCCGTGGCGAGCAGCTACATCATTTTAGGCAACTGCACAGTACTCTATTGTATGAACGTGCTGTGATTTATTAATCAGCTCTCTGTGGATGATCTTTCTGACTGCGTCTAGTTTTTCACTCTTATAATCAACTGACAATGGGCATTTGTGTATCATACAGTGGTTTACTTGTCCGAGTGTGTCTCTGGATGTCTTTTAAAGTTTGTACCGAGCACATGCAAAAATTGTTTTCCCAGCAACACTTTGAGGGAGGGATGATGGCACCCATTTTACAGATGGAGAAACTAAACAAGCGACTTTCCCTGGGTCGAATTTCTAGCATTTAGGGCAATCATTCATTCAACAGATGTTGACTGAGTGTGACTAGTGTGCTTTCCAGGCACAGTGCCAGACCCTGGATGAGCCAACAGCCGAAGTCTGGCCCTCTTGGTGTTAACTGTGCAGTGGGGGAGCTTGTGTATATACGAACTATGCGAAACACTTTGAAGAAAAAGTCAGGGAGTTACAAAAGAAAATGACAGGGGCGCCTGGGTGGCTCAGTCACTTAAGCGTCCGACTTCGGCTCAGGTCATGATCTCACGGTTCGTGGGCTCGAGCCCCGTGTCGGGGTCTGTGCTGATGGCTCAGAGCCTGGAGCCTGCTTCGGAGGCTGGGCCTCCCTCTCTCTCTGCCCCTCCCCTGCTTGTGCTCTCGTTCTCTCTCAAAAATAAATTTAAAAAAACATTAAAAATATTTAAAAGAGAATGACAGGTGGACTGCATACAGATTGTACAGTCAGAGAAGGCTACGTTTAAGTCAAGATGTTGACTGGATTGAATGTTTACGTGCTGAATGTTTCAGCAAATGAACATGCTGAAACTTAATGCCTTATGTGCTGGTATTTGGGAGAGGGGCCTCTGGGAGGTGACTGGGGATTAGTACCCTTATGAAAGAGACTCCAGGGAGCTCCCTTGGCCCTTCTGCCATGTGAGGCAGAAATGTAAAGATGTCCATCGATGCATCAGGAGGTGGGCCCTCACCAGACATCGAGTCTGCCAGAGCCCATGACCTTGGCTTCCTAGCCTCCAGAGCTATGAGAAATAAATTTCTGTTGTTTACGAGTCACCTAGTCTACCGTATTTTTCTTATTTTATTTTATTTATTTATTATTACTTATTTATTATATTTTTATTATTTATTATCATTTCTTATTTCTTATTTTATTTTTTTTTAGTGTTCTGTTACAGCAGCCTGAATGGACCAAACCAGATGGGAAGGAGGAGCAGGAGTTCGCTGGGTGAGATTGTGAGAATGATAAGGCTCTAGGGCGAGGCACGGGGCCTCAAGGACCATGGAGAGGGACTCTGGGTTTGATAAAAATGCAGTGGGAGGACACTGGGGCCAGAGAAGCGCTTTTAGTGGGGGGCCCTACGGCTACCCTGACAGAGCCTGGAATAAAACTAAACCAGACTCTAGTGAAATCTGACCTTTCACGTTAGAACAGTCATGATAACAATGAGTTAGCATTTGTCAAATATGCACTACGTGCCTGCCACCGTGTTTAGTATTTTTCACATGCTATGTATTTTGGTATTTATAACAACCCTTTGAGGTAAGTACTATTGCCAACCTTCCCCTTCTATAGATGAGAAAACTGAGACCAGCGAGACGAAGTAATCATCCAACTGGTTGAGTACACATGGTACATTTGTCAAGATAGGCCACGTCTTGGGCCATAAAACAAGTCTCAATAAAAGGATCAAAGGCATACAAAGTGTTTTCAGACCGCAGCGGAATTAAACGAGAAACCAATAATAATCAGATATCTGGAAAAAAACCCCAAATACGTGGACATTAAATGACACATCACCAAGTAATTCATGGACTGAAGGCACCCTCACAAGGCAAATTAGGAAATATTTTACCTAAAATACAACAAAAATCTTACATATTAAAATGTGAGCGAAGCAGCTAAAGTAGTGTTTAGAGGAAAAGTTATAGCTTTAAATGCTTATATGAGAAACAAATATCTAAAGTCGATGACTTAAGCTTCCACCTTAAGAAATTAGGAATACAGAACAAAGTAAACTAAAAGTAAATCTAAAAAAGGAAATAACAAGACAGAAAATACAAAAAAAACTAGCAAAGTCTAAATTTTGTTCTCTAAAAATAGTCAACAAAATTGACAAACCTCTAACTAGACTAGTCCAAGAAAAAAAAAGTAATTCAATCATCAGTATCAGAAACACAAAAGGGATTATTATGACAGATAATATAGACATTAAAAGGACAATAAGAAAATACTATGAACAGCTTTATGCTAACAAATTTGAAAAATTCAATGAAATAGATGAATGTTTTGAAAAATAAAACCAACCAAAATTAATACAGTAGAAAATTTAAATAGCCCCAGGTCTATTAACAAAAATTGAATTTGTTATTAAAAACTTTCCTAAAAAGAAATATCAGGTCTAAATGGTTTCACTGGTGAAGGCTATCAAACATTCAAAGAAGTAACAGCACCAACATTGCACAAATGTTTTTAAAATATAGAGAAGGAAGGATCACTGCCTGACTGTTTTGTGAGTCCAGTATACCATCAATACCAAAACCTGACAAAGACTTAAAAATAAAAGAAAGAAAGAGAGAGAGAGAGAGAGAGGGAAGGAGGAAGGAAGGAAGAAAGAGAGAGAAAGAAAGAAAGAAAGAAAGAGAAAAAGAAAGAAAGAAAGAAAGAAAGAGAAAGAAAGAAAGAAAGAAAGAAAGAAAGAGAAAGAAAGAAAGAAAGAAAGAAAGAAAGAAAGAAAGGTGTGCCTGGGTGGTTCAGTTGGTTAAGTGTCTGACTCTTAATTTCAGCTCAGCTCAGGTCATGATCTCACAATTGTGCAATGGAGCCCCACGTTGGGCTCTGTGCTGTCAGGCATCCTGCTTGGGATTCTCTCATTCTTTCTCTGCCCCCTCACTCTCAAGATAAATATTTAAAAAAATTAAAAGCAAGAAAATTATAATTCCTCATAAATATAGACACCAAAATCTAACAAAATGATAATAAACCGAATCTAACAATATATAAAAATGATAATACATTGTGACCAAGTAGCCTTTATCCACAAAATGAAAGTTTGGTTTTAATATTTGAAAATCGATCTTTCAATGTAATTCAGCAAAGTAATGGAATACAGGAGAAAAACCATATCATGATTTCAGTAGATGCAAATAAAGCATTTGAAAAAAAAATTCACCCATTCCAGATAAAAACTCATAGTAAACTAGAAATAGCAGGGAACTTTCTCAAACTACTAAAAAACATCTATAAAAAAAAGCCTATAGCTAATACTGTACCTAATGATGGAAGATTCAATTGTTTTCCCTTGAGATCTGGAACAAGGCAGAGATGCCTGCCTTCACCACTTCTGTTCAACATTGTTCTAGAGGCTCTGACCACTGCAATAAGGCAAGAAAAAGAAACAAAAGGCATTAAATTCAGAAAGGAAAAAATAACTCTCCCTACTTGCAGGTGCTATGATAATTTGTGGAGAAAAATCCAGGGGTGTCTAAAATACGACTATGAGAACTATTAAGTGAATTTAGCAGGGTTGCAGCATACAAGGTTAGTTTACAAAAATTAATTGTATCCTTATATACTAGCATCAAACAATGGATGAAATTAAGGATGCAATCTCATGTACAAGAAGCAACAAAAAAGTACTGAAAAATCTAACATAAGACATCCAGGATTTTTGTACTGAAAACGACAAAGCTTTGCTGAGAGAAATTAAGAAAAACTTAAATAAGTGGGGACATGCAATGTTTACCGTCTGCAAACCTCAATATTAATTAAGATGGCACTTTTCCCTATCATGGGCTATGCAATCCCAATAAAAATTCCAGAAGTTTCATGGTGGAAATTGACAAATTCTAACATTTATGCGGAAAGGCAAAGGGCGCGGAATAACAGGCACAGTTTTTTAAGAAGAGCTCGATAACTTACCTTGTTTGCTTTCGAGACTTATTACAAAGTTACAGCAATCAAGATAGTTTTGGTATTAGTCAAAATATAAGCATATAGATCAATGGAACAGATTAGAGAGCCCATAAATAGACCCACATGTCTTCGGTCAATTGTTTTGACATGGGTGCCAAGGCAATTTTGCAAGGGAAGAAAAGTCTTTTCAACAAATGGTACTAGATGTCCATGTGGGGGAAAAGCGAACACTGACACTTAACCCAGCCATACATGAAAAATTGATTCAAAATGGATTACAGAACCAAATGTAAAACTTGAAATTATAAAACCTCTACAGGAAACCATAAACCATTTTTGCAGCCCTTAGGTAGGCAAAGGTTCCTTAGTTCGAACACAACACGTACAAACCATAAAAGAAAAAAAAAAAAAAAGCACCAAGTTAGACATTGATTAAAATAAGAACCTTTTGTTCTTTGAAGAACATGGTGAAGAAAGTACAAAGACAAGTCACAGAGGAAGAGGGGAAATGTTTACAACGTATATGTCAGAAAAGAGATCTGGATTTAGAATAAAAACCAACTCTGACAACTCAGGAGTAAGGAAACAAACAACCCAGTGAGAAAATGGGCAAAAGATCTGACAGAGTCGTCTCAAAACAAGATGCGAGAAAAAGTCCTGGTGGGGGGGGCATGCAAATGAAATGACAGTGAGATACCCCTGGATCCCCAGTAGAATGGCTGAAATCAGTGGTAAACGTTTAACAATTACCTGTGGGTGGGGTAGGGGTGCAGAAGGCCTAATTGGGAGTGCTTGTCGATTCCAATGCTGTAAGGACTCCCCCCATGGTCAATTTTAAGCTAACCACAAGCAGCCGTCACTGAACCCGGAGTCGGGAAGACAGGCATACAACTGGTTCCCACAAGCTGGCGCAAACGGGCTTTAGCACCCCACTGGCTGAAATGTTTAAAACTGATCATATTAAGTGTGGGTGGGGTTGCGGGCCAGCTGAAACTCTCATGCCCTGCCGTTGCGCATGCAAGATGGTAAAGCCACTCAACGAAAATGGTTTTGCAGATCTTTAAAGGGCTAAACACCGCTTGCGATTAAACGTCACACTCATTCAACAGCCAAGCATACCCAAGTGCACAGCAGCTTGGTTTGGAATGGCCCCAAACTGGAAACCACCCAAATTGTCCATCAGCAGATGACGGACTGTGGCATATTTATACTATGGAATATTAATCGGCAACAGAAAGGAATGAACTCTTGCTACGTGAACCATATGGATGAATCTTAAAATTATAGTGAGTGAAAGAAGTCAGACCAAAAAGCCTACATGCTGTAGGATTCCATATAAAGCACGTAAAACAAAAACAAAAACAAAAAAACCTCCACCTAATCTACAGTGACAGAAAACACATCAATAGTTGTCTAGTGAGAGGGTGGAAGGAAGGCTGAATTACCATGGGTACAAAGTAATCTCTGATGGTCAAGGAAATGTTTCTAATTCTGATAATGGGGATAGATTCGCGGGTGTAAACATATGTCAAAACTGATCAAACTGTACATTAAAAAAAAATTTTTTTTAATGTTTATTCATTTTTTTGAGAGACAGACTGAGAGTACGAGCAGGGGAGGGGCAGAGAGAGAAGGAGACCCAGAGTCTGAAGCAGGCTCCAGGCTCTGAGCTGTCAGCACAGAGCCTGATGCAGGGCTCGAACCCATGAAATGCGAGATCATGACCTGAGCCGAAGTCGGACGCTCAACCGACTGAGCCACCCAGGCGCCCCTCAAACTGCATATTTTAAATATGTGCTATTCCGTGTAGTTCAGTTATATCTCAGTAAAGTTGAAAAAAATCTTTTACAAGTTCAGCCTTCAGACGTGATCCCAAAGCTTGGGGATGGGGAAGCTGAGGGGGGAGCTGGGTTTGCCATTTAACAAGCTCCTCCAATGATTCTTCTAAAGTATGAGACCTACTGAAGAAGAGCCGCCGCCATGTTTGGAAGAAGTTTAATTCTCAGGATGGATAAAGACAGGTGCGTTTTTACGCATCAAAATGGAGCCGGATGGGTCATGATCTCACGGTCTGTGAGTTCGAGCCCCGCATCGGGCTCTGGGCTGATGGCTCAGAGCCTGGAGCCTGCTTCCGATTCTGTGTCTCCCTCTCTCTCTGCCCCTTCCCTGCTCATGCTCCGTCTCTCTCTGTCTCAAAAATAAATAAAAACATTAAGAAAAAAAATTAAAACAAAACAAAACAAAAACAAAAAAACAAAATGGAGCCCGAGTTGCTGTAAAACCCTGGCACTTTCTAGCTGTGCTGGCTTGTGCCAGGTGCTGTCCTGTGCACGGAGATTTGCCTGACAATGGCCCGCTGGGAGGTGGCAAGGATGCGGTGACTGACTCTCAGTGCAGCTGGAAACCCCAGGACTAGGTTCAAATCTCCGCTCCACCTTTTCCTAGTTGGGCGACCTGTGCACACATCTGTCTCTGTCAATTATCTCCTGTTGTGCATCCAAGGCACTCCAGGAAATCGTAGCTTAAAGCAATTGCAATCAGGGTTTGCTCGTGATTTCCTGCAATTGGGGCAGGGCTCAGTGGGGATGACTAGGTTTTGCTCCACGTCGGGTCAGCTGGGGTGCTCCAGGGGGGCTGAACGATCTAGCTCCGGGCCACTTGGATGCCGGCATCCCCTGGGAGCTTACCCAGCTGTAGGCTGAGGCCCCTGCCCCTCTCCCTATAGATCTTTCCACGCGCTGCTCTTTGGGGCTTTCTTACAGCACACGTCTGGTTTTCAGGAGGGAGTGTGAAAGAGAACCAGGCAGAAGGTGTACCTCCTTTGATGATCTAGCCTCAAGTCACAGAGTGTCCCTTGGCTCAGCTGACCAACTTCATCCTTTAATGCCCTCCCCCCTGTTCACCCTCTTCCAGCCGCACTGGTTTTCCGGCCTCAGTCCCAGTGCGTTCCCGTTCCAGTGTGTTCGCTGTTTCTTCAACCTGGGACACCTCCCCTGCTCCTAGATCTGCACAAGACTGTCCCCTTGTCATCATTCGGGGCTCAGCCGAGCGTCATCCCCTCAGAGAGGCCTTGCCTTTGGACCCTCTTCCCTTCCTACCCCTGCAACTCCTGCCAGCACTATCCGATAGAACCTTCTGCCAGGATGAAAATGTCCTCTATCTGCATTGTTCAGTATGGTAGACACTGCCCACGAGACGACTGAGCACTTGACACGTGGCAAGTCTGACTGCAAGGCTGGATTTGAATTTTTCGTTCATTTTAAGAAGCTTGCAATTAAATTTACGCAGCTATACATACAGCGAGTAGCTATTGTATCGGCAAGCTCAGCTCTGTCCCATTATCGCGCTCAAGAACGTTAACACCGACACGGTATTATTATCTAATATTGATGCCATACCCTCGCCTAATACACGGTCTACGTTCAGGCTTCACAATTTGTTCTGGTAATGTCTTCTGTGGCACTGTTTTCTCCCGACCCAGGACACAATCCAGAGGCACGGACTGTGTTTGTCTTGTCTTCTCGTTCTCCTTTCCTCTGGAACAGTTCTTAGCCTTTCTTGGTCTTTCACGACCTTGGCTTTGTTGAAGAGCACAAATCAGTTGTTTTGAGAAGCGGTCGCACCCTTTAGATTTGTTTGCTTGCTTCCTTATGATTAGATTCAGGTCATGCATTTTCGGCAGGAGTGCCATTCGGTGACGTGGTCTCAGTGCACTGTATCGGGAGGCACATGCTTATTACTGAGGATACTTATTTTGACCGCTTGTTAAAGGTCGTATGTTCTGCAGAGTTCTCCATTGTGCGTGTACCATTTTTTCCTCATGGCAATCCGTAAACTCATCTGTAGGGGCATCCTCTGAGACCATGGGAATGTCCTGTTTCTCACCAAATTTTTATACTATGGTTTTAACATTGAGAGTCATGCCTGGGTCAAGTATTGTTAAGGGAATTGCCAAAATAATATGTTTCTCCTTGTTTTCTTCTATATTTACTAGTTGGTATGCTACTGCGAGGAAAAGGTTTCTTTTTCTTTGCACACTTATGTAGTTGTTTGTTTGAATCAATATGAACTCACGGATTTCATTCAAGGTACTATCATCCATTACTGTCATTATTCATTTTGACCCTGTAATTGATCCAGATGAGACCAGTAGGGAGTCGGTTAAGCCGTCTCGAGGTTCTCTTGATGTGGCCCTATCAATCTTCGAGCTTTTCTTATTTCCTGGCATGATAAGATGCTCCAGGTTTATCTTAATTTGCTTATGTGTTTATTTATTTATTTATTTATTTATTTATTTAAAAATTTTTTGGTGCACCTGGCTGGCTCAGTCGGTTAAGCGTCCGACTTCGACTCAGGTCATGATCTTGCGGTCTGTGAGTTCGAGCCCCGTGTCGGGCTCTGGGCTGATGGCTCGGAGCCTGGAGCCTGCTTCCGATTCTGTGTCTCCCTCTCTCTCTGCCCCTCCCCCATTCATGCTCTGTCTCTCTCTGTCTAAAAATAAATAAACATTAAAAAAATTTTTTTAAAAATAAAAAAAAAATTTTATTACGTTTTATTTATTATTGAGAGACAGAGAGACACAGAGAGTGAGCAGGGGAGGAGCAGAGAGAAGGGGAGACGCAGAATCTAAAGCAGGCTCCAGGCTCTGAGCTGTCAGTGCAGAGCCCGACGCGGGGCTCCAACACGCAAACCACGAGATTGTGACCTGAACTGAAGTTGGAGGCTTAACTGACTCAGCCACCCAGGAGCCCCTGTTTATTTACTTAAATGTTTATTAGCTGCCCCTGTCTCCTCCCCCCCCCCCCACTAGAAGATAAGCTCTCTCTCTTTACCACATTCTTAGCACTTAAATCCTCAGGTATAAATTGGTCGAGAGAAGTCCTAGTAATATACTTCTAGAACTAATATGAATTATTCTGCATGAACAGCAGGAAGGCTTGAGTTTCATGCATTTGCATAATCACAGTAGAGCATGGGGCCAGTGAGGTTGCATAAATGGTTAAGAACCATTATGGGCCATGGCGGTAGACCTTCCCAGGTTCCTCCTTCATTCCTTCATAAGCTTCATTACCTCCTAACGAATGTAAGACGCACTGTTGACCTCGGACTCGTCACTTCTCTCTGAGCCTCAGTTCCATCGTTCTCAAATTGGGCTATCACTAATCGTACCTAGTCACATGGGTTTTTTCTAATAAAAAAAAAAATTTTTTTTTCAGGAGTAGAGTTTAGTGATCCATCACTTACATATAACGCTCGGTGCTCATCCCAACAAGTGTTCTCCTTCATGGCTTTTCTAGTTTAGTGAAGGGTGAGAGCTGGCCCAGGTGAAGCAGGGCCCTTTCACACCTGGCCTGGCCGTGCAGACATCCCTCCCCCGACAGCACAGTGTAGGCACGGGACGTCACTGCTCATTCTGCAGCGGGAAGTGCCCAGTGCCTGACAAAAGAGTGATAGTGTTTTTACTACCAGAGGCTCATCATAAGCCACAGACCGAGAAAGACGGGCAGAACAGTGGTTAGACCCGAGTCACGGGTCAGTGACTCGAACCCGAGTTAGACCTGCTTTTTCATCTTGGGTGGGAGGTCTTGGGTCAATTACCTGACCTCGCTGGGTTTTCGTTTAGCTATAAAACTTCAAGGCGTTTGCACTGGCTGTTCCCTCTGCCTGCAATGCTTTTCCCCCCAACCCACATAATTAGCCGCGTTATCGCCCTCATATCTTTTTGCCAATCCTTGAGGCCTACCTTGATCAACCTTACGTGAAAATGAAATCTATCCCCTTTTCCACGCTCTATTCTTCCCAAGGCATTTATCACCATCTAACGCTGTATCATTTATTATTTTCATTGTTCATTGCCTCTCCCACCTCCCGGGAATGTCACCTCTACAAGAGCAAGGGTTTTGTTCTGTCCGGGTCGTAGCTGCATGGCCAGCACTGAGAAAAGTGCCTGGAAATAGTAGTATCTTGGGAAATATTCCTGGTTGTTGTCACTGTAAACAAATCACAGGGCTGCACTAAATTTTTAGGAAATGCTCAAAACAAGCAATGTTATCAAGTCACGCTGATGTTTAAGACCTTCTGGAATTTGATCATGGTTTTAATGCTAAATTCCTACCATTTTTTTCCTGTAGCCAAAGGCCTCCAAATATGCCTAGGATTTTCCAATGTGACCAGCCGCTCCCAGTCACCTGGGAGCTCATAGAAATACAGAATTTAGGGGCGCCTGGATAGCTCAGATGGTTAAGCGTCCGACTTCAACTCTGGTCATGATCTCGCGGTTCGTTAAGTTCAAGCCCCCAGTCGGGCTCTCTGCTGTGAGCGCGAGGCCCGGTACGGGTCCTCTGTCCCCCTCTCTCTCTGCCCCTCCCCTGCTCTCTCTCTCAAAATAAAATAAACATTAAAAAAAGACACAGAATCTAGGGCCAACCTGACTGAGAATAAGCAGTGGAACAAAACCCGCAGGTGATTATCGTGCATGGCCAAGTTGGAGACATGCTAACTCACACAGCTTTCTTTTTTTTCCCCCCGGAATCTCTCTTCCCACTTTCCAAATCTTCATTCATTGTTCCCTCTCCAGCTTCCAACTTGCTCAAAGGCTCTTTGCTCTGAGGGAACTTCCCACATTCCTCTGTCCTTTCTAGAAGATATCTGTCTACATACTTGGTCTCCTTGTGGCTCCCTTCATCAAAAGGTAAGCTTTTTGAAGGCAGAGCCTTCCCCTACTTACAGATCCCACTGCCTCCGCCTGCCTTAACTTAATTAAGATCTGCCGTACGAGCAAATGAATCATTTGATGTCTCTGTCTCCTTTGTTTATTCTAAGGATTTAAAGATGTTTAACACAGCATTACTTTCATGGATTCTTAGGTCTTAAACTGCCTGCTTCCTAAGGGCGGGACCATTCGGTCTTACCAGGGACCCAAACCGAATTTTGCTTTATTCAGCGAACATCGACTACAGCCCCAGTGCCGGTCCCCAGATAAAGTGGCTGCCAGGGGAATAAACGTGATCGAGACCCAATTTTTGGAAATAAGCCCCCAGTCGTGTGAAGGGGACACACTCAGAGGCGTCTTCTACGTCACATCATGCAAATCAGTGGAAAACAATTTAAACGTCCCCCTGCAGGAATAAAAAGGCCACGGTGCAATTATGGTGTAAAATTCGATGTAGCGGTTTTTGAAGAGAACGAGATAAAGGATTACTACCCGGGAAAAGTCTCCAGGACATGATGAACGAACACAAAACATCTTGCGGAATACATGCCATTTGATAACAACGATACCTTAAACATAAGCTTGTTTATATCTAACACGGACAAAAGGGTTGGAAGGATACAAGCAAATTAATAACAGCGGTCAAAGGCGACTTCAGCCTTATCTGCGTGTTTTTAACTACAGAGAATGCACGTAGGTCCCATTTGTGAAATTATAAAATTCATAATGATTTTAAAATGTAATAATATTAAATTCAAATTAACAAAATAAAATGGGGCAAGAGCAATCGACGTAACCAGGACTGGGAGGTGGGAAGACAGCAAGGGCTTTGGACGCTACCTGCAGCCAAGTCACCCATTTTACGGATGGCTCATCTGAGGCCCAGCAGAAGTTAAGTGACTCGTTCGAGTCCCACGGTTACTAGATGACGTCAGTCAACTGGAGCACAGGGTGCTTTGTACTGAACGTGGAGAGGTCTCCAAGTGGAGGATTAGGAGGATGGCCCCTCTCCCCCACAGGTTAAGGTTAGATGTGGTCAGCCTCATCTGCCCCAACATGCCTGAGTCTGATCTCCATTAATTCTTTTTTTTTTTTTTTTTTTTTTTAGTTTATTTATTTATTTAGCGAGAGAAACAGAGTGCCCAGGAGGGGACGGGCAGAGAGAGAGGGAGGGAGAGAATCCCAAGAGGCTTTGCGATGTCAGCACAGGGCTCTCGATCCCACGAACCACCACGAGATCATGACCTGAGCTGAAATCAGGAGTCGGATGCTTAACCGACTGAGCCAACCAGGAGCCCCTCTATCCATTCTCTTTAAAATGAAGACCTTTGTCTCTTGTTCCGTGCCTCCCTTCCCTAACAGGATGGAGCCTTGGAGGTTTCTTCTTTCCCTGAGGGCAACCACCTCCCCCTTGCTCCTTTTTATCTGCTTCCTGCAAACTTAGATCTTTGCCTCTGACATCAGCTGCAATGTTACAAAAGGAACTCTACAAATTACTCCTCCTCTCCCAATATTCTGGGCCGTCTCCCAGAGGCCTAGATTCCCAACTCCCTCTCCCAAGTTCTCCAGGTCACCCTGAACCCCTAACCTGGTCATCGCACACGTGGGCAAGGCTGGTCTCCTCGGCACAGGTCTGCTAGGCTTTACCTTCAGGGAGCCGGAGTCTTTTATTTTTTACGCCACTCGCAGACTCCAAGGAAATTGCAAAGAATTCATCGGGAAGGCGAGCAGAGCACATGAAATTAAACATCAGCCACAACACAGACTTGATTTCAAAAGTGTCTACATGTTCGTTTCACGACTGTAGAGCGGAAGACCGCTTCCTGGGTGACAAACGTGCAGAAGTGATAGGACTACAGCAAGATGATGAGTATGACCTGGCTCGCAGAGTGAGTGTTGAGGACGAGGCTCTGAAACACACAAAGCATGGTCTGCAGAGGTGCCCTGGGTATATGCTGAAATGAATCGCAGTGGATTGAACGGAAGGAAGTTTTAGGGTTTCTCTAACCAAGGGCATCTAGCACTGGGAGAAATGATGAAACATCTGAATGTCATTAAAGGCTGAACATGTAAATCAATCCTGCATTGCACGTTTATGACCAAGAGTGAGTGTAGCAGACACGGAAGAACCAGATCTGGAAACGGCATCTCTGGTTCTGTCTGGCCAAATTTGCCAAGCATAATAGATTAGGAGCCATTATGGGTGTACCCAAGTAATTACACTTAATTGTTTGTGCAAATCAGATGATCTATCAGCAACAAGCCCAATTAATTAAATGTAGACACACGAGTCAGATTGAGAGGGAAGGAGGAGGGCTGGGTTTGTTTCAGAATTCAGCCTGTGTTGTTTTACTTTATTTTGGAACGCCATAGAGACAACACGCCTAATAACAGCAGCTTGTGTGGAACATTCCATCGAGACATGGTGGGGGATATTTACCAGACTTCCTGGGACCCTGTCAGAGTGCTAAGGTTCACAATGCTAGAGAGGGAACAGGAGAGGAAAGAAACTCTCTTAGCAGCAGTGCTTGTCTTCACCAGCACGGCGGAGGAGACAGAAGGCAGGTGGAGGACAGGTCTGGGGTGATTTGAAAATCAATTGAAAATCAAGTACAAGGCATTCCTAAAGTGGAATTTTATCTAGTCTTTATCTAAGAGACCTCAAATCCTATTATGCTGGACCGAAGGAATGGATAATTTCTAAAGACAATCCTTCCCACATTTTTGCCCTTCGTGGACACCTTCACAAGTTTTAGAATATTCAAGTGTCCCTTGTCCTACTGTTTCCACGTTTCCTTTAAATTGGTAAACTGGTTTCCAAAAGGGTTGTGCCATTTCAGATTACCACCACCATTTCATATCTGAGTGTTTTCACCACCTACACACCAGGATCATCTACCAGATCCACCAGCCCACACAGCAAGAACCCATGCGGTGGGTTCCCATTCTTTCGAACAAACCACAGGAGGCGCAATGGCCCTCATTTTCTCATTGGCCAGTTTTAAAACACCCCCCTTCCTTTTCGGCCCATGCAACCCGATTTCCCGAATGATATCCCGGACTTGTTATTTGCAAAGTCAGTGTGCAATTTACAAACATTTTCTCCTCTACTGTCCTCCTTATTCATTGCTGAAATTCAGTTCAGCTCTCTCACCGGAAGCAGAGGAGAGATTGCTAGCGGGAAAGGGGAAACAGAGATAGTGCATGGTTCAGAATACATACATTTTGGATGCCCTGGCAGGTTTCAAGGTAGATTGGTGCAGGCTTTCTTGATTAAGTCAGGACAAGCAGCCTTTGATGCGAAGGCTTATTTCTGTAATCGCCACGAGAGGCTGCCTTGATTGCCTCTCGGAACTTTTGCGGTTTAACTTAGACTGCAGCAGGTCCCTACCCCGGCCCAGCCTCAGAACTGGTGCTAAAGCCACCTGCCACAGAGGCCTGCCTGCGGGTTAGTGATGGGTGCGCATAGAGTGCTTTAAGGTCTCTTGGTAAAAGATGGGAGATTTCTCAGTTATATTGGCCCAATGTGTCCAGTGACAGAACAAAGGCAGCCCAATCAGAGCAGATGGAGGCAGTAAAAAGCTGGACTGGGTGGGAGCAGAGAGAGTAACATTGTCAAAGACCACATGGGGGATAAAGATCCCTTTGACACCCATTTCCACATGTTCTACCCACTCCCAACCCGGAAACAACTTCTTCCCTAGTTCCCAAATGAGTTTGGGCCTAGAACCCATTTCCTTTCTTTTTTTTTTTTTTCCTTTATTATTATTTTTTTAATGATTATTTATTTCTGAGAGACAGAGAGAGACAGAGTGTGAGCAGGGGAGGGGCAGAGAGAGAGGGAGACACAGAATCGGAAACAGGCTCCAGGCTCTGAGCGGTCAGCACAGAGCCCGACGCGGGGCTCAATCCCATGAACCGCGAGATCATGACCTGAGCCTAAGTCGGACGCTCAACCGACTGAGCCACCCAGGCGCCCCGAACCCATTTTCTGTATCAAGAACCAAAGGGAGGGATGGCAAAGCTAAGACCCAAATGAAAGGGATTAATTATGTCATGACACCAGATGGAAAGGCAGCTTTATGAATCAAGCCCTAATGAAGACACAGCAGTATCTGAGAGCTCTTGACACCTTGATTGGCTGCTTATTTGTTTTAACAAGAGTTTCTTTCTAAAACCAGTGTCTCTTGTTCATCGTAGCTGGAATCTGCCTGAGGCAGGCCAGCCGTTCTGACTTCCCCCTCAAAATGGCGGCCAATTTTCAAGGGCCTGGAATGAGCCAGGCTGTGTGCTAGTCATGAACCCAGATGGATGTGAGTTTAACCTCTGCCCAGTGTTTTTGAACGCTGACACTATACCCACCGTCTTCTGCATTATGGAGACCTGAAGGTAATCACGACGGGCTTTATCGCTTTGTTCCTGTCAAGGCCTAGAGGTCAGGTCTATCTGGCCATGTGAAGAAGATGACCCCGTGGCCATGTGCTTCTAACCACAGGGCACCTCAGAACAAACCGCCACCTTAGAAGATCTTGGCTATTACATTCACTGTGTGTAAACATGCGTAGTGTGGAAGGGGAATAAACAAAAGCCTTGGGGAGAGAAAGTTCTCATTCCAAAGTTCCAGTTCTGCCACTATGAGCTTTGCTTTTGATCAGATAATGGGAATAATAACTACTAAGTGTCCTGAGTGTTTACTGTGCATGTTTTTTTGGTGTATTATTTCAGTTTGTCCCCCCAAGACCCTATGAAGTAGGTACTATTTTTAGCCTCAACTGATAAACGAGAAAACTGAGAAAAGAACCCACCCTAAGATTTTTGTGAATGTACTTTACCACGAGCACCTGGTTCATCTGTAGGTATTTGGTGTGTATCATTTTATTAACCATAGCTTTGAGTTTCCTTCATTGAATTCCATCCTGTTCCTCATATTTTCTTTCTCTTTTTCGTCTTTTTTTTTTTTTTTAAGTTTTACGTTTTCATTTAGTTTCGAGAGACAGAATCCCCAGAAGGCTCCACACTCTTAGCCGACTGTGAGGTCGTGCCCTGAGCCAAAATCAAGAGGCAGGTGCTTCACCGACTGAGCCACCCAGGTGCCTCGCTTCCTCGTATTGTCCCAGTCTCAACTCTGGTGGGTATAGGTTTAGGTGCCAAGTTTAATTTGTATAGGATTTTTCTCCTGGTGGTATTTGTCATGATTTGGATTTAAAACATGATTTGTAGTTATTTTTTGGCTCATGTGTGGCAAAACCACGTAGAGCTCTCATCCTTGATTCCAAGATTTTATTGCTCATCACATGAATAATCTGATTACTGTATAAACCTGTCACAACCTTGCCCACTAACTGGTTACACCATTGACAGTGGATAGAGCAAAGAGCTTAGTCCAAACAGTACAGGTAAACTCACCTATGGTCAAAATAGATCAAGACGATAGAGAGGGAATCTGGCTTCGCAAAGAGGAAAGCTTCGCATATTTGGAGTGTTCTATTGTTCTAACATTCAACAAGTATTATGAATTTCCTACTTTGTGCCTTGTACTCTACAAGATGCTAGGATCCAGGGGTGAACAAGACATGGTCCTTGCCCTCATAGACCAGCAGAGTGAATTTTACCAACTAATTATCCAGCTAATTATCTGATTTCAGGGATGATCCAGACTACATAGGAGAAGGATGGGGACTTGCAGGACAAGTGGACAGGGGCACTTGGACAGCCAGATGGCGACTTCAGGCAACTGCAAAGATAAAATCGGAACTCTGTGCCTGCCTCAGGGATGGGGTCTTCAACTGTGATATTCTATTCGGGGGGCCACTGCCTTTGGTCAAGGTGAGGACAGAATGGGCCTCCTCCGTCCTGCATCTAGTTTTCCTAAGGTTTGTGATGAGGGCGGAGGTGAATCGTGCTGGCAGAAAAGCAGTTGTAGAACTGGGGAGGGCTGAGGCATGGCATAAAGCCTGGCTATGAACCCCAATGTCTCCTAACATTACCACGAGTTGGAAAAGCGTGGCTGCTGTGAAGTCCCCTGGGAAACGAACCTCGTGCGACCCCATCTTGGGCAGTAAACCCCCACCCAAGTGAGGATATGTATTTGTGTATATTTAGGCGCTAGGCATTTTTATATTATCCTCATTACAATCTTCCCCCGTTAGGTTGATTACCACAGTTTGTTTGGCACATGAAGAAACTGAGGATCAGAGGGAGGGAAGCAAGAAAATCACTCTGCTAGAAAATAGCAAAACCACATACTAGAAACAGCATGAACATTAAGGTCGTTCATCCCAGACACCCTCAAACATTGAGACCTCCAGTTTTTCCGAGATGGGAATAATAATCCCTTTCCATTAGGATTGTGCCAATGGGGGTAAAAAAAAAAAAGTCAGATCACTAATAGGTCTTAAAGCACAGAATATATGCTCGAGATAGAGCAGTTTTCTGCTCACTGTCTTGCCTCTTCTCTACCGTAGTTGTTTCCCTAGTATGATCTTATTCTTAATAATCTCTGAGCTGTAATCTTTGATGGAGCGGAACAAGCACAATCTGGCTGGGTTTCCCCCAGGAGGCACAGAAAGGGGGCCTCTCCCAGAACCCCAAGCTCACTGCTCAAGCCTTAAAGGATGCAGGAATCAAGAGGGAGCGCCTGTTGGGGGCTGGGTGATCGGGAAAACCTTCCCCAGGAGGTGAAAGAGAACTCAGGGCAGTAACATCATTCCCTGACCAACTTGCTCTAACAGGAGGTAACATGGGATTTGTAAAGCATGCCAGAAAAATGTACACATACGACATTTCCCGCATGGGGAAAACATTTAAGCGTCTTCCCTTGGCTGATTTTTTTCAAAACGGAACAACAACAATATAAGAAAATAGTACTTAATATTAAAGCATTGTAAACACACACACACACACACACACCCTCAACTAAAACCCAAATCAAAACAAAAACTAGCCTTTGGCATGGGTTTGGATCTTGGCTTCTCCATCTCCAAGCTGTGGAACTTGAGGCAAGACCCCTTATTTTCTCAGCCTCAGTTTCCTTCTTTATAGACCAAGAATCATAATACTTACTTTCAGGGCTGCTAGGACCGAGTGAGCGAACACACGGAAAGCACATAGCTCAACGTGGCATATGGTAAACACTCATTATCTGATGTTTAATATCTTGAGCATTGTGCCTGGCATGGGAACATTATTAGTTCAGCATTCTCTGAGTAAAAGCCCTTTATGAACTCCTAAGTTATTTGTTCAAATTCTTTTTATTGTGGAAAATTGGAAACATACAAAGAATGAGAGAGAATAGTATAATGAATCCCCATATGCCCACCACCCAGCTCCAACTTTTATCATCTTGCTGGCCAACCTTGTTTCATTCGTACCCCTTTCCCTGGTCCCCCAACTTGGTATATTTTGAAGCGAATTTCAGACATTTTATCCACAGATACTGGAAGCCGTTTTTATTTATTTATTTATTTAAAATCGACATTAAAAAAAAATTTTTTTTAACCTTTATTTATTTTTGAGACAGAGAGAGACAGAGCATGAACAGGGGAGGAGCAGAGAGAGAGGGAGACACAGAATCTGAAACAGGCTCAGGCTCTGAGCTGTCAGCACAGAGCCCGACGCGGGGCTCGAACTCACGGACCGTGAGATCGTGACCTGAGCCGAAGTCGGATGCTTAACCGACCGAGCCACCCAGGCGCCCCTGGAAGCCGTTTTTAAGTCAACTCCTTAGTTCTTTCTTTGTCAGGGAACAAAATTCAAATTCCTTTTTTATAGAGGAAGTTTACTAAGGTAAAATTTACATATAAGTGAACCCTTTTTAGGGTATAGTTCTGAGCTTTGACAGACTCAAATTCTTTTGACAATTCTTCACTGTTGCTGTCTCAGCTTTTAAAAGTCTGTATCACAACAGGAAGGAAATGAAGGAATGCACAAAGTATTTGGCTGTCTATATTGGCCTTGACATAGAAGAAGAAATAGCCTCCCTCAGTTGTCTCCTTAATCACAGTTTATTATGACTTGGAAACTCAACGTGTTTGATTGGCCAGAACATAAGCCACCCAGGAATAGATTTATTAGCATCAAGTATAGTTTAGAGCAACCGAGTTTATGTTGATGCTTTCATTCCAAATGGCCCTAATAAAAGGTTTCTAGGAAGCTTGATTATTATTGGGTTTATTAATAACAAACCCTAGGCATGCCCCTATTCGGACTGTGATCAATCCAAATAAAAATAACTTTGTTAATTGAAAAGAGATGTTTTTCTGGTAACTGCTATATGCTCAACAACATGGAAACAAAGAACCAAACAAAAAATAAGTGCGGATGCCAGGAGTAATACAGCTTCCTTCTTTCTGGATCCCACTGGCAGCCTGGGGATGTATACCCGCAAGAGCGCCCTCTATCGTTTCCCCGGTTAACTGCCATTTCTTCGTCTCTGGTTGGAATTTGGATGACTGTAGGCGTGCCATTCGGAGTTCCCTCTTTTTAATGCCTTTTACAAAAAGACAATCTTACTACAGCGCTTGCCGAGGGGCTATAATAGACTCATTTCTGTTTGCTTATTACTGTCTTTGTTTTATGCTTGTTTTCAGTTCTGAGGGTCTTTGTTCTACTCTTGGGCAGAAAGAACGATGGTTTCACTGAGATTGCCTCCACCAGCCTCATTCACAGATGCCCCTGATTTCGAAACTGGAAAACGTGAGCTCCTCCCTGCTGGGCTCAGTTCTCCCGCACTGAGTCCCCCAGTAACGATCTGCTCTCAACGTGTGGCTGTGTCCTTCCCATCCTCACGGAGTTTCCTGGGTTTAATCCAGGTGGTGGGACCGTACCCTCGACCAGCTTTGTCTTTCTGGCCGGCAGTCTCCTGCGAGATGCGCTTTGGACTCTGGACGGTTCAGCCACAGTTCGTAGCCTTGGTTTGTCTACTGTTTGTCTGGAGAAGAGAAGCAAATACTGCCTTTCTTAAGCAGTCTTTTGGCCAAGGAAGGAATCCCTTCTATGTCTGTTTTCTGTTAAACATATAGACTGCCAAGTTCAAAAACAGTTAATACATCTGCCCCCACCCCCCAAGCTCCCAACATAAACGATTTCAATTCCACAATGGTCAGACTTGCTGTTGGCTGTAAACTCTGTTCTTAGTGCCACACTCCAGCATATCTGGTCCAGATAGGAGGAAGTGAATGAATCAGATTACAAATTCTGCAGTTCTATGGGAGCCCTTAACTTAATTGGTTTATAGAGACTTGAAAGAACATCTACGAATTTAGCAGAGAACTCAAAGGTTTCTGAAAGGCAAAACAAGTTCATTGCTAATGCTCTAAATATTTTAGCTCTTTTGAGACATACTCTCCTGGTGAGGCTGTGTCTCTGACAGAGAGTTTCCTGTGAGCTGCAATCTTGGTTAGCAGGTAAACACGTTAAGATGGCAATGTGGTGCGTTCAGTGCTTTTGAACAATCTGAAGTGTTAACTGTTCCTACCTAATGTGAAATAAGAGAAATATTTACAATCAAGGGGAATCCTGGAAAATTAGCCTATTGGGATGACTTCTCTTTGATGTAATCACAGTGTGAAAGTAATGTTAGCATGCTTTTCTAGTTCATGCTAGAATGCCTATTTAATCTGGATTTTCTGAATTTCCTACAGTTGTCTTAAGCTAACATTGTTCTCCTAAGTGTTTAAAATGACAAACATGTGGGACGCCTGGGTGGCTCAGTCGGTTGAGCGTCCGACTTCAGCTCAGGTCATGATCTCGCAGTCTGTGAGTTCGAGCCCCGCGTCGGGCTCTGGGCTGACAGCTCAGAGCCTGGAGCCTGCTTCGGATTCTGTGTCTCCCTCTCTCTCTGCCCCTCCCCTGCTCAAGCTCTGCCTCTCTCTGTCTCAAAAATGAAGAAATGTTAAAAAAACCATTAAAATGATAAACACGTAAATGTATGTGTTCAAGTAGCATGAATCATAATTAACCAATGTCTTCATAACAAGAGTTGAGTTTTACAACTTCAGTCATGCCACAAATTACATGAATCTACAGAATTATTTACTGAGACTTCTAAAATGGTATCTTCTGATATTTTCAATATCATGCGTATTGCATTGTTTTTAAAGGGTGACTTTGGTTTTTAAGATCTCTAATGGATTTGAAACCTTAAGGGTCAGCAATGAATACTTTTCATTGCCGATTCCTAAAGCAGAGAGGAAACTAGGTGCAGAGTGTAGTGTTGTGTTGTTGCTGTAATGAATTTCTACAAACTTAATGTCTTCAGAAAACTTTACTGTCTTACAGTTCCGGAGGTCAGACATCTAAAATCAAGGGCAGATCTGCCCGCCTTCTGGAGTCTTTAGTAGGGGAGACTATGCTTCCTTGCTGTTTTCAGCTTTCAGAGGCCACCTGTACTCCTTGGTTCCTTCCTCCAATCTTCAAAGCTAGCAGCTAAGCATCTCTGCTCCTCTCTGACCTCCTCCCTGCCTCTTATAAGAACCCTGTGATTATAGGAGGCACTCCCAAATAATACAGGATAATCTTTGCATCCTCAGTTTAATCACATTTGCCAAGGCCCTATTGCCCTGTGCCTTACATAGCCACAGGTTCCTGAATTGGAATGTGGAGATCTTTTTTTTTTTTTAATGTCTTTTTTATTAGAGAGAGAGAGAGAGAGAGAGTGTGTGTGTGTGTGTGTGTTTGTGCATGAGCAGGGGAGAGGCGGAGAGAGAGGGGCACAGAGGCTGAGAAGCAGGCTCTGCACTGACAGCCCAGGGCCCAATGAGGGGCTCAAACTCTTGAACTGTGAGTTCATGACCTGAGCCGAAGTCGGTGCTTAACCTCCTGAGCTACCCAGGCGCCCCGGGATGTGGAGATCTGTAAGGGGATTTTAATCAGCCTGCCATACATGTGATCATTTAAACTTATGTTCTTGCCTGTACACGCACACGTTGGCCTTTTTATAACATTTAAATCAACATTGTTATGTTATTGTTATGAATGGTAAAATCAACATAACATATATACTGTCTTATGTTAATCAGATTCATCATGTAAAAGATTGCGTCATATGCCTATTTATATATGTTTTAATATCTAAACATAATGGTACGAAAAATCAGTAAAAACATTATATATGACAGAAAAGAAAGGTCTGATAAAGGAAAATTATGACCTTGCACTTGTTTACATTTTCTTTCTACACGAGGAAATAAAGAATCACTTTTGTCTGATGCAGATTCAATTCTTAGGAGTTTTGTTGTTGTTGTTTTGTGTGTCTGGGGGGGGAGGGGTTTGTTTATTTTTTGTTTTGTTTTGCTGTTTTACTCCCCTTTGGCATAGTTGTTTTAAATGAAACCGTGAGGTTCTGCATTGACGTCCTAATGATTCTCATGTCACCTCCCATCAATTTGTCTCTTTTTTTAATGAGGTGGCCTGGGAGGTGACCTCCCCTTGCTCTCCTCTAACGACCGTCTCTACTAACGACTCTTTTTGATAGTGTTTTCCCCAAAACCAGGCACCAAATTTAGACTCAAACCTCTAAGGATGTCTATTTGAAGATGTAAAGTATCTTTGGGTTTTGCTGGCTGGCCATTGGGTAAACACAAAGGTTTGCTTTTTCACCTTGTAAAAAGAAAACATAACAAACAGAAATAGATTTGTCTAGCATTCTTCAGATTCTAAGTAACTCAAAATTATTGTGAGAGCTTGTTTTTATTCACCAGACTGTGATCTTTCTTATGGAGTGCTTCTATCTTTTTTTTTTTTTTAATTTTTTTTTAAACGTTTTATTTATTTTTGAGACAGGGAGAGACAGAGCATGAACAGGGGAGGGTCAGAGAGAGGGAGACACAGAATCTGAAACAGGCTCCAGGCTCTGAGCTGTCAGCACAGAGCCCGACGCGGGGCTCGAACTCACGGACTGCGAGATCATGACCTGAGCCTAAGTTGGCCCCCCAACCGACTGAGCCACCCAGGCGCCCCTGGAATGCTTCTATCAAGGTGCTTTGTTGAAAGTGTTACTAGCTGCAATTACGATAAGACATATCCATGGAAATTTATTTGTTTCTGATTGGCCTGCCATTAATACCCTTACGTGTAAGAATGATATCTTTCTGGTTAATATTCGGCAACCAATTTTCGGAACAACGGCGTTAGCGCTAATGGTCAAACATTTTTCAAGCAGTATAACGCATGATTGTGCTGATGGTAAATTATTAATGCACAGGAAATAATTTAACAAACTTTTTTTTTTTTCAACGTTTATTTATTTTTGAGACAGAGAGAGACAGAGCATGAACGGGGGAGGGTCACAGAGAGAGGGAGACACAGAATCCGAAACAGGCTCCAGGCTCTGAGCTGTCAGCACAGAGCCCGACGCGGGGCTCGAACCCACGGACCGTGAGATCATGACCCGAGCCGAAGTCGGACACTTAACCGACCGAGCCACCCAGGCACCCCAACCTTTTTTTTTTTTCTAACTTAACTCTTTTTGAGGGATCAAAGAAAATGTCCTTATTGAACTTGTTGAACTTACTACACTATTTTCTGTTAAACTTTAGGTCTGTTTGGTTACAATGGCTTAGATGCCTGAGAAGTTTACTTACAATATTTACCAAAGCGTCAAATGATGTCCTTCGTGACTTGTGTAATTAGTCCGCTAAGATAATATTGCCACCCGACGGGGACCTTGGGGAGACGGAAGAGTCTACCACCTTGGTGGGGACGGTTGGGTTAGTACCCATGTCGGATTTTACCCAAGAACCTGCCTGCACAAGGGCAAATGTCCCAGAGGAGGGAGAGATATGGGCTCTATCCCCTTGTGCGTGGGCTTCTTTCTTGGTTTTGGGCTTCCTGATGAGAACACTGCTTTAGAAATCATCCCTAAAAATGGTAATCGCACCCAAGGAAATTGCCCACAAGGTGTCTGTTGGTCAAGCTCCATGGTGAAAGCCTGATTCACTTGCAATGACATTGAGCAATCAATTCACTTTGGGTTATTTACTGACCAAACAAGGCGGCTTTTGTGTGCTGGCGAACACCTCCTGTGGCATTTGGATCAATGTTTCAGGATAAGTCAAGAGGTTCCTATATAAAATTCAAGAACAAGAGATTCCTTGTCCAAGGTGGGACGAACCGACAAATGGAATCTTTCCTCATGACCCATCTGTGTAAAGGCCTGATTAAAGGGCACTTTAATGTTGGTTATGTTGTGCCTAATTGTAGCTGTTGTCAAGAATATTGTTAACAAGGTCTTAAACGCTGCTGCCCAGCCGCCCTCCTGTTGGTTCGTACATCAGATGATTCTAGGTGCAAAGGAGGCTTAAGTGAGTTAAACAAACACCGTGGGAATGGCGCTGAAACCATGATGGCCATGTGGACCTGAAAACACGATAACTTTCCTATTCTTTTATACTCTTGCCCATCATTTCAGGACGAGGGAGTACCAAGAGGAGGGGCACTTCCATTTGGAGCAGGATTTGCCTGGGCTTATAACCGAATACTGTGTGCCATCACGGTTGGCTCTAAACAGTTAAATCTGATGGATTTTGAGGGACCCTTGGGTCTCAGACCCTTTGTCGACAGGACTGGAGACTTCCTGAAACATGACAAGAGGACTTGCTTTAACCAACCCTCTTCAGACCTGTGGCCTAACTCCATCATCTCCAGAGAGCCAGTCTTCAGGGCTACGTCAGACTCACTGCGAGGAGAAGCCTGCTTCCGGAACCGACTGAGCCCGGGGTTGTTTTCCCACAGAGAACTACCCACTGTATCTCATCACTGTCCTGTGCTCCCTTGACGGGCAAGTCTATATAATTTTCTATTTCACTTGTGGTGTTTCTGTTTCGTTTTTGATACAACAATAGCATTTATGGTTTCTGAATCTAACATATCCATCAAGACGCCGATTCTGCTTCCTTACGAAAATGAAATTTAAAGAGAGAGAGAGAGAGAGAGAGAGAGAGAGAGGGAAGTCACCCTCCAGACAGTTAAGGTTAAAATTCTCCCAAACCTACATACCTGGGTACGTGGAAATGGGAAATTTTCATCTTGGTTTATCCAGATCTAACTCAACAGAGGTCAGGTTCCATCTGCTGTGTTACGGAGTAATAAACAGAGCTATGCAGTTTCTTAAATGTCACTTATTTTTTTATGTCACATTTGTGATTCTTGCCATTTTTATGTAGGCTTTTCTTCTTTAAATTGACTGATTTTTCCTTAGCTTTCCTGATGTAAGAAAACAAGCTTCTATTACTGTTGTAAATTGAGTGCAATATCACAGCATAAAGATCATTTAAAAACGTACGTATTTTTTGATAAAGATTTGCCTTTGTACCACCAGCGACGTGCTGATCACAATTTGTGGAAAACTGTTGTGATCTACTAGGCAAGGCCCTCCGAGTTCTCTAAACCAGGCCAACCCATTACAACACCAGACGTTCAGAAGTAAATTAAAAACCAAGCCTCCAGCTGCCCAGCCTACTTCCTGCATTGCCCGCAAGCCTCTTTTTCCACTAGCATTTGCCTTTCACGCCTTCACAAATTCTGATCCCTCTGGCTTGTCCCTCTCTCTTTGATCTGTGTCCCCTTTGGACTTGACCTTACAGTTTGGTTTCCCGGCTTCAATCTTCGATACTCACTATATTCGCTGTATTGGATTCTTTGGTTGCAAGTGACAGAAACCCAATTCTGGCTAAGTTAAACCAAAAATATGTATCGGAAGGACTGGGGGTGCTTGTGGAATTGAATGAGAGACTGAACAATCAGATTCTCGTAAAGGGTAGGAACCAGGGAACCTGGAGAGATCCCCTCTGGGGAAGGAAGCTAGAGGGAGAGGGAGAGAGAGAGAGAGGAGGATCGAGGACACAGCAACGTGTGGACAATGTCTTTAGGAGCCGCTCACTGTCGTCCTGCTTCGACCCTTCCTGTTTTTTGTTTGCGGTCAACATCAAGATAGGATCCACGTTGGCTTTCGGAACATCAGGCCCAGCCCTTTTGGGGGGAGTAGTGCAGAATTCCAGCCTCAGCACACAAGGGTTGAGCCACTTTGGGTGACTCTCTTCACTTCTCTCAGCCTCCGTTGCCTCATCTGTTACATCGTACCTCACGGGTTGTGGCGGAAATGGGTATGAAAAGCAAAAGCCACCTACATCCCTAGTGGAGTGGATACAAGCAAAGCCCCCGGGACTCATGAATCTGGAAATCCTGATTCAAGTATATACTAGCATTGTGTCTGTGCAGTGTATTGCATTTCAGTTCCCTCGCCTGTGAAGTGGCGATAATAGCAATATTTGCCTGATTATAATTAACCTTATATCTAGCACGTAACAGAGGCACAAATAATGTAAGCCGGGCAAGGGAAAGAGGCAACGGCTCAGACAATAACTTAGTGAGGTTAGGATCAATCATTCCTTCTTGAGAGTGGGTATTGAAACCACACCCCCTCCCATCATTAAATAAGACAGCAATGAGAAATCTCTACCTCGCAGTCAACTTTTCATATGAGAAAGGAAGCCCTTGGTATGAATGGTGGTGCTGGATCTTGCCTCTGCGTAATCAGCAAGGCTTTGCCTGCTCCAGGCTCCCATCTCTTCTGGAGCCTGGAGTGTTCTTGGCACATCTTTTATAAAAGTCAGCCTCGCTTTCTTCCTGTTGCAAATTGCATGCACATTTCTGCTCCCTGCGACCAGCCTCCATTTCTCAGCCGCTCTTTTCCAGCTTCCCCCTCTCCCTCTCCTAATGAGAACGAGTTGACTTATAATTAAGGTCATATT
This sequence comes from Panthera uncia, assembly GCF_023721935.1. Taxonomy (NCBI): domain Eukaryota; kingdom Metazoa; phylum Chordata; class Mammalia; order Carnivora; family Felidae; genus Panthera; species Panthera uncia. Next base: position 89,796,023 of record NW_026057577.1, read on the forward strand.
TTATCTGCCGGGGAAAGGCAGTGGCTGGCCAGGCTGGGGTGCCACAGCCCCGTCACAGCGTTCCTCTGGTGGATTACCCCTGCATTGATGGCCATCAGTTGTTGTTTTGGGCTAAAGATACAAGAACAGTTTGGATGGCTTGAAATTAACAACCGGATTTATAGCTTGTAAATAGTTCTTGCGGTGAGATTTCCTTCTCTGCTCTAATCCCCTCTTCCCCTTCAGACCTCGTTTACGAATCCCTCGCCGGGAGTATTCTTCTCAGAATGGAAAAACAAGGGTTTGTCTAGGGTACAAGCTGCTTCTGCTGAGAAGTCCGTCTGTGGCCCGTGTGGGTCTTTGATGAGCACCAATTCCGCTCTCGGGGACGGAACAACAGCTCCACTGGCCCTCTGCAGCCCGGCTGCCTGCATCCGCCCAGGATGTCGGGCAGTCATCTCGCTCTCTTTCTTTCCCTGGCTCAGAGCAAGAAAGCTTGTGACCCCTTCTTATGATTTTTAATCTGTCTCTTAACATAATGGCCCCTGCAAAATAGGCAGGCAGTTTTCCCAGACACCCTGGCTGTTATGGTGATGGAGGAGCTGGTTTGGAAAAATGTGAATTTCCTCCAAACCACTAAAGTCAATCTAGGCTATTAGAGGGTTGCTGAGAAGCCTGGCCGACTTTGCCTGTTTTCAAGTTGCACTTGCTTCTCTGGCTCGGACAACACTGCAGTGAGAAGTAAGCAGAAGTCGCCGGAGAGATCCCCTCTGGGGAAGGAAGTTTCCTATTAGAAGCAAAAGAGAGAACAATCCATGTCCAAGCAGCTTTCCGGTTATTTGGCTCCGACACTGGCAGATGGGCCGGTGCTCGGGAGCAGACTGGACCAGCTGCAAAGGAGGGACCCCGGGTTCGCTTCGTCCAACTCACGCAGCCGCTGTGCAGTTGGCAGAATGGCTCGCCCCCCAACCAGCGCCCCAGGGGTCGAAGCATGGGAGACGCTCAGTCCCTACTTGTCATCGACAGGAACGTCAGAGTCCTCCGCTTACTGCCCTTCCATCTCCCCCGATGTCAAACCAAAACGTTTTAGATTAACATCAAGGTTGTAAATGTGAGCGGCATGTCAGCAAGCCCCCCAGACAACATTATCGAGTCTCCAAACGCCAAACGTTTGCGGTGACCGTACATTGTCCCCGCACCTTCCTCAGAGTGACGTTGACATCACTGTGCTCCAGTAAGTTAATTTTCCCATCATGGACTGATTCATTGGGCAGAAACCACAGGTTCACGAGCCAGTGCAGGGGCTGAACTCGGTGACCCCTCCCCCGCCGAACTGAAAGTATAGCGTTGTGTTTTCATGCGAACAAGCAGCGGAAAGCAGTTAGCTTTCCTTTGGTTAGATTTTTTTTTTTTTAATTTTTCCTTTTCGTGGCAACACGACATTTTCAGGACACTGGACTACAATTTGCCCTTTTTGTGGCATTCTCACGCTGGCATTTGCCTGTTGCAGCCAATATTTATCGAGCTCATTAATGTGTTGGACCGGGCCGAGCAATTTCTGTACGACATTTTACTTAACTTTAGGGCAACTTAATGGAGCAGGTGGCATGGTCCTCATGGTGCCACGGGAGAAATGGACGTGCAGATAGGCTAGGTAACTGTCCAACTCATAGACGAGCTAAAAAAAAAAATATTGGCCGTAAAAGGCAGACTCCAACAGGTCACGTAAAGGCTGATCGAATGTTCTTTCTAGCCTCCTTGCCTAAGCAAAGATCCCCCTTCATTTCCTTCCCGGAAAAATCTCTGAGGAGCTTGTTCAGGAGAAAGATCCCTGAGGCTTGAGACACCTTGGCAGGACAGAGGCCGTGCTGATTCCTCGGGGTCAATGCCGCCAGCCAGCTGAGACTCACTCAGGCTTTAGCACAGCGGGCCTGCCGTTTGTTCTTGAGCGTCTTCCTTGAGTTCAAAAGGAAGAGATGGCCAAGCAGGCCCGGCACCAGGGAGCAATGAATGGGCTTCGACAAACGCACACCCACCCGCCAGGCCTTCCACTGATGATTTAAGCCCAGCCCAAACCAAATGCTGCTCTTTGTAGCCTGCAAACTCTTCCTCATTACTCATCCCTTCTGATTTCCAGCCAAGTTTCCACCATGGCAAGACCCAAGGACCACAAGAAAAGCGCCTTCGTATCCTCGGGGAGGAAGTATCCTGGAGAGTTGTAAAAACGCCTCTCAGGAGATCCCCCTGCTGGCTTTTCAGATCCACCAGCTTGAATCCTTAGGGAAACATCCAAGAATTCTAGGCTCTCCTCCAAATGGAAACTGAATCCCGAATCTTTGCAACCGTGTCCCCATGCAGTTCAGACCGCTCGCTGTGAATTTGGTTGTGCTGTGGCGTGACGTTTTGGACTGGTAGTCCATCATAATTCTTCGGTAAAATATGAGATTTCATGCTTTCAGATTACAGTTTCCAGAGAGTTTCTACCTCCCAGATGCCCTTGTCTTTCGGCAAGTCTTTGTGAAAACTGTTCCGTGGAATCAGCAACATCAGAGCCCTGGTTCAACCGCCTGCACCCAGTAAGTACGTCTCTGTCCCAAACGCAACTCAAAAAGGGCTTTAAAAAACAAAGAAGAATTATTGACTGGGGAAGCTGAAAGGTTCAGAAGTAGTTGGCCTCAGGTGAGGCTTGATCCAGGCGCTGGCAGTCTATCGTCAAGGCTCACGTGGCTATGTTACTTGGCTCTGTCTTTTAAGATGTCAGCTTCGTCTTCAGGTCCCACAAGGTGGCCTACAGGAGTGGTAGGATCCTCCCCTACTATAGCTTCTGGTGCAGAAGGGGCGTTTCATTCCAAACTATGCAGGAGAAGAGTTTCTCTTGGTAGTTCCTGTGAAAGAGAGAGCCTCACACCCTGGAAGTCCATAGCCAAGGTCACCTCTCACCTCATCTGTGTCGACCGTGTCTTGTGACCATCATCGCATTAATTCCTATGGTTAAGAAGAGGGCATATATTCATTGGCTTGTGGCAACGAGGGACTTTCTGAAGCTGGTGCGGGACCAATCCCAGCCAGGCCTCTTGGCTGAGGAGATGGGAGGGGTAGATTGCCAAGGGAAATTCGAGGCACTGTGTCCAGGAAGAAAAGAAAGAGACGAATGCTGGGAAGGCAAAGGACAAGGGTATAGAGTACGCTCCCTCATGCTGCCGTTGCCTGGATTGAGAAACAGAACGGAAGAAAACTGCCCAAGACGTTTGAAGCCATTCAGTGGCCTCCCACCACTCCAGGGATGGACAGACGACAAGCAACAGAAAGGACCCTCTATGATCTGCCCCTCTAGCCCCTCACATGCTCAGAGCTCCCGCCTCGCCGACCCTCTCCGTTCCTTGAATTTGCCGGCCTCCTGCCTGCCTGCCGTCAGCTCTCCCCATGTCGGTTCACTCAGTCTTCCCTCTCTGACTCATTAACTCCTGCTCATTTCTTCTCCCAAGGCGGTGGCCCCAAGGCCTCCCCACCAAGTGTTCTCAGCGCCTCCCCCCACCCATGTGCCTGCCCCTAGATGAGCCCATTCATTTGTTCCTTCTAGCAAATGCTAAGTGAGCGTCTCCAGTGTGTCCGGCCCCATTCATGAACAAGAACGGCTTGGAGCTTACAGGGTATGTCCCACATTGTGAGGCTCCCACAGGACGCTGGGCTTACGAGCGCGCCTTATATGGCGGGTGCCAAAGGGCAAAACCCAGAGTAATATGTGGAAGAGGACGTTTGAGGCTCAACCCTCTGATAGGGATTCCGGGCGCTGTTACCAGACCTAGAAGCTGCTTTGTTCTGGGCTTGTGTGAAAAAAATGCACGATCCTGAGGTCAGGCCTTTTGTGCCGCTGGACAATTACCCTCGGCTTTCCTCTTGTCCCACCCTCAGCACCCAGAGCCGGTCTTACTCACCAAGGCGTCACCCCTCATCGGCTCCTGAACTCATTCCCGTCCAGCCATGCCACGGCACCAGCTGCAGCCTCCCCAGCCCTCTCCTGGGCAACCGGAAAAGATTTGTGAGCTCCTGGGGGGCAAGGGCTCCTACTCGCCTCTGAATCCCCAGCGCTCCGCGAGGGTTGTGCAGGTAGTAGGTGCCCCAGAAACACTCGTTTGGTGCATAAGCCCTTTCCCGGCCTCCTTCCGCTTCCCCATCTGGTCCGCTGCCCACGGCGACTTGGAGCCATCTTGTCCTCAATGACAGGGCCACCTGGCCAAGGAGATGCTAATATCTATTTTTACAGCAGAAGAAACCCAGGCTCCTGGAGGCGAGGCCTGAGGTCACAGATGTAAGGCCACACCACGGAAGAGCCGGGACACGACTGGGGCTGTCTAGGGCCACCGTCAGCCTCTTTTTACTACACACTTTGACCCATAGCAGAGGTCCTTAATCCGGGCCGGGGGGAGGAGGTGGGGGGCTCTGTGGCTGAGCATCAGGAAGCCAGTGTGAGCACTCCGGATTCCAAGCAAAACGTGGGTATGTGTGCACACGTCTGCAGAAGAGAGGTCCCAGCTTTCATCAGACTTTCAAAGCGATCCGGAACCAAAAACCATTAAGAGTAACTGGCCTGGGGATATTTTCTTTCTTTCTTTTTCTTTTGATGGACACAAATGCTGACACACCACTGCCCCGCACCAAATCGTCTTAATAGCGGGTTTCACGCGGAGCAGGGGGGCCTCTCTCTTCCTGGGGCACCGCCCGGCCGACCGCCGTTGGCATCCTGTGCCAGTCCAAACAGCGGCGGCGGCCCCTGTCACATTCCTGAAGAATCTGAATATTAGAAGGACTCGAGGATACAATGAGGTAAATTTCCAGACAAGATAAATACAGACAGTAATATAATCCTTACGCGAAGAATAAGGCTACTGTTGGAATCTCTGTGCTAAAAAGATTGACTGAATTACAGGGGCACGCCCAGTTGGAATTCTGGTTTTCACAGTCTCTTTGCTTGTCAAACTTAATATCAAGGAAAATAAGCTAATTTGATTTGGCAAAGGCTCATGCAATATGGAATTGATATCTGTGGCAGCGACCTTTGATGTTTTGTATAAACAGTGTTTTCCCTGCTGTGGAAGCTGGAGTTGAATAATAAACAGCGTTTTCCCTCCTCTACTCACCCTCCATCCCCGCCCCCCACCCCGTCACCAGTACTGCAAAAAAAAAAAGAAAAAAAAGGTAAGGAAATAAATCTTTTCTGTGGCTCACAAAACTCGTGGAGGCCATATTTGTTGGTTGATGGCTCAACTTTGGCACTGATGTTTTGGGTTGGGTAATTCTTTGAGGGGGGCGAGGGTGCTGTCCTTCGCATGGTAGGGTGTTGAGCGGCATCCCTGGCCTCTACCCAGCAATGCAAGTAGCCTCCCCCACTGCCCCCTTCCAGGGTGGATAAGCAGAGATGTCTCCTGACGTCGCCTTTTGTTCCCCGGAGGCAGGACCATCCCAGGTGAGAACCACTGCCCTAAAAGTAGGGAAGGAGATCGTACAAGGAAGTTTCTTCCTTTTCTCTCAGTTTCAGGCATTGGTTGCCTTATCAGGGCCTTCTGCCTTGAGGCTCTGATTCATGGTCCTTCAGCTTCGTAGGGGTCCCCGAGGAAGAACCTACAGGCTGTCTCTTCTTACAACCCCTTTTGTCCTCAAGGGGCTTCAGGCCCGTCTGCCGCACATCCTCCTGGAAAGGGGCAGCTCGCGGTTTTGTCTGATGGCTAATACACGTGGAACATCTGACCTCGTGCTGGTCTCTCTGCCTCCACGGATTTCTGAAGTTCAAGAATTGCGTGGTCCCTAGACACCCACTTGGTGCTCTCTTCCCTGTGGCCCAAGGCGTTTGGAAAAGCATCATGGGAGCGAGCGTTTAGCCGGAGTCAGGCAGATTCAAGTCAATGAGGTTCTGGAACCGGCTCGCACCAGCTCGTGAAAGCTGATCGATCTTCAGGACTTCCGCGAGCCCTTGGCGGTCACGTTTGTAGAGTTGCATGCCCCACGAGGAGAGTATGGACACCACAGAAATTGGTGAATGCCCCACATCAGAGCTCCTTAGTCCCCTCACCTGCCCCCCCCCCCTCTGCCCCCAGTCAGTCAAGTCCGGGCTTGAAAGTAGGATAGCAGACGTCACTCACTACTCACCCAATATCCACGTTCCTTGTTTCTTACTCGACGAATTCCAGCTCTGTTTAGCCTGGCAATGAGTCCATTTATATAACTGCATTTCCTGTCTCCCTTGCACTTAAGAGTTCTCAGATGACATGGCCTTGGCCAATGGCGTGTAGATGGGGTTTATTGGTAGGGTTTCCCAGAAACTCTTTGAAAGGGGGCAGACTCACTGCCTAAGACTTTTCTACCTTGTCCTTTCCCTACTCCCAATTTAGATCACAGATGCTAGGCCGGGTGTGGGTCTGACATCTTGCAGCCACAAGGTGACAAGCGAGAGGAGAAAGGTCCCACACTGAGAATGGCTGGATGGAGGTGCCTGGTCTTTGGTGCCACAGCCTGGGACTCCCTGCCCCCCGGCTGCGGGTTGGTGGGCTTCAACGATATGCCCCTGAAGACCATCCCTATCTGGGACCCAAGGCAAGGCTGCTCAACCTTTATTATATAGAATAGAATATTCTATATTCTATAGAATAGAAATAAGGGGAACCTAACCCATGGGATTGGTCTGAGGGTTGAATAAGATACTGCATGGAAGGAGCCCCCCACAGCACTGACACATGGGAAGTACCAAGGGAATGCAAGCTGGTACTGTTCCTTTTTTTCCCCCCATGTTTATTTAGTTTGGAGAGAGAGAGAGAGAGAGTGCAAACTGGGGAGGGGCAGAAAGAGAGGGAGACACAGAATCTGAAACAAGCTCCAGGCTCCGAGCTGTCAGCCCAGAGCCCAATGCAGGGTTTGAACTCACGGACTATGAGATCACGACCTGAGCCGAAGTTGGACACTTGGCTGGCTGAGCCACCCTGGCGCTCCCCCGAGCTGGTACTGTTGTTACCTCTGTGGCTGTGCTTGTCGCCCTGGCAGTATGTGCTTGGGTGTTTGTCCCTCCCTCTAGCCTTTGTCTCTTCAAGCACAAGGGTCATGTCTCACTCACCCTCTATCCTCGGTTTCCACTACGTGGTCCAATAATCGTGACTTGAATTCAGTTGATGCTGAAGGGTAGGGTGGAGATCTGAGTTATATAGTCAAACAAAGGATAATTAATTTATTTTTTAGCATTTGAGTACAACCCGTATCTCTGACCTGCCCTTTAGAACCAACTGAATTCAAGGCATGATTGAGCCCTATGTGTGTCCCTGGGAAGGGAGGAGAGAATTTATTGGACAAATGCTGCACGCCGAGACACTGAGCCAAGGGCTTTCCCTGCGTTATCTCATTTACTCCTCGCAAGAACCCTGAGAGTGGTAAGCATATCCTAGTAACTCAGAAAGCAGCAGGTTACCCTGCCTCCTCTGTCATGAGTCACTCTGAGGCCTAGGGGACAATCCAGGCTCCACGTTTTCATATCCAGCTGTCCTTGGGCATACGACTTAGCTTTTCTGTGCCTCAGCCCCCTTATTTGTAAGGAGGTCTCCCAAAGCCTTACTTGTCTTGCACAGGAACTGAAAAACTAAAATGAAATAATGCATTTAATTAAAGTATGGTCCTTCTGAGGTCAATAATGTCAGCTCTTAATAGAATGATACACCCTGCAGAAATCCAAAGCCATTTCTAAAAGTTGTATGAATTTGAAGGGGGGGCCCAGTATGCGAGTGCTACTTTGTCCTGAATTCAATTTTTAAAATTACCTCACTCTTAAAAACTTCAGTAAGCCTATTTTAGAAGGACTTCAGACAGCTGCAGCCGTGGAAATGCAGTGCCGCCCTGGATGTCAAGAATAAATACAATAAAGACAAGACAAAAAGTTGGCATCCTAGCTGGATCCGGCTGCCGGCGGAAGGCTGTGCACCTGTGCCCCCTTGTTATCGATGAGGGGTTTACGGCTGGCAGGGAGCCGTCCCAGGGTAGTAGCACCAGATTGAAACCGAATCGAGAAGGGAGTAGCTTCTCTATTTTGTGAGCCAGTGTCGTTTAATGCTATGCTAGATCCTACCTGGAATCCACCACCCCCTCCCCCCACCTCTGCAGTTTGGGAAACACTGCACCACGCTTTCCAGCTTCCAGGACCTTCTCCAATAGCGAACCATTCCCCCAGGTCGTGGTAACAACGCATGCGGTCAGGCAAAGCTATCAGGTGCCCACGTCTTTACTCTTCTCTCTTTCCTCTCTCTAACCTTATGTGCGAGCGAGAAAAGCAGCCTGTTCCTTTAATCTGTTGCATCGTGGAGGAATGTATTTCTTAACTCTATAGTTCTCTTTTCATCTCTATTACCCATTTTAACTACTTAATTTGCCAAGTTCCTGTGAGCTGCCTATTGATAATTGATAGATTGTTCCTTCCTTGCCAATTTCCTCTATTAGTTATCCCAGGAAGTTCATTTGTGCTTTGTATGTAACCCAATAGGCCCGACGAGTGCCTGGCTTGTTTGTAGGCCTGTGTAAATTAATACTGTCCAGAAGTGCAGAGAGGAGGCCAGCAGGCCCTTGGACCAGGAAGCTCTCCAGTTACACTCCGGCGGGTTCCTCTTCATTGAAACAACCTATAGCAGAGGCACGAGGCCTTGCCCTTGCTCTAATGGCTTTGAACGGCCATCTAGGGGGACCCTGGATGTCAAGCCTGGCTTCTCCCTTCAGATCACAACCCCAGCCTCCTCCCCTGGGGTTTTTACGAGGTGGGGGTGGGCATGTCTTACTAAGAACATCCTATTTAAGAGCTCTCATTTCTCAGCCTTCTCCAGTTGTTACTGTTTTTTTGTTTCTTTGTTTCTATTAATCGTTTTTTTTTTTGTTTTTTTGTTTTGTTTTTTTTCCTTTTCCCTTCTGGGTTTATTCAGACAAGAGGCATTAGCTGTAAAGGAGTGTCTCCAGGGGGGATTTCGATTTGAGGCGGGATCAGCACCAGAAGCTGGTGGTGATTAGCCACAGACTATCTTTATGGTATCTAGCCATTTGAAACAACTGAAGTATTGAAAATCTGGGGTTTGAACACGGAGCCAAAACTTTGGGAAAGTTTTGAAGATTTAGAGAAAGATTTAACATCTTTGGCTTCCATTGAGAAACTGGGAAAGACTTGGTTCACGTTCCTACAGAGAGACAAGTGAATCGGCTGAGAAGGAAAGCTTCACGTCTCCTGGTGTTCACTCTCCTGTTGGCCGCAGCCTCCGGAAATGGGCCATAGAAGACAATGGCCTTGGACCCGAAATAAGTCACACATGCATGTGACCTTCCGGCTCCCTGTAGGTAACTGAGTTTTAGGACCCTGGTCTACACAACACAAATCACTCTTCCAGGGAATTTTGGATCCGGTTAGACGACTGTCAGATTTCTACCGGAGTTCATTTCTTTCCACGGTGACGTGGTAGCATCCAATCTGTAGCCCAAAAGAAAGGGGATTCCTGGCCTTCTCGTCTGTTCACTGTATGCACTTAACGAGGAACCACTCTCCATCAAGCCCTCTGCTAAAGTATGGGCATCTGAAAGTGAGTTAATTTCCGTCTGCCTCCCCCAGGGGAACGTGAGCGCCACGAAGACAGGACAGGACAAGAGCTTGTCTGTAAAGGAACCGTTGCTAAACCCTAGCATCTAGCAGAGTGCTGGGCCCATCGAAGACTAAATGAATGAATGGCTCGATCTCTGCCCTGAAGGAGCTCACCCTCTGTAAACACACCATTGCAATGCCCTGTGATAAGGACTAAGGAAAGGGAAGAACAAGGGACTGTAGAAATTACAGGAAGGAGTTCCTGACACAGCTAGGTGGGAGAAAGGTCAGAAGAGGCTTTGAAGAGGAAGCAGTGAGGTATGAGCAGGGACTTGAAGGGTGAGTGTAGCTGGTCAGCCACAAACAAGGGGGCAGGTATTGAGAAGCAGAGGGCACAGTATGTGCAGATAGGAGAGCGAGATACTCATGTTAGCTGCAGGATGAGGGCAGCCCCCTCACGAGACTCCGTGTTATTTGCCCTGTATCCCCAGAACCTAGAAGAGTAGTTAGCATGGAGTATGTTTATTTATCATTGACAAACAGAGAGAGACAGAGCATGAGCACGGGAGGGACAGAGAGAGAGGGAGACACAGAATCTGAAGCAGGCTCCGGGCTCTGAGCTGTCAGTACAGAGTCTGACGTGGGGCTCGAACTCACTCACCGACAGCGAGATCATGACCTGGGCCGAAGTCGGACGCTCAACCGACTGAGCCATCCAGGCGGCCCTAGCAGCCCAACTTTAGATGTCAGGGGCAGAGGGGATCAATTGATATCTACCATAGTATTCTTTCCCACTTGCTAGGAATGATTTTATTAATTTTGCTCAGTGCGGGAGGTTAGGGGTGGGAAGAAGAGGGAGAGGAAATATTCTTTGCTCTACTGAAATCCCTGAACGCATCTCTCATTTACTCCGTAAGTTCTATGGGACAGATATTGCCCCCAAATGCTTTCCCTGCATTTTCCCACTTATCACATCTCTGTAAGGCAAGTGCCATGGTGATGGTCCCGCTCTACTGTACCCTGTAAACCAACCCTATGAGCGCCCACAGATCCCGCTGGCTTCTGAGGCCACAACCGGGGCAGAGAGAAGAGGCACTTCTGGAGAAGTGACCTTCCCTGTCTCTTTTTGTCAGAAACCTGCCTCTCCCTGAGAGACTCTGTCCCAGGTCAGCGCCTTAGCGGCCTAGCCTGAGATGGAGCTTCCGGTGCGGGTGATTGATGTAGGAAGTGTTCCCTCCTTTTGAGACCTGGAAGGGGCAAGGGCAGCAGTAGAGGGCAGGGAAGGATCCCCAAGGGTGTGGTTTCTAGAGAGGTCTAGTTGGGTCCGGACCATGAGGAACTCCGGAGCATGAGTGGCACCACAGAGGCTACCCCACCCAAAGGCAAGGGGACAGGACGGTAAGGCTTCCTCATCAGTCATGGCTGAGAGTGGACACAGGACCGCCGAGCTAGCTGGAGGGGGTGGGCTAGGGCTGGAACTCCGAGGCAGCTCTGATTAGCCCAGGGTGCAGCAGTAGGCACGGGCATCTGCTGTATGCACGTTTACGGTCAACGGGAGGCAGGTAGCTTGAAGGTTACATGCCAGCAGATAGACCCGCCTCCAAATTCCAGCTCCTCCAGACACAGCGAGGTGACCTCAGGCGAGCCACGTCGCCTCACGCGGCCTTGATTTTCTCTGCTGTAAAATGGGGATAATAGTAGCTTTTCTCTTCCAGAATTGTTGTCAGGATTTAACAAGACAATACAAGTGAAAGGGCTTCGTGCGATGCCTGGCCCGGAGTGAGTCCTCGTGTCGGCTGTTATGCATTATAGTTCTTGCCCCCGCCGTTTCTGTCCTGACAGGTCCAAAGCTGGGAAAGCTTCTGTCCAACTGGTCTGATCTTTTGAAGTGTTGTTTATTCCTCTAAAGCACAAGGGGGTGTTTCCTCACAGGGTAACACTAAGACATGTATATATATATATATAATATATATATACATGTATATATATATAATATGTATAATATTACATATTATATATACATATATATTACATATATACATACACATTACATACATACATATTACATACATATATACATATATTATATATATACATAATATATACATATATATAATGTGTGTGTGTGTATATATATATACACATATGTAATATGTATATAGTGTGTGTGTGTATATATATATATAGTATATATATATATGTGTGTATATATAGAAGAGCCTAGTTACAAACCTAATTAGTATTTGGCAGGTCGTGGCTCATCCTTGGGGTCTGGATGCTCCTGAGAGCTGTTTGGAAGGGAATGAGAAAGGGTGGCGACCGTCAACGCCTTCTTTTCCATGTGAACATCATGCAAATACACAGCCATAAACTGCCTGCAAATTGCTCTGTTGTCAGTTGCCAGAGTAATGTTAGGATAAGCCTTCCTCCCCAAGTGTTTAGCAAGCTTTGGAAATGAGATGTAAAGGTCGTTATTATTAAATTAAGAATTAGGAACTTAACAACAACAACAACAAAAAAGGAAAAGCTCCTTCCAGAAGAATCTATTCCACCTCGTCTTTATTGGTTATTCCCCCAAATGGCCCCTCTGCCTCCGTTCCTTCAGATCAGCCCGAGATCTGAAAGTGAGTCAAACGAAGAATTTTCTAAATAACCTCGTGGAGCCCCGTTGCACGAGGGAGAGCTTATTGAGTCCACGGTCGAACCCACATTTTCACTGGGATCATTAGCACACAGAAACCAACGTGGTACCCTTGCTCCCCATCAATGCTTACTGGGCTTCAGACCCAACAGGAGAAGCTGGTGGGCTACCTTACTGTTGCCCAAAGAAGGAAGACTGTAGGCCAACAGGTGCACTACCTTTGCTCCTTCCTATCGCATTCTTTGAAAAGAGAGAGCAGGGGGGAGGAGGGCTTCTAGAAAATACTAGTCAAGAAATAAACATTGCAATTTAAAAAAAAAACACAAATTAATCTGTGGTGGCAGAAAGCAGATCAGTGATTGTGCACAGCGGGGGGAAGAGAAGGGACGTGTGAAGGGACGTGAAGAAACTTTGGGGGGTGGTGGGTATGTTCATTGTCATGATATTGGTGGTTTCACGGGTATAACATATGTCAAAACGTGTCAAGTTGCACTCTTTAAGTATGTGTAGTTTATTAGCTGTCAGTTATGCCTCGGTAAAGTTGTAAAACAAAATATTTGCTTTGTTTTTTAATAATACCTTTTTAAAGCGTTTATTCATCTTTGAGAGACAGAGAGAGAGAGACAGAGCATGAGCGGGGAAGGGGCAGAGAAAGTGGGACACAGAATCCGAAGCAGGCTCCAGGCTCTGAGCTGTCAGCACAGAGCCTGACGCACGGCTCGAACTCATGACCTGCGAGATCATGACCCGAGCCGAAGTCGGCCGCTTAACCGACTGAGCACCCCCAGGCACCTCTAATAATACATTTTTAGATGAAATGGCTTCAGGGTTCCCCAGTTTGACATGTAGGAGTATGAGATAGGCCTTTAGCTGAGAAGACAAAACAGCCAGGCGTTGTGCTTAAAACCTCCTGGAGGAGGGGGGCGGATAAATACACTGTAGTGCATCCTGACAATGGAATATTCCTGAGCGCTAAAAAGAAAGGAGCCGTCAGGCCATGAAAAGACACGGAGGAGACCTACATGCATCTTACTAAGTGAAAGAAATCAGTCTGAAAAGGCTATGTACTGTGTATTCCAACTATAGGACATTCTGGAAAAGGCAAAACTATAAAGGCGGGAAAAAGATCAGGGGTTTCCAGACACGGAGGAGAGGAAAAGATAAATAGGCAGAGCACAGAGGACTATCAAGGCAGGGAAAATACTCTGTATGGTACTATAATGATGGAGACATGTCATTATGCATTTGTCAAAACTCATAAACTGTATACCACCACGAGCAAACCCAAGGCAAACCATGGACTTCGGGTGATAATGCCGTGTTACTGTAGGTTCATCGACTGTAACAAATGTACTGCTCTGGTGGGGGATGTTGATGGTGGGGAAGGCTGTGTGTGTGTGAGGGCCAGAGGTATAGGGGATCTTCCAGTGCTTTCCTCTCAATTTTGCAGTGAATCAGAAACTACTCTAAAAAATAGAGTCTTAAAACCAAGCAACTGAACAAAAAAAAATCCCAAGGTGTCTCCATCATTCCAAGTCTAGGGATTCTTGTCTGCTGGGAGGCCCTTGGCGATAAGTACGTGGGCAAGCTAGTTATTTTCTAACTCAGCCTGAAGTTGAAGGCAAACATGTTGGGGTTCTCCCAAAACCTCTTCAGCTCTCACTCGGTGGCTGGTCGGAGGAACTGGGATCGACATTGGGGTAGTTCCATGTGGATGGACCTCACGGCCAGATGCAGAGACTGAGGTGTCCTCCAGAATCCTGCCTTCTCTCTGCTGTCCCCCGGTGTCACCATCCCTACATCCTTGCCCGTGTCCCCCTTTCCAACTTGATGTTACAAACATGTGAGACACACACATATACACACACTGATACATACACACAGCCATGAGTTTTTATTAGAAGCAAAACCTTGCTATCCTTCATCCATCCATCCATTCATGTACCCAGGACCTCTTTGCTGAGCACCTGTTCTAGGGAAAGGGCAAGGAACTGGGTTGGTGGTCAGAACAGACATAGAGACCGCCCTCAGGGACCTTACATTCTAAGTGGGATAGATGCAGTCATCAAATAACTAAACATGGAGGGCGGAACTACAGCTGGGGTAAGTGCTATAAAGCAGAGATAAAGACCTGTAAGAACAAATAACAGGGAAATTCAGCTTATTCATAGATACAGGGGAGGAAGGCTTCCCTGGAGAAGTGACAAGGGAGGTAATTTGAAAGAAGTATAGGGATTAACCAGGTAAAGAAGGTCAGCAGGATTTCAGAAAGAAGGAATGATATGTGCAAAGGCCCTGTGGTTGGAGGGAGCATGGCATGATCAAAGAAATGATCAAAGGCCTTTGTGGCTGGAGCTCAGAGACCAAGAGGGAGAGAAGCCAGTGAAGTAACTAGAGGCTAGATGGCAGGTGACTTTATAGGCCATGGCAATGAAATGTCTCCCATCAATTCCCCCAGAAAAACATACCCCAGGTCCCTTAACAAAACAAAAAACCACACTGATTAGACAAAGGTAAGTTTTTAGAGCTACTTTATTAATAATAAAGGAGAACATAACCTTGACAGAATTTTAGGAATGTCTCAGAAAGTGGAGGTCAGGGGAGTCTATTTACAGAGTTGTAGGGCCCCAGCTTGATGATTTTAAAGCTGGTTTTCCCAGGCCGAGAATGAGTTGGGATTAGGCAAAGCGTATGACCCCGACTTGATTGTACCTCGGATTTGTGAACACAGTGAAGAGAGGGCCTGAAAGTGGGTCTCACTGTTCATGTTCACACATAATCTATTCCAGCTGGTTCACAGATCTATCTTCCAGCAGAAGGTGTTTTTTAGAACACATAGCGAAGTTATCTTTGCTCATTCTCAGTTTTGCTTAAAAAATGGACAGAGAAGCACGCCCCGATCGATACAAGAACAGGGAATTATGTCGTTTTCAGTCCCGAGGCTTGTGAGGACCTTGCCAGTGGGTTTTCCGATCCCTCTGACCTGCTGACCCGGCCGCGGGGCAACAGGATGGGCCCCCGTCACCACGTCACCTGGCCGAGTGACTCTCACTGTGGAGCGTAGCTTTCATCTGTGCGCTGGGACCACAGGAAGAGGTAACTCACAAGGCTGTTGCCCATGGTGGAGTTTTTATCTGCGCATGCTCCTCGCTGTCAGGCATGGTCGAGAGGAGGCACGCGGAGCACAGCAGACCTGCATTCCTTGCCCAGCTCTGCCGCTGCCCGTTTCTGAACCCCCCTGCCCATTGCCCAACCCCCAGGCAGCTTCCTGATCTGCCAAGGGAGGATAATAACAGCGTGGACTTTATGAGGGTAGTTCTGGGGGGTAAACGAGACGTGCATGTACATTCTTAGCCCTGCTTGGCGCAAGACACGTGCTCGCCTGCTCATTACTGCTGTTGCTTTCACGACTTGACTGCAGCGCTGAGGTCTCCTGAAGCCCCTGTGCTCATTCCATGACCCTCTCAGGGTCAGTCTACCTTGCTCTGGTCATCCAGGTGACTGCTCTCATTCTGGTCCTGAATGTCTATCGTTGTGTTTGGCACACAGCGCTGCCTCTCGATCCTCACATCTAGGACCTTCGCTACTTTTGCGTTCCCTCTGGGGGTGAGTCTTAACTGTCCACTGCGCCGGTCTTCCCTGTCGGTCAAGGCTGCAAACCACTCCAGGGCAGGGAACGTGCTTCTGGTGCTTCCTTTCTTCGCCCCGTTAAGAGCGCAAGGGCTCAGTTCATTCCAGCGACTTGTACTAAGACCCGCGCTGGCCCGAGCTAGGTGCTGTGCACAGAGCAACGAGGCAGACACAGAACTCTTGGGGGTGGGGGGCTCTGGAATGGAGGGAAAGAGTCCGGATAGAGTCTCAGGAGGCGCTTACCGGTAAATGGATGCCCGAGGTATGGACGAGGGAGGGATTGATTCTAGCCTGGGGCATTAAAGAAAACTTCTCAGAGAAACCAAAGCCTAGACAGGCTTTATCATTTTTTTTTTTAATAAGGAAAATGTGCAAATAGAAAAAAAAATGGAAACAGTTTCAAAATAGTTTAGACTGAAAATAAGTCCACCTCCCAATCCTTCAGCTTCCCTCTCAGAGCCCCCTACCTTTTTCACATTCTACCTGCCCATGTGAGCAGGTGTAAGCTTATCTGCATAGCATAGCCTACACCGTTGTACTTAATCATATAGCTTGAGGATTGTACTTAATCATATAGCTTGAGGATCGTGTTATATCAGTACGTGTTGATCTCCTTTATTGTTATTCTTATAATTAATTGTATGTAGTCAGCCCCCTGTTGAGACACAGAATGGTTGTGTCTTCTTTCTTTCTTTCTTTCTTTCTTTCTTTCTCTTTCTTCCTATATTGAATAATGCTTCCATGAATATCTTTTGTAAAATTTCTTTGAGTACTTGTGTGAGGAGTGCACAATAAATATATAGCAAATTCCAGAAGCACACTTTGCTAAGGAAATTAAAAAAAAAAATTTAATGTTTATTTATTTTCGACAGAGAGAGAGAGAGGGGACAGAGTGGGGGAGGGGCAGAGAGAGAGGGAGACACAGAATCCGAAGCAGGCTCCAGGCTCCGAGCTGTCCGCACAGAGCCCCATGTGGGGCTCGAACCCACGGAGCGCGAGATCATGACCCCGGGCCCAAGTCGGAAGCTCAACCGACTGAGCCACCCAGGCACCCCCCCAGGGCAATTTTGATAGGCATTTTCAAGTTGCCTTTCCAAGAAGGCATGTCCACCTGTGACTCTCCAGCAGTGACTGAGAGTTGAACCGGAGTTCCCAGGAGGACTTCAGGGAGTGCAGGGGGGAGGAGGGACAGTGCAGGTGCGAGGGCAGAGGAGCCCGGAAGGGGTTACAGCCTGTGCTGGAGCATGGAGGCTGGGGAGGGAAATGGGGAGGAATGTAATGAGTGCTGGGGGCAAGAAAGGAAACACAGTGATACTTGACATCTATGAGACATCATGCAGACTAATAGCTTCAGATAGTTCCCAGTTCCAGCATCCGAATGTGCCATATTCCTTGCGATGATGTCGCGGCTTTGGTTTTCAGCAGCTACTATAATAAAATACAAGTACAGCACGGAAATCTGTGTGGGGCAGAAAGTGAAGGTGGCAGTGTCTCCTCTGAGAAGGTGTGCAGGACCCAACAGGTGAATCCCATTCACAGGTGACTACGGCCACTTAAGGATGAATTTCTGGGGCGCCTGGGTGGCTCAGTCGGTTGAGTGTCCAACTCTTGATTTTGGCTCAGGTCATGATCCCAAGGTTGTGGGACTGGGCCCTGTGTTGGGCTCCGCACTGAGCGTTGAACATGGAACGTGCTTGGGGTTCTCTCTCTCCCTCTGCCCTCTCCCCCATTTGCGTACTCTCTCCCTCCAAAAAAAAAAAAAAAAGACGTTATATTTTTCCAAGCGACTACTAAGTTCTTAGAGCAGATACTTACCAAATTATTGGCGCTAACTGCTTAATTAATGAAACGGGTAGGTATTTCTTGGTGCTGAGGGCACCATGAAAAAACTCCTGAGATACCCAAGGCACTGTGAACAGGGAAAGTTTGGGAACTTCTGGATTACTCTGTTCTTGCAACATTTAATTCTATTTAATTTCATTCTTGCAGCTACACTATGAGGTACCATTATGCATTCCCTTTCGCTCCGGAGAGAGCTGGAGATCAGTAAAGACCAACATCCCGCAGCAAGTTTGCGATAGAGGAGGGAGTGAATTTGAATCCGTATGACAGAATATCTCTGTTTTTAGCTACTATGCTGAGATCTCAGATACTTAGCATGTGCAATTAGCCAGTGCACCCTGAGCGTTCGGAAAGCTTAGTTTTACTGTATTACTAACAAGGCCACGTTATTCTTTCATCCTATTAAACGAACACTGCCTCATCCTCTAATTTGAAATCCCTTAATGTCTGGGCAGTGCAGCCCCATGAGTCAGATGGCTGGCTCCACAGCTGTGCTCATGGACAGGAATAGGCCCTCAGGACCCAGGAGTAATATGCCCCCTAACCATGGGCCTGGCCGGGCCCTGTTCCAGGCACCAGGAGGTGTGGGAAGGTGGACAACTTGGACAGAGTTCAGAAAGAAGCAGCCCTCGTGACCACAAGGTAGGAATCAAAGGACATGCCGGTGTTAGGAGCTAGCTAATCGATGCTCTAACCCCATGACATCAAAGAGAAAACAAGTCCAGGAGGGTTAGGACAGTTGTCTAAGATCACACAGCGAGCTGGTGGAGAGCGGGGCTGAGATCCAGCACTCTTGACATAAGCCATTGGGTGAAAATAGGATTCAAGAAGAAAACTGTGGAAGCCTCCATTGACTCGTGAGACGTTCTATGCTCACCTCCAGCCAGACTCCAAGATGGCCTCCAAAGGGCTCCTTCAGAAGCTAACACTTATCTCGCCAAACCCTCTGTGCTACACTTTGCATCCCTTACCCTGCTCAGCCTGACTTAGTAGCTACATTTTAAAGGCCAGGCAACTGAGATTCAAAGCAAAGAACATTTGCAACTGAGGCAGTAATGAAGTGGGACTCCAATCTAGGTCAGACAACTTCCTCTGACACCATGATCCTTCCCTTGTACCTCTCTCGTGTTCAAGGTGGATGGGAGAGTATGTATATACAAACATTCGTTGCCATTACCGACCTCTTCCTCACTTGGAGACTTTGCAGTTCTCACTGGACTTCAACTCTGAACACACAGAACTTTCTGTTGCCAAATTGCAGATGGGACGTTCCTCCCGTGTTCGAACACCTATAATAGGAAGGCCTTTGAGTCAAGAGGTTAAGAGGGCAGGTTCTGGAGGGAGGCCGCCTAGGTCCCTCCTCTGCCCCATTACTTACTTACCAGCTGTGTGAGCATAGGTGAACCTTGGTTTCCTTATCTATAAAATGACAACAATAATAATAAAAGGTGGAAGCAGTTAACCCTCACTTATGTAGCTGAATAGAGTTCAGGAGTCGGCAAGCCTTTTATATAAAGGGCCCAACAGTCAATTATCTTGGCTTTGTAGCCTCTAATGGCACCATGGAGCTCTTCAGTTGTAGTGGGGGGGCAGCCGTAGATGATATGTTAACAAATGGATGTGGCTGTGCCCTGGTAAGATTTTAATTTTTTTAATTAATTAAGTAATGAATTGTGGGAGCCTGAGTGGCCCAGTCAATTGAGCGTCCGACTCTTGGTTTTGGCTCGGGTCATGATCTCACGGTTTGCGGGTTCGATCGGACTCTGTACTGACAGTGCGACGCCTGCTTGGGATTCTCTCTCTCTCCCTCTCTCTCTCTGCCCCTACCCTGCTTGTGCTCTCTCCCTCTTTCTCAAAATAAATAAATACACCTTAAAAAATTAACTAATTCATTGTTATATTAATTTCAGACGTACGATACCGTGATTCAACGTGTCCATACAACAGCTGGTGCTCATCGCGAGTGCCCTCCTTAACCCCCATCACCTATTCCACCCATCCCGTCCCCCACCTCCCCCCTGGTAACCGTCAGTTTGTTCTCTCTAGTTAAGAGTCTGTCTCTTAGTTTGCCTCTCTCTCTGTTTCCTTTGAGCATTTGTTTTGTTTCCTAAATTCCACACATGAGTGAAATCACATGGTATTAGTCTTTCTCTGACTGACTTATTTCACTTAGCATAGCACTCTCTTAGCTCCGTCCGTGTTGTTGCAAATGGCAAGATTTCGTTCTTTTTTTTATGGCTGAGTAATATTCCTCTGTGTGTGTGTGTGTGTGTGTGTGTGTGCGCGCGCACATGCATGTAGAGCACGCCCTCTTTATCCATTCATCTACTGATGGACGCTGGGTCAGTATGACTTTATTTGCAAAGCCAGGTGACGTTCCATGGCGTGCCGCCCTTTGGCAGTACTTAGCCTTATATCCAGCGAGCGGCGTTTTTCTGACGTAGTTTCAGTACATTCAGCACATTTGCCTGAAACACGTCTCGACGCTGAGGGCTTCATACTGATGTTTCTTACAGTTTGGCGAGGGGTGAGGGATGAAGAGAGGGAGTCCACTGAGAACCCACAAGGCTTCTCCTAAAGAAAACGCGAATGTGTGCATGGTTTTGCACACAATCGTAGGGGGTTTTGTAGACACAGGGTCTGTTTATCCTTCAGAACTCCAGCGATGCACCTTTTTCGAAGAACTCCAGAAACTGCAGTGCTGGTTGAGAACATCAGAGCCTGAAGAAGATGTACTGGTTATTGTAGAGTTTTATGGCAGCACAAAGCCCCCTCGGCTAGTGAGCGTATGACCCATTTTCCCTGGTGGCTAAGTGTACCCGTGTGATCTTGTTGTGACCATTGGGATGAGATCAGAAATATAGGCACCAAGTCCAGGCCCCGTCTCTTCAGACTGGGTATGTGCTTCTCTGGTTTCTTTCTCCTGCCTGCTGACTGAAAGGTGGCGAGAACGGGATGGTCACTTGGACTCAAAGAGAGAAATCACACATTAAAGATGGAAAAGCCATCTTATTGTCTGAACTGCCTACTTCTGAGCTATTATGTAAGAGAGAAATGAACTTCAGTCTTATGTGAGTCCCTGTATTTCTGGATCACTTTGTTACAGCAGCTAAACGGGTACAGGGTACTGGGTACGTAATTTGCAGAGCCCAGTACAAGTTGAAAACGTGGGGGTCCTTGTTCAGAAATTGGTAAGAATTTCAAGACATGGTCAGCAGAGTTTCAAATCAAAGTGCAGGACCCTTCTAAGCATAGGGATCTGTGCAAGTGCACAGGGTACGTGCCCGTGACGTTGACCCTGGCTGTGTCCCGGGACAGGTGGGAACTCAACTGAGGCCCAGAGATTGGGTCATCAAGACTGGGTCATTTTTGGTGGTTGAAAGCAGCCATGGTTCTGATCATTTTGGTGACGGATCACACGTACCACGATCAGGAAGGAACTAGACCAGGGACCGTGACTGACCCTCCCTCTCATGGTAGGGCTCTGAGGCCTGTAGTCCCCTGGGAGCTTTTTAGAGTTCACTCCTTTCTACATCTGGGGCAGAGAAAGAGAACGCAACTGCCTGGAGAACAAATCAGAGTTGACAAATGCCACATTTGTCACATTGCCATGGGTGGACCTCAGGCCAAATCTCAGTGGGGCGCCATCATCAGATGTGGCCGGACAAGTGGTTTGATTTGGTAGCTCCCTGAGATGTCCCTTCCCGATCCAGCAGTGATACTCTGTTCTCAGCAGTGCCACAAGGAGGGTACTATTATCGTTGCCTTTATCAACAGGGAAACTGAGGCTCTACTGGTTAGGGATGGCCCTGAGATTCAAGCCCCGACAGGTTCCCCCAGGAGTTTAGGGCCTTCATCACCACATTAAGCTTGACCCTAAACAAGCTACACACTTTGCGGACAAGACGGCCCATCTCCCACCCTCGGCGGGGAGAGGGCTTATCCTCGGTTTCCAACACCTGTCGTGTGCGGGCCTTCGAAGGCCGGTTCCGGAGGGAGGCTGCCCGGGTCCCACCTCCAGCTCCATCACTCACTTACCACCTGTGTGAGCTGGGGCAAACCTCAGTTTCCTCATCTGTAAAATGGCAATACAATAAAAGATCCCGTCTCTTTGATTTGGTATGACGATAACTTAAGATAATGTAGGCAATGGACTTGACATTTAGCGAGTCCTTTGCAGACTTCGCTCCCATCGCTGATGTAGAACCCACAACAAACCAGACTTCCCCAAGTCCTACCGACATATCCTTCCTGCTCTGCTCTCCCAAGCCCTTCCTGTCTCTGCCCTGGTCTGGGTATCCTCACTGATGCCCCCCGTCTCTTGCTGCAATGTTGCAGTAAGCCGGTGTTTGTTTTGTTTTGTTTTGAAATCAGGGCAAAATGGTTATATTTAACCGAGTCCAATTTATTAAAAATAATTGTCTTAATGAATACTAATTATTCAATGTTCATTTAGTTCTGTGCTTCCCTTTGCTGGTACGTGTATTTCATATTAGTCATTATGAAACAAGACGAGCGGCAAACTGTGTAATTACAGACAAAGCATTTAAGACACAAACCAATAAAAATCAAAGGTAGGAGAAAAAATGCTTTGAAGGGAGCTGGCAGAAGGTGGGGGTGGGGCGGGGTGTTGGGTGTTCGCCCCCCCGGGGATCCGCCTGCCAGGACTCTCTCTCCAGATCGAGAGGAAATGAGACGCTGCTTCTGTCCAAGGAAAGGAGCCAGCAGGTCCTGTCTTTAAACAGGTCTGAAGAGAAACGCAGGCCGATGGAACCCTTCTCCTCAGGGAGGGCACACGCAAGGGAGGGTTTGGGAAGGGGTGCCATGCGAAGTCAGGTTTGGGGTGGGTTCTTGCCTTCTCCACACTACCAACCTGCTGGGCGACCGCCACAGGTTGAATCGTGTCCCCTCGCCGTATCTGTATGGTAAAGCCCTTGCCCCCAAGACCTGAGAATGTGATCTTATGTAGAGATGGGAGTTTTTCAGAAGCAATCAAGTCAAACTGAAGACATCGGGGTGGGTCCTAATCTAAATTGACTATTGTCCTCACAAAAAAAGTACCACAAAGTGGGTGGCTGCTTAAATAGCAGAAATGTACTGTCTGGCGGTCTGGAGACCAGAAGTCCAAGGTCAAGGTGTTGGTAGGGTTGGTTCCTCCTGAGGCTGTGAGGGAGGGTCTGTTCCGTGCATCTCTCCTGGCTTCCGGTGGTGTTCTGGCAGCCTTTGGCAGTCTCTGGCTCGTAGAAGCATCACCTTGATCGCGGTGACCCCCTGAGTGCATGTCTGTGCCCACATTTCCACTTTTGATAAAGACACCCACCATATTTGGATAAGAGCCCACCTTAATGTCCTCATTTTAACTTGATTACCGCTGTAAAGACCTTCCCTCTAGATAAGGTCGCATTCTGAGGTCCTGGGGGTTGGATTTCAACATAAAAATTTTTTTAATGTTTATTTATTTATTTGGAGAAAGAGAGATAGAAAGTGAGTGGTGGGAGGGACAGAGAGACAGACAGACAGACAGACTCCCAAGCAGGCTCCTCACCGTCAGCCCAGAGCCAGAGGGGCTCGAACCCACGAACCGTGAGAGTATGACCTGAGTCGAAACCAAGAGCTGGACACTTAACCGACTGAGTCACCCAGGGTCCCCTCAACATAATGAATTTTTCTGAGGGGGACACAATTCAACACATAACAGTAACCTTGGGCAGGTATCTTCCTGCCTCTGAGCTCAGTTTACCTACCCGCAAAATAAGATGTAACCAAATAACCTCCAAGGGCTTTTCAGCCCTGAAGTCCTAGGTAGGCCAAACAAATCTCAGCCCCTAGATCCAGGCTTGTCCCAAAGGCTGCAGAAACGGACACAGACTCCAATTTACAACCAGGCACATGAGGCTGGAACCTGCCTTTGAAAGAGAATTACGGCGAAGGCATACTTCCCCAGGGGCGTCTTCGTGATTAGTTTGGGAAGGCCCCTCAGATAATTCTCCAGATCTCCGCGGCCAAGCACTCCGCCGAGTCGGGCACAGAGGATCCCTGCCTGGACTCAGTCCCTGGAGACCGGTCATCGGGCAGACCCGAGGCTAGGCAAGAGCCCCTGAGATGTGGAATTAGGTCACCCACTCTTTCCATTAGGTCATCAAAAAGCTATGGGACAGGCAATAGCTTTAATCACCTGCACTCAGCTACACCCAGTTGAAGCCAGAGGCCCTGGGGGAAAGGTCTCCTATCTCACAGTCCTCTGATGCATCTGGTGCCTGAGCTGATTCCCGTATCTTCTGTCTTGGTGATTTTATCTCTGGCTCTCTGAATACCAGCCATTACAATGGGAGAGGGGGCTCTCGGACCACTGGTGCCAGGTGCCAGCTATGACAAATTTGCACACCAAGCCCTCATCTACACTTGAAAAATGAATCGACTCCAATGGTTACGGATGCTGTCTTATGTAAACCTGGGCGGTAGGATGTGTAAGTAACCTGAGGGTATATAGGCAAGTCTCGGGTATTCTGGATGCTTCCTTTTGAAGTTACATAGTGTGGAATCACTGGGGGAATAGAGGCTGTGACTGCATCAGGCCACCTGATTTAGCCAAGCCAGGTCATTGGTCGACACCCCTCCCTGAGACGATCTCTGCCCAAACCCACATGCACTCTGCCTCTCTCTCCTGCCTCGCCTCTGGCCATATACCCGCCGCACCTACCTGAGGGTGACCAGCTGTCCCAGTTGTAGCACTGAAAGTTTCTAATCCCAGGGACCCTGCCAGTCCTGGAAAAGTAGGACAGTTGGTCACCCTGTCCCCCTGCCAGCCCTCCTACCCCATGCATACCCAGCCAGCATGAAAACACCTGCAGCTTCTGAAACAGCCTGATTCCCTTCCTGACCACCTCCTCTGCCTTCAAGGTGATGCTTCACTCTTTCTGCAAAACTATCATCCGATCCCCTCTCCTCCTAGGTCACCAGCGCCTTGCTCTGAGGATTCTACTCTGCCCTGGCTCATAAGCTGCTCACCCCGCCTCCCTGTAACTGTCTCCTCCTTGCCTCTTGTCCGTCTTACCCGCTAGATTGGAAGCTCCTCCTGGGCAGGGATTTGGAGAAGCCTGGATGCCAAAGACTGCCAACCACAGGAAGGAATAAAGAGGGCTGGCTATCAGAAATAGGTGAAGGGTATTAAGAGGTACAAAGACCCATAGTCAATAATATTGTAATCATTGCCACCTTTGTACGGTGACAGATGGTGACTACCCTTACCCGGGTGAGCGTGGCGTAATGTGCAGAACTGTTGAATCGCTATGTTGTACGCCTGAAATTAATATAATATTGCGTGTCAACTGTACTTCAACAAGTCTCCTCCGGAAAAAAAAAAAGGAAAGAAAAGACTCCCTTCACTCGCAGTCGCCTGCCTTGTCCTCTGGCCGCAACGCAGACAAGGTGTGCACGAACACAACCGGCTAGTTTACTGTCCTGAAATAAATAGAGTATGTATTAAGTGATACATAAAGCAAAAGTCAGTTTCCCTTCTACTTCTCACTCCATGTGTCCTTCTCAGACAAAACCACCGTTAACCAATTTCTTGTGTATCCTTCTAGAGATAGATCACACAAAGGCAAACATAACTTTAAACCCATATACACCTGCGCACACACAAATAGGAACATAGTGTATTGCTCTTCTTTCTTTGTTGAACATACATCTTGGCTGTTGTTCCGTTTCAGTTCATCATACAGATCTGCATGACCCTCATTTCTAACAACTCTCATTTCCTAAGAAGCATCTGTCCAAAAACTCCAGAGCCCGTCCGTCACCCTCCCCATTGACGTGCCCTTTTCAGCACACCCTGTGCTTGTCATTTCTGATCGTAGTTCTAATGGATTAAATTTTTTGTTTTGACATTTAATCAGGTACCTAAGCCTGGATTCTGCCCTAGACTGGTAGAATGTGCTTCAGAATCATCCGGAAGGTTGTCCGGATTGCTGGACAACCTGAAGAGTTCCTGATTCAGTAGCTCAGAGGTGGAGGTGGGGCTTGTGAATTCGCATTTGTAACAGGTTCTCAGGTGGTGCAGAAGCTGCTGGTCCAGGATCCCCACTTTGAGAACTGTGAGCTCTAAAAGGGAAGTCACAGGGATGACTTATTCGCTAAACTAAGCCCAGTGCCTGGCTCATAGCAGATAGGCGGTCAATAAATATTTGTCGAACAGAAAATAAATTAAAGCATGCTTGCACCCTGACTTTGACACTTTGTATGCATTGGTTTGGGGTGGAGCCTCGGCTGTCTTGCTAAAGAAAATTTGAAAAAGCTGCAGAGTAAACCAGAGCTGGAGCCTCCAGCTCAGCTAGTCAGACAGGTTGGCCCACCCTGTCCTCTCCCTGCCCCCCAGGATCTAACCTCTGATGCCACCAACGCTCCATATCTGATCCTGATCCCTGTTCTTAGAGATAGAGGGAGTTTAAAACATGACCGCTTCTGCCTTTCTTCCTCATCGTCCTGGTGAGCAAACTGGGGAGGCTGAGAGGTGAACTGGCTCGCCTAGTGTCACATTGCACATTTGATGACAGAGCAGAGGCTTGCTCAGCCAGCCAGAGACTTGGCGGTCCTGAGGCATTCCATGCCACAGATAGAGCCAGAATGGCATTCTTCCTCCAGAGAAATCTTGTAGTCTTGCATGAAATTTCACACAGACTCATTGTTCGTTTATTTAAGAAAGAGAGAGAGAGAGGAAAGAAGGAAGGCAGGAAGGCAGGAAGGCAGGAAGGAAGGAAAGAAGGAAGGGTAAGATTTATTGCATACCTACCTGTCAGAGACTGTTTTGTGTACTGGGCATGCAGTGATTAACAGAACAAAGTTACTGCCTTCATAGAACTTCCTTTTGAGGAAGGGTGCAGACAACAAACAAAAGTAAGTAAATAATTTTAGACAGTGAGGATTGAGTGCAAAGAAGAAGGAAAAACAGTCCAAAGTCAGAGGGCACATGTATGGGCCATTACCAATTGGTTCTGGGCAGAGCTGAAGGGTTTTTGCTCTGGTGAGTAGCTCTGCTGGCTTCTGGAAAGTTCCTAAGTAGAGATGCTTCAAGACGTGGAGTCTGATGATCAGGACAGAAATCAACAAGGCTAGACTATGAGGGAGGAGCTTCTGCTTTACCAGGTGTTCTTTTTCCTGGGTGTTGTATAAAGAGTGATGCCTCCAGAGCCAAAGAGCCCTGGGTTTAGATCCTGTCTGTCACCTTTCAGCTGCATGAACTGGAGACAGTCTTTTTTACCTTTGGAGCCTCAGTTTTTCCATCTGTAAAATGGGAAACAGTGGCAAGCACTAATGCTTGAAGCCAGAGGAGGAGGTTGGAGTCAAGGTTCTACTAGATCCAAATAGTGACACTGACTGAATGATTAGACTTGTGTGAGCCTCAGAAAATTCATTCATTCACTCAAACAAAAAAAAGGATCTACTTTACTGAGCCTCAGCAAATTCATTTGAAGGAAGAGGAAGAAGAAGATGGAGGAGGAGGAGAAGAAGAAGAGAAGAAGAAGAAGAAGAAGAAGAAGAAGAAGAAGAAGGGGAGGAGGAGAAGAAGAAGAGAAGAAGAAGAAGAAGAAGAAGAAGAAGAAGAAGAAGAGAAGAAGAAGAAGAAGAAGAAGAAGAAGAAGGAGAAGGAGGAGGAGAAGGAGGAGGAGAAGAAGAAGGAGAAGAAGAAGGAGAAGAAGAAGAAGAAGAAGAAGAAGAAGAAGAAGAAGAAGAAGGAGAAGAAGAAGAAGAAGAAGAAGAAGAAGAAGAAGAAGAAGAAGAAGAAGGAGGAGGAGAAGGAGGAGGAGAAGAAGGAGAAGAAGAAGAAGAAGAAGAAGAAGAAGAAGAAGAAGAAGAAGAAGAAGGAGAAGGAGGAGGAGAAGGAGGAGGAGAAGAAGAAGGAGAAGAAGAAGGAGAAGAAGAAGAAGAAGAAGAAGAAGAAGAAGAAGAAGAAGAAGGAGAAGAAGAAGAAGAAGAAGAAGAAGAAGAAGAAGAAGAAGAAGAAGAAGAAGGAGGAGGAGGAGGAGGAGGACGAGGAGGAGGAGGAAAGGAAGGAGAATGATCTTTAAAATAGGCGTGCTAATTGACATTTCACTGGGATGTTGTAAAGGTTATGGAAATCTATACATGGGAAGTTCATTTATAGACTCTGCGTTCAGGAAATAGCCGCTTCCGTATTATATGTTCTCAAAAGTCGGAAGTGTCTCTCCTCTCCATTCCACCCCCCAAGTTTCCCAAAGTCTCTTATGTCTTTACATTTGCTTCTACTCCAGCCACCGGGCAGTGGACATTCAGAGTTGAAATTAGTCAAGTGAGACCTGAAAGTAGGAGGGCAAGTGCCTGAGTGAATTAGAAGAGAAATGGCATAGATCCACATCCAAGCCTGGTGTCGTGGAAATATCACACTGGCCTTGGAGTCAGACACACCTGGAGGGGAGTCCCAGGTCATCCCTCGTTGGCCATGTGACCTTGGGACAGACCTATCACCCCTATGAGCCTCCACATCCTCATCTGAAAAACAGAAAACCCGGTTCCTGAGTCCTAGCTGGCATTACTGTGTGCGCCCATTAGGGGAAATGATGAAGGTGGTAATGATGAGAAAGATGACGATAATGGTAACAGCAACAACTCACACACGTGTTGATTGCTTGCCCTGTACAGGCACTGATCTGTATGATGTATGTGCTTTATGCTACTTAACCTTCATAATGACCTTATGAGATAATGACTATCGGCCCCATTTTGGGCAAGGAAACAGGCAAAAAGGAGCCAAAAAGCCTGCCAGAGCCACACAGCTGGCAGAGCGGGATTCCAGCTGTGACCGTCCGCTCTAGAGCCCATACTTTGAACCTACTGTTCTGTGTTGCATGAACGTAAAGCCCGGGATGTCCGAGGAATTCAGCACAGGGTAGCTATACTTACCATTCTCATTGGCATTGTTCCTCAGCCCACGGGTCATTTTATCACATGCCTCGTTGCCACTGCTCTTGGGAGGGCCCCGGGACAATGCCTGGCCAGCGTGCTGGTGGCTAACAGCATCCTTGTCTCTGTGTGTCAGGCCTCAAGGGACAGCCTTTGCTTTTATTTTGGGACTTAGATTTTTAAGGCCAAGCCTCTGAGCAACGGGATTTTCTCGGGTATGTAGATTACAGCCTTTAACTAGCTTTATTGGAAGGGGGGACCTCGGGGCACCTGGGTGGCTCGGTGGGTTAAGTGTCCGGCTTCGGCTCAGGTCATGATTTCACAGTTTGTGGGTTCAAGCCCTGTGTCAGGCTCTGTGCTGACAGCTCAGAGCCTGGAGCCTGCTTCCGATTCTGTGTCTCCCTCCCCCTCCCCTGCTCATGCTCTGTCTCTGTCTCAAAAATAAAGAACCATAAAAAGAAATTAAAAATAAAAGTGGAACCTCATCTTAGGGATCAGGAGACCATGGTTTTTCCTACCGATTGTAAACTCTCAGATGTTTTTCCGTTTCTGGAAGGATGGAGTGAAGTAAGCGAATGCTTCTGTTGTCTGTGACTGACATTACATGACCTTCCCACAACTCCCCATTACAGTTTTTGGATTGTTTGAATCAAATAAAATGATTTTAGCACAAAGGTATGCCTATTAATCCTACTCTGTTTCTGTATCTTTTATTTTATTTTATATCTTAGATTTTTATTTGGTGTGTTTACCAGGAAACTACTTCAACTTCTCACGAGTCAAGGAATCATGAGTCTTCCTTGGGCAGAGCAGCATGTGTTAAAAATGTTGAAATCTGGTATGGTACCCCTCAACTGCTTTGTTCACCCAGAAAAAGGCTTTTGAGGAAAGGACATGAGTGCTGTGGAAAGGGAACTTTGGAGCCCCACATACTTCAGACATCACTCACTTGCTACATGTTGATTCTCTTTCAAGCTCGGTGTCTTTGTATTAGCTAGCTATTGCTGCATAACAAACTACCCCAAAACTTAGTAGCCTAAAATGACAATATTTATTATTTATAGTTTCTGTGGGTCAGGAATCTGGGCACAGTTAAGCTCAGCCTTGCTTCAGGGTCTGGCCCAGGCTGTGATCAAGGTGTTGGTCAGGGCTATAGTCCCATTAACTTTTAACTGGAGAAGAATCTGTTTTTAACCTCCCCTATGTGGCCAGTGGAAGGATTCAGTTTCTTGCAGGATGTTGTATGGAGGGCCTCAATTCTTTGCTGGGCTGTTGGCTGGAGGCCACCCTCAGTTCCCTGCCACATGGACCTTTCCAACAGTGCAGCAAGCTTCCTCAGAGCAAGCAAGAGAGCATAAAATCAAAGACACACTCTTTTATAATCTGTATCTCAGAAATCACACCACATCACTTTGTTTGATTTTGTTTCGTTTTTGTTATCGTTGCTGTTGTTTCTGTGAATCTCTTCTTGTTCTGCTATCTTTTTTTATATTTACTTTTTTCACATTTTTAATTGTGGCAAAACACACATAAATAACATAAAATTGGCCATCGTATCCACTTTTAAGAGTACTGTTTGGTATTAAGTACATTCACACTGTTGTGCAACCAATCTCCAGAACTCTTTCATCTTGCAAAACTAAAATTATACCCATTAAACAATGTCCCAACCCCACCTCTCCCAGCCCCTGGCAACCACCATTCTACTTTCTGTTTTTATGAATTTCACTACTCTAGCTACCTCATACAAGTGGAATCCTGCAGTATTTTGTTTTCATGAAAGCCTTATTTTGCTCACCATAGTGTACTCGAGGTTCGTCTGTGTCGTAGCATGTGTCCTTTCCTTCCTTTGTAGACTGGGTAAGATTCCACTGTCGGTATATAAGCATATTGTGTTTATCCGTTCGTCCCTTGACGGACGCTTTGACTGTGTTCCCCTTCTGGCTGTTGTAAATAATGCCACTACAAACACGGGTATACAAATATCTCTTTGAGTCCCTACATTCAATTCTTTTGGGTATATGCCCATACGTGGAATTGTTAGATCATATGGAAATTCTATTTGTAATTTTTGGGGGAACTGTCATACTGTTTCTCTCAGCAGCCACACCATTTGACATTCCCATCGACAGAGCACAAGGGTTCCGATTTCTCCACATTCTTGCCATCGACACTTGGTATTTTCTTTTTCTTTTTCCTTTATTATTATTAAAAAATGCTTATTTATTTATTTTTGAGAGAGAGAAGGCACCTGTGTGGTAAGTGGGGGAGGGGCAGAGAGAGATGGAGAGAGAGAATCCCAAGCTGACAGTGCAGAGCCCGACATGGGACTCCATCCCATGAACCACAAGATCATGACTTGAACTGAAACCAAGAGTTGGAAGCTTAATCAACTGAGCCACCCAAGATCCTCTTCTTTTTCCTTTATTTAAAAAAAATAAGGGGTGCCTGGGTGGCTCAGTTGGTTAAGCGTCCGACTTCAGCTCAGGTCATGATCTCGCAGTCTGTGAGTTCAAGCCCCACATCGGGCTCTGTGCTGACAGCTCAGAGCCTGGAGCCTGTTTCAGATTCTGTGTCTCCCTCTCTCTCTGCCCCTCTCCGTTCATGCTCTGTCTCTCTCTGTCTCAAGAATAAATAAATATTTAAAAAAAATTAAAAAAAATATACAGTAGCCATCTTAATGCATGTGAAATGATATCTCAGTAAGGTTTCTATTTGCATTTCTCTAATAATTAGTGATAGCATTTTTCTTGTGTTTAGTGGCAATTTATTTTCTTTATAGAAATGTTTATTCAAGTCCTTTGCTCATGTTTTAATCGAGTTGCTTGTGTTTTGTTGTCGAGTTGAAAAAATTCTTTGTCCATCCTGGATATTAACCTCTGATCAGATATGTGACTTGCAAATATTTTGTCTCATTTTACTTGTTGATTGGGCCCTTTGAGGCACAGAGGTTTTTAATGTGATGTAGTCCAGTGTGATGTCACCTGTGCTTTTGGTGTCATATCCAAAAAATGATCACCAAGTACAATGGCATGAAACTTTTCCTCTATGTTTTCTCCAAGAAGATTATAGCTTGCGGTCTTCTGTGCAGGTCTTTGTTCCATTTTGAGTTTATTTTTGTAATGGTGTAAGGGAAGGGTCCAAGTTCATCCTTTTGCACATGGATATCCAGTTTTGCCAGCACCATTTCTTGAAAAGATTGTTCTTTCCCACTGAATGGTTTTGGCATCCTTGTCAACATCATTTAACCATATAAGCAAGGTTTATTTCTGGGCTGGCCATTTTCTATGCCTGTACCCACACTGTTTTCATTACTGTAGTTTTGTAATACGTTTTCAATTCAGGAAGTGTGAAACTTTCAACTTTGTTTCTCTTTTGTTCAAGATTGTTTGGGCTATCCGGATTTCCTTGACATTCCGTGTGAATTTTAGGATGGGTTTTTCTACCTCTGCCAAAAAAGTTGTTAGGATTTTGCTAAGGACTGCATTGAATCTGTAGGTCGCTAATTTTGACATCTTAACGTTATTAAGTCTTCCAACCCACGAGTATGGGATGTCTTTGCATTTATTTTTGTCTTTAGTTTTTTTCAGCAGTATTTTCCAGTTTCACCATACAGGTCTTTCACTTCTTTGGGTAAGTTCATTCCTAAGTATTTTATTCTTTTTGATGCTATTGTGAATGAAACTGTTTTCTTGCTTTCCTTTTTGGATTGTTCATTGTTTGTCTATATAAACACAACTGGTTGATTTTATATCCTGCAACTTTGCTGAATTCATGTACTAGCTTTCACAGGATTTGTGTGTGTGTGTGTGTGTGTGTGTGTGTGTGTGTGTGATCTTTAGGGTTTTCCATGTATTAGATCATGCCATCTGTGAGCAGAGATAATGTTTCCTTTTCTTTCTTTCTTTCTTTCTTTCTTTCTTTCTTTCTTTCACCTTCCTTCCTTCCTTCCTTCCTTCCTTCCTTCCTTCCACTTGATTGTTCTGGCCAGGACTTCCTGTACTATTTTGAAAAGAAGTGGTAAAAGTGGGCATACCTGTCTAGAACTGATCTTAGAGGAAAACCTTTTAGTCTTTCACCATTATGTGTCATGTTGGCTGTGGGTTTCTCATCTATGGTCTTTATGATGTTGAGGTAATATTCTTTTATTCCTAGCTTGTTGGGTGCTTTTTTATTTCATGAAAGAGTATGGGATTTTATTAAATGGTTTTTCTGCACCAGCTGAGATGATCTTGTGGGTTCCCCCCCCCCCAATCATTCTGTTAATATGATGTATTCCATTGATTGATATTTTTTTGTGTTGAACCATCCTTGAATTCCAAGAATAAATCCCACTTGGTCATGGTGTGTAATCCTTTTAATGTGTCATTGAATTCTGTCTGCCAGTGTTTTATTTTGAGGATTTTTGCATCAATATTCATCAGGGATATTGGTCTGTAGTTTTCTTAGTGTCTTTGTCTGTCATTGGTATCAGGACAATGCAGGCTTTATGGAATGACTTTGAAAGTGTTCCCTCCCCTTCAATTTTATGGAGGGTTTGAGAATTGATGTTCATTCTTCTTTCAATTTTTGGTAGAATTCACCAGTAAAGCCATCTGGCCCTGGGCTTCTCTTCTTTGGAAGGGATTTGATTACTGAATCAATGTACTGACATCTTTCCACATTTGCCATATTCTGCTTGTTGGAAGCAAGTCACTAGGCCCAGACCACCCTTACGGGGAAGCAATTACCAGGAGAGGAGAATGATTTGGGCCACCTCAGTCCTTCCCTGTAAAATGGAGCTATTCCCAATCAATTGGTTAAAGAAGATGTGTAGGGCATCTCTGCACTGTGCTTCGTGTCTCAGAATTACCTGGTAATTTGCTCCCAGTTGACTGATTTCAAGATGCAGCCTAGATTTATGGTAAATGGAAACTTTGTGCATCTTTGTATAAGATTCATACTTTGACAAAACTTCCCATTTCCCTCAAATCAATGAAATTTAATAGGACTTTTAGTCATACTCTGTGATATGTTCTCAATCTCAAGAAATTAACAGGATAAACATCTTGGTCATGGTTTTGTGATCGTAATTTTTACACCAGCTATCATCCCTGACCCCTTAAATCTGAGTACACTGCTCCTATATGATCATGGCCACCATAAACTTTTTTTCCCATGGTGCTTGTCCAAGGACTGTGTTATCTGTTTCAAGTGTTTCTCTTTTGTTGGATGGTAAGCTGAGGCTAGAAATGATATCTTTTTTTCCCTCCTCTGTATTCCCAGCAGTGCTGAGTACAAAATCGGCCCTCAATAGAGATTTATTACATGAAAAGATACGAATGTATGAGTGAATAAATACTGCTATCCTCCTGCTAGCCTTGAAGGCTCTGACCCAGTCTACACATCCAGTGTCCAGCCCATGCCTGACCAGTGTAGAAGATCAATAAACATCACGGATTGAAGA
This sequence comes from Panthera uncia, assembly GCF_023721935.1. Lineage (NCBI taxonomy): Eukaryota > Metazoa > Chordata > Mammalia > Carnivora > Felidae > Panthera > Panthera uncia. The sequence continues at coordinate 89,830,067 of NW_026057577.1, forward strand.
AGAGAATGGCAGCGTAGCATCTCCTATCAGCTATTGTGACCACTGGACAACAATGGAAAGATGATTTGCCATCTGCTCAAAGGAGTCATATACTGGAGATGTCATCTCCGTAGTGTCCTTATCCTAGGAGCCAGAGTCTCCTCTCCTTAAATCACTTGAGTACAATAAAAACAAAGTCATTTGCAGGTGGTTTGCCCCAGAAGCCAATTTGGAGACAGGGATCTGAGTTCAAGTGGCTTATTTGGGAGAGGATCCCAGGAAACACAATTGGAGGCGCACAGCAGAGAGCCAGGAAAGGACAGGATTTAGCACAGCTCACATTAATGAACCGATGGCTGAACTGGGCACCTGAGTACAGCCTCCCAGCGGACCTCTGTGAGGTTGACGACTCAGAGCTGCCCCCTCCCCATGAGTAGCATGCGAGGTGTGATATTTACACCAGCTCCCCATCTCAATGTTTGCATACCGTCTGGCATTTCGGCCCATCCTGTGATAGAACAGCAAGCTTCTGCAACCAAAGATTCCTCAGGGAAGGGTCACCAGTCTTGTAGGAAGAAGCCAAGCGGATGCTGAGCGCCGAGGAGATTGACAGTGGTAGCACCTGGTGCAAAGAGTTGAAATGACATTTACGAACCTGGACCCGAGACCTGATTTTGTCCTCTGCTAGCAAGGCAATTCCCTCCAAACTCCCCAGTCCTTGGTGTGTCCTTCTAGAAAGTCCTCTTCTGCTCCAAAAGCACCGGGACTTTATTCTTCCATGAAGACGTGTGGCTCGGGACTGCCGACAGCATTCTTTGTCAGAGCTCAGCTTCTAGAGTGTCTGTGTCGGCAGGCTTCCTTCCATTTTTCTGTTCATGTTTCACACCAGTCATGGGAGCCGAGGTTCTGGGATCAGGTTGCTCTTTGCAGCTGATCTGTGCATGTCTGACCACAAGGATGATTCACATTATACCCTAATGTGGTGTTTATATCATTTGATGCTTTGATTACTTTGTTCGAAGTGATCTCATTTGTTTATGAGCATCTGTTAAGTCCCCAGCCGCCCCCCCGTCGCCGCTGCCCAGAAAGTCCCTGCTCTCCGTTCTTTGGGCAACGCGTTCTGCAGACAGTTACGTCCTCTGCTGCTGCAATAGCCCAGGCAGACTAAGATGGTCTCACGGGCTTGCTGTCGTTCTTAACAAACCCCGGGGAAGAGAAAGCAACAAGGCAAAGGCAACAAAGTTTTGGCCCTTTTGACACAGACTGACGTGTGTGGAGATGCCTCGTTACAACATTTGTCTTCCCTCCTTGCTGTTAACTCTCACTCTTCCACCCACGTCTTCATCTCCACTCTTGTTTTTAATGTTTATTTTTCAGAGAGAGGGGTGGGGGGAGGGACAGAGAGAGAGGGAGACAGAGAATCTGAAGCAGGCTCCGCAACGTCAGCGCAGAGCCCGATGTGGGGCTCAAACTCATGAACCACGAGATCATGACCCGAGCCCAAGTCAAATGCTTAACCACGGGCCACTCAGGCGCCCCTTCATCTCCACCCTTTCGGGACCAGATCCCGTGGGATGTTAATAAGTGGGTCAGGGAGGAAAAATGCATCCATAGCCACTGAGATTGGGAGAAGGCTGGCATCAGCAGAGTAAAAAGGTGTCTTTGCTGTTGGACTTCTCAGAGTCTCGAACGTGCTAAGGCATACCGTGATTCTTGGTGAGGATGGGGTGAGCAGCATTTCCAAAAGGCGTATGACCGCAGAGCCCTTGCTGTTGGCTAAAGAAAGGCTCTGCAGAACTAAGCTCTGGAAATGCTTTCCTGGATCACTGTGTGTTTGCCATGGAGCTAAAAACGACTGATCATTCAGAAGCCTTCGGCGGTCTGCAAGAACTCAGTGGCGAACCAGGCTTCTGACACAGCCACGGCAACCCCTTGCCTCTCAGTTACTAAGCACCTGCTGCGCGCTGGGTACCTTACCACAGGTCAACAGCTTTGCGAGGGAAGGCGGAAGTGACACCACCGTCAAGGAAAAGGCTTCTTGGTAAGGCATTTGGAGAGTCAGGGAAGGTCACGGAGGGTGGGCGGGACCCACACCTCGAACCTGCCCTCAGCACCAGGACTGGCTGGGCCCAGTGCAAAATAAAAAGTGAGGGGGCTCTTGATCAAAAATGACTAAGCAGTTGAAGATGATAGCAGAACGTTACACCTGGGGCCCTTCTGGCTTTTGCGCAGGTCCCTCGCCTATGAAGTCAGCCGTGCACGGCATGTATCTGTGGCAGGAGCAGCAGCCCTGGCCCAGCCACCGAACCCATCGGGTCATGCCTCCTGTCCCTTTCTCCTCTCCCCCCCCCCCCCCCCCCCCCCCCCCCGGGACCGGCTCACCCCCCCTCTCCCCCCCCCCCCCCCCCCCCCCACCAGGCACTGCTCAGAGACAGGCTTTCTCCCATTCTGCCTCGGCAGGAAGCTCCTTCTGCCAGCTCTTAATGAATCAGCAGCTGATTAAGCAAAGCTCTTAGAGATTACTCAGAGGCAGTATGGAGTAGAGGCGAGGGACTGGAGGTTCAAATCCTGGCTTTTTGCCCCTTATCTCTCCATGACGTTGATCAATTTCACGTTCGGTTTCTGTGGCTCAGAACCCGGCTTTAGAAAGACGGGCTGACGATAATGCCTGCTCCGGACAAAGGATGGTGTAGAGCCAAGGAGGGTAATTCCAGCCTTTACGCACCCTCTGCAGAGGAGTCTGAGCAGGTGTAAGATTTCGCATTCCCCCCTTGGAGGCTGCTGGCCACTCCTCTCATTTATTTACTTACCCATTCATTCAGCCAGTGTGTGGAGGGTAGGTAGGAATGGACTAGGCAGAGAAGAAGGAGAAAGACACTCCAGGAGGACCATAGCTTGCGCCACCCCCCGTGACTGTAGCGATATAGCACACGGGTGGGGGGAAGAGCTGAGGTCCCAACCCAGACAGGCTCGCACCGCACCTCGCGGCCTCCAGTGCCTGGAGAAACTCGGCTGCCGAGAAGACGGAAGTTAATGATAAACAAGGGCTGTTGGGTTGTCTGTGGATCTTAATCATCCTTATATCCCCACTGCACAGAAGCCCAAATAATTGACGATGGGCCAAAAACCAACTTCAGGAGGCTGTCCACCCAGAGCCGTCAACCATCTCCAGCAATTAGGCTCAGCGTGACAGTTGCTTCTGAGACAAGGAGCCGAGTGAATGGAATTAATCTCCCTGATTTAAATCCATTAGTGCCTGTGATATACTGGTTCAGGCATTTAAGAGCCACTTCATCTCACCCGGTCATGCCCATAGGGTCACACGCTGACTCACAGTTAATAGTGGGGAAGGCTTTAATGGAGGGGAGGCTTTGAAGAAGGGCAGGGTGTGTTCCAAAGCTTGAAGGTTTAATGCATTTTTAATTAAATGTGCTTTAATAGGATTCAGCACCAACTATCATGTCACTGCAGATAGATTCATTATATTTGTTCAGTTAATTACGCGTGTGTTATTATCCAAGTGTAAACTTAGGTGACCTGGAAAGAAGCTTGACTTCGAGGGACACCCAAGAGTTCTGCTGGTCCTTTCAGGATTAGATTAAATAGTTCCCCACCCTGCGGTCCCCATATTTACTCTTGTGTGCCCACGCCCATACCCACACATGCGGGCACATGTGCTTACACCCTGGCAGACAGCCAGGCACATGCGTAGACATTCTCTCTCTCTCCTCCTCTCGTCTTTCAAAGAGAAACGGATGGTAGGAGATCTCAAAGCTGGGAAAAAAGCATTCCCAGATCGGGCTCCATCCTGTTATCGGCTTCACACGAGGTGCTGAATATTCCTGAGCCTGAGCGTCCCTCTTCTGTAAAGCGACAGTGACAGCAAGATTATTAGCGAGGAACCCCCCCAGCACTGCTGTAGGTTCCCAGGACATGATACCCACAGAGCCCTTTGTGAGATGCCAAGAGCCATGCACCTCCTCCTTATTGCTGGCGGTTGCAACCAATCCTTCTAGAAGGCGCCCCGTCAGGGCTCCATTCTATAAGCTCAGGGCACGGGATCCTTGCTGTACCCTGAGTGTTCACATGCTGAAGCAGGACCTTGTGTACTCACTCAGCAGGCATGCACCGAACACCCTTACCTAGGACTTCCTGAGGACCTACTATGCGCCCAGCGCAGGGTCCCTGACTTCCACGTGTTTCTCATACATGATTGCTTCTCTACACATTATAGATGGGAAACCAAAGGTTACATAATGGATCTATTTAATACAGTTTGTTTGATTCTTATCACGTGCCAGGCGTTATGCCCCAGGGGCAGGGGATAAAGAGGAAAATGAAACAGATGTGGCCCTTGCCCTGGTGCACCTTTCTGCGCAGGAAGCTTTCGAGAGCTCACGAGGAAGCGCTTCCATGCCTGGGACCTTGGTCTCCTCTCCAGTCACATCACAATGTATCAGACCGCGAATCTTGACATGTGGTGGCTCGGTTGGTTCCAAGTTTGGGGCATGGCGGTGGTGGCTGGGGGCCTGGGAATGGGGTTCAACATATGGGAAGGAGACCCTCAGAGACGTCCAGGGTAAACCTCTCAGCCTTAGGTGTGCTTACCGCACTCCTGGGGGGCGGGGGGAGGGATGATCTTATTCAAATGCAGATGATGATTCAGTAGGGTTGGGGGTGGTGGGGTGTCATTTAATTTTATGTGTCACCTTGGTTAGGCCATGGTACCCAGTTATTTGGTGAAACACCAGTCTAGATGTCACTGTGAAGGTTTTTGTTAGGTGGGATTAACCATGAAATCAGTGGACTTTGAGTAAAGCAGATTATCCTCTATGACGTGGGTGGGCCTCACACAATCAGTCGAAGCCTTGAGAGAAAGAATGGAGGTACCCCGAGGAAGAAGGAATTCTCCAGAAAAGCTGCAATGTCAACTCTTTCCTGCATCTGCTGCCTAAAAAAATGCCCTGCAGATTTTGGACTTGCCAGCCCTCACTATTACATGAGCCAATTCCTTAAAAGATTTCTTCCTCTCTCTCCCTGTCATAACTCTCTATATCTATTATATCTTTGAACTTTAATAATATAATTTTATTTTAATTACTTTAACATTTTACGGATATGTAAGAAAGGCAAGTTAATTTTAGGAATGTATTTGATTTAACAGAAAATATCCTAACTGGTGTGATTTGTGTCATTGATAGAAACATCTGTGAATGAGATCTAGAGATACCTACATAGCTATCTATGTATATACTGTATAGATACCCTGTGTATATAAGATACAGCTACTTTGCATATGTCTATGACCATTCTGTTTCTCGGGAGAACCCTGCCTGATACAAGGAATGGGAGTCTACATTTCTTCCAAGCTCCCAGGAGGTGCCAGTCCTATTGGTCTGTGAACCGGACTCTGATTAAGGTCAGTGGCTCCGTCGGTGAAGTATTTGACTCTTGGTTTCTGCTCACGGCATGATCTCACAGTTGGTGGGATCGAGCCCTGCGTCAGGGTCTGCGCTGATGGCAGGGACCCTACTTGGGATTCTTTCTCCCTCTCTCTCTGCCCCTCCCCCACCCCAATATAAATCAATAAACTTCATTTTATTTTATTTTTATTATTGTTTTTTTTTCACATCTATTCATTTTTGAAAGGCAGAGAGAAACAGGGTGTGAATGGGGGAGGGGCAGAGAGAGAGGGAGACACAGAAACAGAAGCAGGTTTCAGGCTCTATCAGCACAGAGCCCCGCGTCGGGCTTGAACTCACGGACCGCGAGATCATGACCTGAGCTGATGTCGGCCGCTCAACCAACCGAGCCACCCAGGCGCCCCATAAATAAACTTTAAAAAAAGAAATACAACACAAGCCACAGATGTTATTTTAAATTTTCCAGCAGCCGCATTAAAAAAGTTAAAAGAAACAGGTAAATTAATTTTAAGAACATATTTTATTTAACTGAAAATACCCTAAGTATTATTATTTCAACATGTCATGGACGAGATATCATACAGTTGTTTTTTTTTTTTTTGCACGAACTCTTCAAAATCTGGTACACTTACAGCACCCACTTACGCTTCAGACAAGCCACGTTTCAAGTGCTGCTCAGACACGCGTGGCCAGGGGCTCCCACGTTGCACCCCACGATTCAGGATCCTTGACAACCAGCACCCTGGGCTAATGGGGCTGCTATTTGCTGCCTGCCCTGCATTTTCTCCTAAAAACAGAAAAAGGGGGGGGGGGAGTGAGAAAAAATAATAATCTGGGTAATTAAAGATGCCAGGCGACTCGCGTCAGGTTAACGCCCAGAGTGGAGTGAATGATAACAGAGGTTCTGCTCAAGCAAGCGCCAAATAAGCAAACGTTCTTTAAATAAACAGAAATTGAGTATATTTCAGGAACTTGTTTATGCTATGGGTCACGGAGGAGGTTAAACAAGAATTTGTTTTAAAAAGTCTCCAAAGGACGCCCTCTGTGCTCCCACCGCACGTTGTTGGGGGCGGGGGAGGCTCTCGGGGCTGGGAAACCGGGGTCAGGTGGACACCGGGGCCGCCGTCTGCCGTGGGCACCGCTGCTCTTGCGCTCAAGCGCCGGCTTCACGTGCAGGGGTGCAGGGAGGGGTGAGATGGTGACCCGGAGGTTCCCGGGGAGCCTGGGTGTCCGGTGAGAGTCCCGGCAGGCAGACACTGCGCAGACCTTCCTGGTGTAGGTTGGAGAGGGGCTGTATCCCACGCGCGTGAGTTGTCCACTTGTGCAGTCGGCTACCCATTCATTCCTTCTGCATTCCTCCTTCCCGCACTCAGGTATCCCTTCAGTTAGTGACTCACTTGCCCATTGACTCATTCTTTCACACACTGGCTCAGGTTGGGCTCCCTGGGAAGCAGACAGGAGGCTTATGAGGGAGCATCCTGCCATCAGCACCTACAGGGCGTTGCGGAAAGAGACGTGCATCTGTGTGTGGTCTCAGTGGAGCCGCCCCCCCCCCCGCCGGCCCCCCCTGGGGAAGTTTCTAAGACGGATGAGCCTGCCCTGAGAAGGGGGTGTGAGGGAGGGCACAGGGTCTCATATCCACCACACACATCCTTCAACACAGTCACCTACGCTTTGGTCTCTGGGCTTCCCTCGTTGGCTCTTTCTTTCATTCGCACACCCAGCGCTTTGCTGTCTTAAATCCTGCCCCCCTCCCCACCCCCAGGATCTTTGCACAACCGGTCCCCTTTCATCATTCGGGCCTCAGCTCTGAGCTCCCTGCCCCAGAGGAGCCCCTGCAAGTGGCCCTGGGGATGGTCCTTCACCCTCCATCTCTGCAAACCTCTCCCTCTGCAAACCTCTCCCCTGGTTGTTCTCTGCCCGCACATCGCTCTCAGAAGTGACCCTGTTCATTTACTTACTTTCCCATTCTCCCTCCCTTCTCCACTGGAATGTAAGCTTCATGGGGGTTGGGTCTTTGAGCGTTTCTTCTTCTTAGTCACACAAAGATTTGTAGAAGGAACAAACGAATGACTCAGCAATTTGCTTATTAATTAAATCATTCATTCATTATTCATGTATCAACTCTCTTATTCATATATTAGTCAGTCCATTCATTCATTTATTCATTTCCTCAACAGGCAGTGTTTATATCTATAAATAGGTATAATATATAAATATATACTTTTATATATTTAAATATTCAACATGTTTATATATAAATTATATATATAAAATTTAATATGTGTGTTACATACATATATAAGTATGTGTTATAACTATAATGAACATGTATTATATATAAGTACATAACATACATTTATATATAAATATGTAAATATATATCACATTTACTATGAACCCAATAAAGATATTCTTAGCAACATTATTAAAAACAGCAAAAAACCCCCAAAATTATATTAAAAAATAGAATAACCTTGAGCTTAGCCAACTCTAGGGGAATTACAACACATTATGGCAAAAAATGAAAAGTCCTCTTTGCAAATGACACTTTGCTATGACTTCATGGGAGCGTGATGACAAGGAACCGGGCTAATAGTCCCATGAGAAGTAGAGAGAAAGCAGGTTTGATAAAAAGGCATATCCACTACGGTCATAGCCACACCAAGTGTATCTGTTTTTGGGTAATGACAAGACATCCCCATGCAACAGTAAATAAAATCAGTCTCAGGTATTGAGATGCTGGGGATTTTCATTTTTTGCAAATATTTCTTTGACATTCTGTCACATTTCTTAGTATCAAAAAGGGGTGCCTTTTTCAGGGGCGTGTTTTAGGGGCGCCTGGGTGGCTCAGTCTGTTAAGTGTCCGCCTTCAACTCAGGTCATGTTCTCACAGTTCGTGGGTTTGAACCTGTGTGGGGCTCTGTGCCGACAGCTCAGAGCCTGGAGCCTGCTTTTGGATTCTGGGTCTCCCTCTCTCTCTGCCCCTCTCCCATTTGTGCTCTGTGTCTCTCAAAAATAAATACACTTTAAAAAATTAAAAAGAAAAAAGAAAAAGATGTTTCAGTGTTGTATGACCCTCAAGGCGTGCTGTGATGCATAATCCTGAGCCTTGGTAAGAAGTACTGTTTATAAAGTTCCCACTGTGTGTCTTGTGCTCAACATGCATTTTTTTTCACTTAGTGCTCAAAACTATTAGGCAGGTTAATATTGTGTGTGTATGTCTATATGTGTGTGTGTGTGTGTGTGTGTGTGTATGTCTCTGTGTGTGTGTGTGTCCATGTGTATCTGTGTGTGTGTTTATGTGTGTGTATCTGTGTGTGTGTGTTAGAATGATGGCCCCAGAACCTATGCATATGTTACCTTACACAGCAAAAGACACTATGCTGGCAGGATTTGCCTAAGGACCTTGAGGTGGGTCGATCACCCTGGATTATCTGGGTAGGTCCAGTGTAATCACAAAGGTCTTATGGCGGGGAGGCGGGAGCGTCAGAGCCAAAGACAGGACAAAAGCGGCAGTTAAGAGAGACGCGGCTCACCAAATGCAGAGTGCAGGCCGCCTCTGGAAGCCGTTAAGGCAGGAGATGGGGTTTTCCCCTGGAGCCTCCAGAAGAAGGCCAACTTCAGACTTCTGATCTCCAGAACTGGGAGAGAGTAAATGGGGGTTGTTGTAAGCCTCTAAATTCGGGGTAAGATTTTTACAGTGTCAGTAGACAACCGTGGATAAACTGAAGCTCAGAAAGACAAAGTAACTTGTCCGAGGTCAGCGGCAGAGTTGAGACTGATTCAGAGGCCATAACGGTTTCGACTGCTGCCTCTCATTGGAGCATACCTGGAGCTGGGATTCGTTACTGTGAATTGTCCATAGCATTCTAGATATTTGCAGGGGCTTGGCTTCTGCCTTCATCGTTAGGGGTTTAATTCTAAGGATCAGGCCTCCACACATAGATTTCCTTTCCTTCGTCTCTTCTTTCCCCTTTTCTTCTTACTTCCCTTTCTCCTTCCCTCCTTTCCTTTTGTCCTCCTTTATGTTAACTGAGCAGCTGCTATTTGCCAAGTTCTGTCCCAGATTCTGAGAATACACTGGAAATGAGATGGACCAGGTGCCTCTCCTTAGGGACCTCATGCTGAAATTTTGCCCAGACCCTGCAAATATCTAGAATACGGTGGAAAACCTGTGCTCCAGAGACTGAGCTTCGGCTCCAACCCCATACAGAGGCGGGGAGCATCGAGGGTTAAAAATACAGAATCTCTCTCTTCAACCAGGTCCTACTTCCCCAGGGGAATCCTGGAGAATAATGAAACTGTGCTTCAAGGAGATGGGAGAGAAAAGATCTAGATTTTTCCCTTCTGAGTCCTGCTGCCTCCCAGCCCCTCTAGGGATTTTCTGTCTCCCTGGGGTTTGGGGAGGACCCCAGACTCATGTGCTCAGAATGTCTGAAGGGGTCCAAACCAGGAAGTAATAGGAATAAGCCCTCCAGGCCAGGAAGTGAGGAAACACAAACACAGAGTAGCATGGGGGAATGAGCACTGAATCGGGGTCTGGAGCTTGAGTGCCCTCTCTGCCTCTCACCCCCCCATGTGACTTTGGCTGGTCAGCGGACCACTCTGGACCTCAGTCTCGTTCTCCACTCAATAGGGATAATAACATTACTTCAATCCCCTCTGTCCCAGGGTTAGGGATACAAAAGAGAGAATGCATGTAAAGGAAGCTGACGCAAGGGTAGTTGATGGATGCTTATGCAATCTGGGCTGAAGAGTGAGAGCAAACACACGGAAACATTTACAGCCTGTTGCAACCGCCGAGATGATGTGGATACGGATCTCTTTCTACCAGGAATAGCCGCAAATATTGGTATGTAGAGCTCTGGTTCTTTATCAGATTGTGTCCACCTGTATGCATGCACACATACACGCGTGTGCGTGCACACAGTGTGGTGCCGTGGAAGGCAATTCTGCGGCACAAGGCAGCGCGAGCCTCACGTTCGAATTCTCCTCTCTGGACCTCAGCCTTCTCTTCAATAAAACAAACCGTCGGTGACCACGGACTGAGGCCTGTGCACCATTTTGGCCGGAGATGCGTTGTTTGGATTAGCGTGCCGAACGCATTTCTAAAGAGCTGCCTAACATTTTAAAGAGTGGAGACTTGGCCTGCAAAAGGGGAATCTGCGTTTTGGCTTCTCTTGCAACCGCTCTCGGGTCGGGCGGTCCCGGGCCTGCCTCCCTGAGAGCCACACCCGTTTCTGACCTCGAACGAACCGAACCGCAGTCCCCACCGCTCTCAAATGCTGCACCCCCTGCCGGCTGCATTGTTCTACCAGGCCCGCCACCTGCCAGGGCTCTGTGGTGACTTTGCCGGCCAGCCCCATGCTGGGAATATTTTGGTTGCTCAGCAGCCAGGCTTCAGGCACAGGGCTACTAGCCCCAAAGGGCAGACAGAGATCTACTGGGAGAGAGAAATTCTAGGAGATTGCAAGTGGCAAGGAAGGAACGCCAGAAAAATTCCTCTTTCTTCCATGACTAGGGAACGGATGTCCCAGGAGCCAGCTCTCAGGCCAGTCCTTTCCTTTGTTGCAGCCTCAGTTTCCCCATCGGTGCTGGAACTAGACGATCTCCAAGGCTTTTCTAGTTCTTGGGCTGTCTGCTTCTCTCTCTCCTCCCTCCAACACACGCGTCTACATGCGAGCACATACAGTAGATTGTATTGTTGCACACGGGCACACTTACACATCCTCCTGAGGATGTTTTTCCACTTACCAGCAGCAAACCCTCATGTTGCCTCCGACCTCCCACACCCCTGACATCAGTCCTGCAGGTCTCCTTTCAGACTGCTTCCAGTCATCAAGCTTCAGAGGAGTTACCTGCCGGCATTGTGTAAGGGCAGCCAGCAGGATTAGTCAGCTAATCTCCTCTCTTATCAGCCTTCTCCCCCCGGAGCAGACAACAACAGGAGACTGTTCGGCAGGTAGCAGGAGTTCGAGCGGAGAGGGCTCAGATCCCACCCACTGAGGGCAGGAGGGAGGAAGCCAGCGACCCAAACTTTGCTCTCATCTCTGGCTGGGATCACGGAACCGTGGGAGAGAGCTCTCGGGGACCTTGAAATGGTTAAGGCAAAGTCAGGTTCCGACCCGGGCCAAGCGCCTCCCATCAGGCCGCTCGCTCACCACCTCTAACCCATGAAGGACCTCTTCCACTTTAAGTTCTCCAGGCTTCTTCACAAAGAATGGAAGTTGGCACTCCAAATAATTTCATATTCTGCTTTGTTTTCTGGGGGGTGGGGGGGGGCGCTGCTTAGGAATAGAGTAATTGGGGAAGGGGGGAGCCTGGACATATTACAAAAGATACAAAAATGCCAAATCGGAGTTACAAATGCTGGGACGTTAATTTACATTGAACAATTCAGGCTTTTGGCCAAGAATGTTACAATGTAATATCATTGTGCTAGTCATAAGGTAATGAGTGAATAGTATTTTATTTCATTTATATTATATTCTATATGTTTAATTTATTTATTAGTAATGATTTATATTACATTTATTGTATTTTATAAAAATATTAAGGCTGGTTCAGAAACGGGACCCATATTTAAAGCCGTGAAGTCAACCTGTTCTTATTGCAGTCTGATGTGACAGGCATGTGGCCCTGTTGACTCATAAGGCTAAATTGAGGCCTTCAGCAGATGAGCAGCGTGGGTCTAAGGACCACCTACCTAAGCCTGGCCCGGGAAAGGCCAAATTTCATTGCCCTGACCTGGGAGCTGACTGGAGAAAGCTGGCTGTGAAATGGCTTCCGGGTGGTCATGACCTGGGAGTTGCTTCATTCAGAACCAGACTTACAGAACCAGTATCCGTCCAGGCCCCATCTGCTTACGCTGGCCTCACACAGCCCTTCTCGATTCTTTACTAAAATCCGAGCCCTCGGTCCAAGTCCTCCCGGGAAGGTCTGCAGATAAGCAGCCATCAGCCGGTCACCTTTTAGTGCAGATTCATTCATCGGTCCTGTAGCCATGCGGCTGTCCCTCAAGAGAGGCTCTTCATGAGACAGGCCCAGGGTGCAAGACATTGGATGGTGAGGCTTGGCTGGGTTGGGCGGAGAAAGCCACAGACTCAGGGGCCAGACGATCTGGAATCTCCCTCCTCCCACTAACTGTTAGCCCTGGGACAGTGGGCAGACCACTTCACTTCTCCGTCTCTGGCCAAAGTGGAGATAACATAGCCTCCGAGCCCGACAACCCAATGAACGATTCCGGGTGTTGGCTGGACAAGAGAAATCAGTCTCCACCTTCACAGTAGGTTGAGGAGGTAGACAATAGGGACGTGAATTATTAAAAAAAAAATTATTTATTGTTGAGAAAGAGAGACAGAGTCTGAGCGGGGGGAGGGGCAGAGAGAGAAAGGGAGACCCAGAATCCAAAGCAGGCTCCAGACTCCGAGCTCTCAGCCCAGAGCCTGATGCGGGGCTCGAACTCACAGACCGTGAGATCATGACCTGAGCCAAAGTCGGACGCTTAACCGACTGAGCCACTCAGGCGCCCCTGGGAGTAAATTATTTATACCAGATGGCGGCACATGTGGAGAAGGGAATAAAACAGAGTGTTGGGATAGGGACTGAAGGTGGGGAAGCAGCCTCGTTCGGTGGCGAGGAAACTTCTCTTTGAAGAAAGAATATGTGAGCCCAAGAAGAAATGAAAGGGCCTTCCTGCCCCTGACCTGGGAGGTGTGCCGGCTAGAAGGAGCTGCTTGTCTGAAGGCTCGGAGTGGGTCTGCTGTGGTGTGAGACCCAGCAAGGCCGTGGGTGCGGCTGGAGGAACTCGAATCAGGGGTCATGGGGTTGGAGAGGGGGGCAGAGACGGCATCATCTGGGGCCTGGTCGGTGTCATGCTCAGGAATTTGCATTTTATTCTAAATGACCAAGGGGCGCCTGGGTGGGTGGCTCAGTCGGTTGAGCGTCCGACTTCGGCTCAGGTCATGATCTCGCGGTCCGTGGGTTCGAGCCCCGCGTCGGGCTCTGTGCCGACAGCTCGGAGCCTGGAGCCTGTTTCGGATTCTGTGCCTCCCTCTCTCTCTCTGCCCCTCCCCTGTTCATGCTCTGTCTCTCTCTGTCTCAAAAATAAGTAAACGTTAAAAAAAAAAAATTAAATGACCAGGAAGCTGCTGAAATGTTTTCAATATATGTGAAAGCATTTCCACTGTTAGGTGAAAGTGTTTTGTAAACTTGAAAGCACAAAGACAAAATACTATTATTATCATCTGTGTGAATAATAACTTTACACTGTAGTTAAAACTATTAAATTGGCAGCTTGATCCTTCAGTTCCCTCAGTGAAACCTGGCAGTACCGGGATCCCAAGGCACTAGGTGTGAAAGGGCTCTGGGGCCACCCCTCCACCGGGCCACCTGCCAGGCCACCGGGCTGCTCAAGAGAGCGGCGTGGCCACGGTCCTTACTGCTGTCCCGGTTTCCTGGGGGTGGAGATGTGGGGAGGGGCAGAGAGGTGCATGGTGACTGGTCTCATTCCTCACGGGGACATTGCCAGCTCTAATCAGTGCCCGGCGAGGTCTCTGAGCTCCGGAATCACCACACTGGGGTTGCCTCTGAAGGAGAACGCAACACCTCCTTGGGGGAGCTTCTGCTCCAGTTTCTCTCTGACCGCCCCGGACAAGCTTCAGAGCCTTCCGAGTATATTCCGAAGGCACCGTGTGTTATCGCAGTCTGCCACTCTCCAGCTTTTCTTTTACTGGTCTCATTAACACCTGACTCGTCCGCCTCCCTGCCAATTCCATAAGTGGGAGGACACGGCTTCAGAGTGCTATCTTTGTAGTCAATCAGGATAGGCTGGGGGCGCCTGGGTGGCTCAGTCGGTTAAGCACCCGACTTCGGCTCAGGTCATGATCTCGGGGTCCGTGAGTTCGAGCCCCGCGTCGGGCTCTGTGCTGACAGCTCAGAGCCTGGAGCCTGTTTCAGATTCTGTGTCTCCCTCTCTCTCTGACCCTCCCCCGTTCATGCTCTGTCTCTCCCTGTCTCAAAAATAAATAAAACGTTTAAAAAAAATTTAAAAAAAATCAGGATAGGCTGGATTCTGCTTCATAATGTGCAAGACCTCCACCGCCCCGCCCTTGTGACTTCAAGCCATGCACGTTTATTTCTGGCTCAAGCACATACAGGTAGGCAGGAGGCTCTGCTCAGGGTACCGTCAGGCACCCGGGTCTGTGGACGTGCCTTCTCGACTCAAGACTCCAGGGCTCCCCGCGGGAAGCGTGGAGCCTGAGACCAGCAGTAACGACCTGGCAGGGGGGCACGGCAGGGGCACGGCCACCTCGGCGCACACCTTCTCGTCCAGAAGCAGTCACATGACCATGCCACACTTGCGGGGCTGGCGGCTGTAATGTCTCCCGCACCCTGGGAGCCAGCGGGATGGTTTGGGAAGGGCTGCATGCGGATCTAAGCCAATCTGCCCAGTTGTCAGTGGTTTTTTTTTTTTTTTTTTTTTGGTAACCATTTGGGGGAGGGAGGAAAAAGTCCCTTAACGACAGATAGACACCGACAAGCCTCAGTTCCTATAGAAGAAGCAAAGTCCTAGCTCTCTGTCCTTAGGTGTCCCGACAAGTCCTGTCCAGGATGGGCTTGCTCTGTGGCGGATGCTGCGTAGTCTTCTGGCAGATTAAGGCAAACCAGGCAACAGAGTCCATGCTTACGGGGCAGAGCACTGGACAGAGAGGAACGGCCGCCATATTTTTGAACAACACTTCACCAAAGGAACATGACCCCCAACGCCAACCGTCTAAACAGCCAACCGTCTGGTGCAAATTTGGATGAGGCTATTTGAAGCGTTTGTGGAACGTGGATTCCTGACAAAGGTCTTTTGAATATTAACTGCGTTCCCCGGGGTGTAGCTACAATTAACTCACACATAATGGAGGGACCCACTGAGGTGCATCCGTACAATGGAATACTATTTGGCAATAAAAAAGAATGAGCCGTGGACACCTCCAATGGCATGGGGGAGTCTCATAAACATTACTCTTAGTGACAGAAGCCAGCCGCCAGCCACCACTCCATTCAGACGAGATGTCCAGAAAAAAGCCCAAATCTGTGGAGGCAAAGGAAATTAGGGGGTTTCTGGGGGTGCGGGTGAGGGACGAACAGTAAATGTGCATGAGGGGCACTGTTGGGTGCTGAAAATGTCCTAAAACTGACTTTGGGTGATGATTCACACCTCTGGAGGTTTACTAGAACGTCACTGAATCGTACCTTCGAAATGAATGAATTATAGGATACATAAAATGTGCCTCAGCAAAGTTACTTAGAGAGTAAAAATACTTAACTCACATATACACTCGCCTCACCGCTTAGAGTGCATTCAAAGTGAGTTGTGGACAATATTACGTAAAAAAACGAGCTTTCGTCGCCAAGGTGTTTTCAATACCTCCACCTACCTACCTGTCCTTTCGAAAGAACGAATTCATTCAGTCTGACACCAAAGGGGCGTGGGGCTCTCCTCAAAAGGCCTCCAAACAAATCAGCTGGAAAATGCAATTTGTAGCCGAGATTTCACAGGGGGTGTCCCCTCCTCCTAGACATGCACCAGCAATAAGAAAGGGGGTTTAGAAGAAAACAAAAAATTGGAAGACTTTGGCTTTGAAGTTCCTAACCACTTCTTTGGTCTCAGTTCCCCCATCTGTGAAATGGGGATAATCTGAGCTTCTTACGGGGCACAGCATCTGGGCCATGGCTTCTCTGGGCAGACGTTGTCATCACCAGGGCCTTCGACAGAAAGGGGCTGTTTCTCTATAATGATGGAGTCGGATCCTCACATGTACCCTGGGCCCTGTCTAAGGGACACAGCAGTGGTTCTTAAAGTGTAGGAGGTCATGCTGAAATGCAGGGTCTGATTCCAGAAGTCCCAAGAGATGCCTGGGGTCCCGACCGCACCTAAGGTTACAAGAACTAACAACGCTCATTTGGCAAGGGCTTTAAACACCTTGCCACCTCTGACTTCTCCGTCATATGTGGCTGCCCTTCAGAATCACTTGGGAAACACAGAGAGCTGGTTTGCCAACAGGCCTTCTGAGTCAGCATTTAGATGGAGCCCTGGAATCCGAGATTTCAAAGTTCCTGCAGGGTTGGGATTCACTGGTTAGGAGACTCCACGGAAGGTGAGGAAACACAACTTGATTAGAAGTCCGGAAACCTGGCTTCTAGTATCCTCTCTGCCACGCCTTGTGACCTTGGTGGGGCCGTGTTGCCACTCCGGGCCTCAGTTTCCCCATCTGCACAAACGGGGGTGGAGAGAGAGGGGTGCCCCCACCTCCCTCCCCACCTCCTGTTCTGAGACTCCGTGAGTCCCCGGTTTCCCGGCCCGTTCCCAATCTCCAATTGGCCGTGGCATTTCTGTGACTCAGGGGGCAGGCCCGGCAGCCAGGGGGTGGGGAGCGAAGGGTGGGGTGCCGGGTTTTCCGCCCCACTGCCTCTGGAGCCAGGCACCCAGCTCGAGCTATTGTACTCATGGGAGGTCTTAGCTGGTGAGGCCGCCAGGTTGACTGCACAGGCGCCACGGTTGTTTCATTATTTCATCAAAGTTCATTATGCCGGGGAGGAGACCAGTAATAAAACATGATTACAAGTGTCTCCAACGAGCACTTAAAGACATAACTCGCGATCTACACGCTGCCACATCCCCTGTTTGTGGTCACATAACGCACAGAGATTTGCACCTCTGATAGATTTCAGTCTTTGCGTTAATGGAAGTAAAAAAAAAAAAAAAAAAGTGCCCGAAGGACTTGATTCCATTTGTCTCCGGACCAAGCTGGTGGTTTCATACGGAGGTATGATTTGCCATTTTTGAAAACACACAGTTAATTATGTGTGTAAAAGGCAGGTACGGTGACACAGGGGACTCAGAGGGACCGACGGCAGCCAAGCCTATCAGATGTTATTGGCAAAGCGCTTGGGGAGAAATGGCTTTTCTTTTCTTCTTTCTTTCCCTTCACTGCCCAACACCCACCCCCCCCATCACCCCCCATTCCGGCCGCCATCTCTTTTCTTCGTGAAACAGCGGCTGGCGATGAATGCCGGGAAGGTAATAGGTGATACTTTACAACAAAAAGGGATCCTGTCCCATGTCAACTGGGTCAGTGTTTTCCTCTGAGAATAAGGTCTTGATTGACACTGACTAGTGGGTTTGAACCAGTTGTTCCGGATGTGGGTTGGAGACCAAGAAGGCAGGGCAGGGTGGGAAAGAGCTCATGTATCGCTGGGTAGGATTCCCCTGGGCTGTGGCCGTATGCACCCAGACAGGTCACATCCTTCCCTGGGTCTGTCTTGGGCTCTAAAAGTCTGCCCCTGGGCAGCACTGGGCAGGGCCCAGGCAAAGGGTGGCTCTGCCTTTACTCCCTGGGTGCCCTGGGGCCAGGCCCTTCTCCTCTGTTGGCCACGGTTTCTAGTCCTTGTTAAATGAGATGTTTGGGCGAGGCAATGCCACCCATACTTGTCTAATGTTAAGAATCATTTGAGAAACTTGCTTAAAACAGATTTCCTCAGCCCTAGAACCAAAGATATCAGATCGGAATTTCCCCAGGGGAGGTCAGGGAATCAGTATTCAGTAAGTCTCCCAAGGTGATCCGTGACATTTTTTTTTTATTAAAAAAAATTTTTTTTTTGACATTTATTCGTTTTTTGAGAGACAGAGAGAGACAGAGCCTGAACAGGGGAGGGTCAGAGAGAGAGGGAGACACAGGATCTGAAACAGGCTCCAGGCTCTGAGCCGTCGGCACAGAGCCCGACGCGGGGCTCGAACTCACGGACTGTGAGATCACGACCGGGGCCGAAGTCGGACGCTTAACCCATTGAGCCACTCGGGCACCCCTCCATGGCATTTTTAATTAAAATTTTGGATATGTTAGACATTCGCATCACTGATAATTGACACTATATATATGGGCAGGAGTAAAGCGTTTCTGTCCACTCTGTTCCCAAGCCACTACATTCCGGCTGCCAATCATAACCAAATTAATGGCTCTGTGCGTATGCACGTGTGCGTGAAATCTGTGATCTACAAGCCAGAACGTATACTTGTGTGTGTTATGTTCTGTATCCTGTCTTTTTTTGTGTGTTTTTTTGGTATAAATGACAGCATGTTATGGACTCTGTTCTGCATCTTTCTTTTTTTCATTCAGTACATCTTGGAGATCTTTCTACGCCCGTTAATAAAGGCAGTGGTGTGCTAGAGCCAACAAAGACATATCTCTTCTCAAGTCCAAGTTCAGTGGCTTCCTGTTGGTAGATTGAAGTTGGCCATGGTAGAACTATTCTCCGCACAGACAAATGCTACCGTCTGGCTTCCCCCGTCTCCCTGGCTGGAGTGCTGGTTGGTTGTTAACACGTTTAGCGGCACACTACTGGGTAAAATCCGCCCTCCTTTTTTTTTTTTTTTTAATGGCTGCCGCATAATCTGCTGTAGAGACGAACTCTGATCAGTCCCCTGTCGATAGACATTTAGGTTGTGTCGGATCTTCCGCCAATGCCAACGATGCTGAGATAAGTCATTTTGTACATGCATCCTTTCACGTACGTCCATGATTAAGAAACGGTTCTAGAAGTGGCCTGACTGGGTCAAGAACCTGTGCGTTTGTGGTTTTGATTGGCATTGACGCCTTGCCTCTGGGAGGCTGTAGCCGTGTGCGTGCTGCTAACGACAGCTGAGAAGGATGCTTTCCTCACACTCTCCATACCATTAGCTTTTAATATCAGTGTGGCAGAGAAACGAGGGCTTCCGAGGCTGAACGAGGCTGCATGTCTGTTCACATACTTAAGAGCCATTGGTGGCTCCTCCTCTGTGACCTGTTGATCATTTTGATCACGAGAGTTTGGACACACCAGCCTCGGTTAATCTTTTATCACGCACGGAGACCCTGAGGCCCCGAGAAGAGTACAGAGTTGCCTTAGTCCTCCGTTGAGTACTGGTAGCGAAGGGATTCAAATTAGGAGTTGTGTTCCCTCAAGATCAAATAGGAGAGCTCCCAGTGAGCGAGTCAACATGCCAACGGATGTGTAATTACAGATCGTATCAAGTGTTACAGAAAAACACCAGAGGTTGTGCGCTGGTTGGCCCAGGGCTGGACCTGGCCAGTGGACCTTGTCTATTTTGGCCTGCATAGTGTTTTTTCTTTTCTTTAAGTTTTCATTTGAAATCATTGCCAAATTGTATTAATTTTACTTTATTTTTGTTTTGTTTGATTGATTTATTTTTGAGAGAGAGAGACAGAACACGTGCACGTGTGCACAAGCAGGGGAGGGGCAGAGAGAGGAGAGAGAGAGAGAATCCCAAGCAGGCTCTGTGCCGTCAGGGTGGAGCCCAATGCAGGGCTCGCGCCCATGAGCCGTGAGATCGTGACCTGAGCCGAAGTCGGATGCTTAACCGACTGAGCCACCCAGGCGCCCTTAAAATAATTGTCAAAATCTGGAACAAGAATACTTGACACACAAATTAGTTTTTAATGTTTATTTATTATGAGTGAATGAGAGAGCACACGCATGTGCACGGTATGCCTGTGAGTGGGAGAGGGGCAGAGAGAGAGAGAGAGAGAGAGAAGCATAGAAAGATCCCAAGCAGGCTCCACACTCAATGCGAGCCTGATGCGGGGCTCAATCTCATGAACTGTGAGATCATGACCTGAGCTGAAACCAAGAGTGGGACACTTAATCAACTGACTCACCCAGGCACCCTGGGTCATCTTTTTCATAAAATGAAGAGGGAAGGGAAATATTTCTTGGGCCCATTTTCCTGTCACAACAGGATGGTGAAAACTGGGTGTGGAGGGCTGCATATTTGAAGACGAATCTCAGTAGTATCTTTCCATGCAGAGAATATCTGTATGTGCTTAACATGTACAAATGAGTGCATACGTGAACGAAGCATTTATATTAACTACAACTTAATAGAATGTGACATAAACTCTGGTAAGAACCCCATCACCTTCCCTTACTAATATCATCCACCTGACTGTGGAAATATCTGATTTGGGAGGTTTCCCATCCTGGTCTCAAAAATCAGCAAGGATATGTCCACAGAGAACAGAATGTCTGCATCGGAGATGGCCAGCTGATCGGAGGTGGGGCCGAGAGATTTGTTTGGCGCTCATTACCCGAGCATGCTGGTTTTATCTAGATTTTCTTTTTATCGAGGATGGTTTGGGGGACGATGTTAGAGATGAGGAAGGGGGAAAAACGTGGGGCACCCTGTGTCGTTACTCGGTGTTTCCATTTCTAATATTTGTTGAATCTGCGTCATAGGCCAGGGTCTTTCGGGAGACCATTGTAGACTTGAGCCATCGGAAGCTGTCCTCCTGGCTCTTCAGAGTGTGATCCGGGTGTTCCTTAGTCTGGCTGGCCTTTCTCTTAGCTCCTTGGGGTGACCCCAAGTGAGCTTATCCTCTAATGGACATAAGCTTTAACTCCTTGGGGCCCAGCCAGGGCTCCGACGGTCCACATCATAGCCCCTGTGGACACAGGAGCTAAAGACTGCTTTATTATGAGCACTGGGTGTTGTATGGAAACCAATTTGACAGTAAATTTCATAGATTAAAAAATAAAAAATTAAAAATTAAAAAATAAAAAATAAATATATAAAAAAAAAAGACTGCTTTATTTCCTTCTCCAGTATGTTTTCAGAAAGCCAGTAACTACAACAGCGGCCGTTTATTAGGTACTCAAAATAGCCTCCTCACTAAATAGGGACAAAAGAGCTCAGGCCAACCTTTCTTACCACCTTCATGGTCCTTCATGGACCTTCATGGTCCTTCGTGGACCACCACCCCGACTCTCTGAACCAGAGCCAGCCTCTGCCTTCTGACTATGTTCTGCCTGCACTCTGATACCAAAGATACCATCAGACCTCTTAACGTGGCACGCCTTTACGAACACTCTATCCTCCGCCCGGGGTGCCCCTCTACCTGGCCAACTTCTACCCCTTTCAAAAGTTAATTCAAATGCTATTCTGGCACAGGAAGTAAATGGTAAATTTGGCCTGAAAATGACACGTAATCAATATTTATCAACTAATGAGCTAACGGATGATCAGATGGAGCCATCTCAGGTCCTAACATGTAACTCAGTGCTTGGCATATAGTCAGTAGCTGATAAATGTGTGTTCAGCATCCAGATCTAGACCTATCTGCAATCCCTGTTAACCTAATTGTAACAGATTTATTGTGGTGAAAACAATGCGAGTTTTGTAAACCTGTCCTTTTTGTTGTTTCCTTTTTGCTTTCTATCCTGTCAAATTCTTGATTCCTAGAATCACATAAAGCGGTAGAAGTGATCTTGGAGTCAGAAGACCTAGGTGGGGGTCCCAGGTCTGACTCTCCCTTGCTCTCTGTAAGCTTGGGCAAGCCACTTAGCCTCTCCGAACCCCCAGTTCCCTCATCGGCAAGATGGGGACAATAAGACCTGAAGGAACCACCGTGATGATCGGCAGAAGAGTAGAGATGAAGAATGGAAACCCAAAATCGCTTGCCCAAGATGTAACTTTTCCCACTCAAAGGCAGATCACGCAGGCAGATCACTCCCTTGTCACGGGAATGACTTTTGTGTTGAGTTACGTGAACCTCAAATTGGAATAAGGCGAGGCGGGTGTCAAACCTGACTCAGCCCTGAACCCTGGGGCTTAACCCTGTGAGCCGTAAATAGCCTTGGTAGCAAATGAGGGACAAGAGTCCCTTCTTGATAGAGTTAACACAGAAGTTAAACAAGATAATTTGTTCAAAAGCAGTGGGAACTGAAATGGAGTGTGGGATCATTACAAGAGCTATGAGCTTGCCTTTACTGCTGTGCTCTAGTTCAAACCCAGGTTGACTCACGTGTTCTTCCAACAGTGCCTCCCTGCCCTTTCTCCCCCTCCACTGTCGTCCCCTTCCAAGGCAACATCCCCATTTCAGTCAATAGGATCTGACCGTGTCACCTCCTACCTAAGACCCACGGATTTCAGGAAAATGCCTCGCTCGGTACTGTGTCTCGAAAGGCTGTCTCATCTGGACCTGCCACTCTACCTTCTCAGCTCTTATGGAGTCCCCCTTGCATACCGGTTTCCAAAATGCACATAGGAAGGCCTGACCTTGGCCTTTGCACATGTGCTTCGAGATGCCTCCAACGCTTTCCCTCCCACCCTCAAGATAGGGCCTGTGTCTTGTGACTGCTGTCTTCCCCAGAGCCTAGCCCTGAGCTTGGCATATGATAAACATTCAACAAACATCCTTACAGTGAATGAATTTGACACCTACTTAGAATTCCCCGTGTGTCCGGCACAGAACTGAGGGCGTGTATAGACATGACCTCAATGCAGAGATATCCCCATTGTCCTTGGGGAGAAGAGATGGGCTACAGCTCAGATCTACCGGAGCTCCATCCATCCAGTGCTACGCACCTATCGGCAACCTGTTAAGGTTCTGGTAAAGCTTTCAATCAGGCGGAAAGCCTCAGAATCCTGCTGATGGACCAGGTGAAGGTGGTTCCCCATCCCAGTGCTTCTTCCGCCCTGCCGGGGAACCGATAAGGCTATTTGTACCTAGATAACGAAAGCATCTATGAATTAAGCTCATCATGTGGGCGTTTTAGCTCATTCGTTAGCATAACCTTCAACACATTTCCTTTTTTTGCATATTCATTCATTTTGAGAGAGGGAGAGAGTGGGGGTGAGGGGTGGGGAAGGGGCAGAGATAGAGGGAGACAGAGAGAGAATTCCAAGCAGGCTTTGCCCTGTCAGTGCAGAGCTCGACACGTGGTTCGATCTCACGAACTGTGAGATCGTGACCTGAGCCGAAGCCCAGAGTCAGACACTTCACCAACTGAGCCACCCAGGCGCCCCGTCACATTTCTTCGTATTCCTTCCACGTAGAAGGCTGACATCCCACAGCACCCCACTCTGACTTAGGCCTGAGACCCCTCGGGAGAGGGAGGCTTGGTATCTGTGAACTTAAGCCAGTGTCTGGCTTGGGTATGAATTCCAGTGTTACCCTGCATGATCTTGGACAAGTTATTTCACCTCTCTGTGCTTTAGTTTCCTCGCTGACAGAACAGGGTAAATCCTCCTCAGGAGTGATATGTTAGACGGAACATGTCAAGCGTCTGACCGGATGTCAGGGGCAGTTACCAGCTACCACGGAGTCCTCTCATGACTTTTGGCAGGGATGGGGAGGAGGTTTTGCCTATGGGCCAGCTCTGATGGGTTGATGGGGCTGCTGGGACCATTTTGCTCTGTCCAGTTTTCCAGACCCGTATTTGGGCTCATGGGAAGGAGGGCTGTGATCCCTCTGTCAAGGTCAGAAGGGAGGATGAGAGGCAAATGATAAGCTTATACTGTCCCTGACTTTCCCAAATGCTACCCCCTGGCGACTTCTCATGATGACTTTAGAGAAAGCATTTCTCTTCCCGTCTGAATTTCCTTCGGAGTCTGGGAGGAGAGAAAGAAGGTCACCACTTGAAAAGATGCATTGTTCCTCAGTCCAAGTCAGAGGAGCAAAACAGAGAAGGTGGTGTGTCCGAGAGACTGGATTCCAGGGAGACCCGAGGCTGCACGTTTGAGATCAGTGCGGAGGTAGAGGGAGACCCCAGATACCGTATTCGCCAGTTGACGTACGTGCGTGAGCTGGAGGTGACTCCACGGGAATCTCGTGGCCGTGGGCTCCTTTGTTGCTGACATCCTGTGCCCTCCCTGGGGAAGAGGTGGGCCTGGCAGAGGGCCCTCCTGGAGGTAGGGTGAGGAGCGCTTTGGGAAAGGGGGAGAAGAATCCGGTTCGAGGAACCCCCTATCACAACCTTCCTGCCATCTTGAGTTCAACAAAGGCTTGGGTTCTTCCTCTCCTACTACTTTCCTCCGAGGTGATGAGGCACCAGTTCCGAGGGATGGAATCGAAATGTTTCTGATTCGTTTACAGTTGGGTCAGCAAAACATGAACTGGTGGGGAGGAGACCTCCCAGGAAGTTATATAAGCTTCCTTGTGGAACCGAGAATCCTTGTTCCGGCCGGGCTTAACTAAATCAGCTGGGGCTGCACTTTGATTCTAAAGATAGAGCGGGGATGGGGGTTGGGGGGATCCCCTTCCCCCACCCCAGTCATCTCTGGTCTTAATTACACAAATCCCACCCTCCGGAAACAGAGATCCTAATTAATAGTAACTGAAGGAGGACCGAGATCTGTATACCCATGTGCCTTATCTCGGTAATTTCAGAAGAGACGTGAAAAAATGGATCCTGAACAACTGTTTGTCTAATAAACAGCCCCCCGCCCCCACCGCCTTCATTTCCTGCAAAGAAAGCTCTGTTGCAGATAATCCGTCTTGGCTCCACTCGGGGCACATTATCATTTTTATCGGCCTCATAAATCGCCTTTCCAGATTACACAGAAATATACATCGCCCCCCTATAATTATTCCAGACCCCCGCCTTCTCCCTTTTCATTTTGATCCCAGGTAAACCCAGTCATTACCCACACCAGTGTGGCTTCCCCAAAACGTCAAGATTAAAACGGACCACGGAGACTTACGCAAGACTGAGTCAGCCGAGCAATTTGAACCAATAAATATCAAAGTCGTGTCTAAGCAGAGAACAATTCATTCGATACCACATCTGTCAACAGGCCTGTGGAGGATTTTCCTTCCTGGGGCTCCACCCTGGCGGCCCCACTTGCTCTTCTTCCTGATACTGTGGAGAAGCTGGATTTGGCCTCACAGGAGGGTGGGGCCCTGTGCCCAGAAAAGTGCCGGGTGCCAGCACCGGGGGGGAGGGGGGTGGTCCCAGGGGATGAGCTCCCTGCCTTCCACCCGCTATCAAAAGGGCCCGCTCTAATGCCTCAGCTGGGCAAGCGCTCTCTGCAATTAGCAATTCTTTTTTATTGGTTGATGTGGGCCTCGGGCCAAGAGGAGTTGGGATTGAATCAATATTCCTTTTATTATGTCATCATAGCCAAGTGAATTATGAAAACAAAAGCTCAATATGAAGCTGCCAATGCTAATTACCGGGTAGGATGTGGAGGTACAATAAACAAAGGGTGCTCTGTCCGGGTGGGAGTCGTGGGGGCCGCCCTTTTGCCGGGTCTGGGGGCTGCCGGGCCCACCCCTGCCCTTCCCTGCCAGCCCTGGACTCCCAGGGGCACGTTGGAAAAGGGTCTAGCCTGGTCTCGGATGCCAGTTTCAGAGCAACTCAATGCAATGCAATTCCAGGAGGCTTTATTGAGCACCTACTGGGTACCAACGGGCACGTTCTCTACGTACGACCACGGTCTCTACTTATGGCTGCCTCTGGCGTCTCAGAGCAAAGAGAACGTATCTTTAGAATCAGCCACTTCTGGCTTCAGATCTCAGCTCAGATGCCATTGGCCGTGGAGACCTGGCTCCTCAGACCCTCCGTTTCCTCATTTGTAAAACGGAGACAGCAGCACCCGCGTCACAGATGGGAGGAGGGCTGAAGGGAAAATACATGCCAAATGTTTGGCACCAAGTGGGCACTAAACAAACGTTAGTAATTCTCCTCCACGTCCTTACCCCCTCCTGCTCCTCCTTCTCACGCCTCTCTATCCTCTTCCTCCTTTTTCTTCATCTTATTATCAAGCTCACCCCCACTATCTTTATCGTCATCATTCGACGAGCATCCCCCGAGCCCAGAGCAGGGCTCACTTAAACGCTGTTTGCTGATTGTATGCTGAATGAGCGGGAGGCAAGAAGGAGGGAAATCGGTTTGTGGCCATATGGAGGTGATAAAAGATAATTCGCATCAGGGTCTTGAACCCCAGAGCGGTCGGCCTAATGGGGACCCACACGCAGCAAGGTAAACTGTAATAGAAAGCGAAGGGGAGGGCGCCTGGGTGCCTCAGTGGGTTAAGTGTTCAACTTCGGCTCAGGTCATGACCTCACGGTTCATGAGTTCGAGCCCCACGTCAGGCTCTGGGCTGACAGCTCAGAGCCTGGAGCCTGCTTTGGTTTCTGCGTCTCGCTCGCTCTCTGCCCCTCCCCCTCTCACGCTCTGTCTCTCTTTCTTTCTCTCAAAAATAAATAAACATTAAACAGATTTTTAAAAAAAAAGAGGAGAAAAGATAGTGGAGGGAAAAACACAGGATGTTTTCATGGAGAATGGCCACCTCTACCCCCTCCTTGCTTCTGTCTTGGAGAGTTGAGCTGGGAGACTCAAATTCCTCCGTTTGTGGAAAAGTCCTTGGCTTCTCGAGTGGAGGAATGAGGAGGCATCTGCCATCTCAGATGTGCTCTTTCTGTCACGTCACAGGTGGTAGGAGGTGGGGTGGCCAGGGGGGGGGGGGGGGGAGAGCAGGCTGGGAACAGTCACAAGCCCTCCCTGTGCAAAGATCATCTCTCAGACTTTTCCACAGTGATCATCTCAATAGTTGAATAGTTGAATAGCTGAAGGTCCAAAGCTGCCTCCCGTGTTACAGAGAGATAAAATGGCTCCCCAAGATCACATGATGCAAGATAAGTCCCAGGGGGCTGAGTTCTCACTTGGTCCCATGATTTTCGGAGAGTCACTAACCTTCTAGAAGCTTTAGCTTGCTCGTCTGGAAGATGGGGAAGGTCACGGTGTAGGGCCCACACACATGTGCACTGTAAATCTCATGACAGCTGGGTTTTGCCTCCAATGCTCTCTCTGTGCCTCCTCAGGGCCTCTAGGACTTCAAGAGGGGAGGACTGGCCACATCAGATTCACCTTTGTTCGGCTTGACTCCCGTGCCTGGTACTGTGCTGGGCCGGGAACGAGGGGCAGCTCAGTCTTTGCTAAATGAAGCAGGATCGTTGCAGTAAACTTTTATGCCATGAGCAACAGCCTCTAACTAGTTTTTCTTGGGGCGCCCGGGGGGCTCAGTCAGTTGAGGGTCCAACTTCGTCTCTGGTCATGATCTCACAGTTCGTGGGTTCGAGCCCCGCGTCGGGCTCTGTGCTGACAGCTCAGAGCCTGGAACCTGCTTCGGATTCTGTGTCTCCCTCTCTCTCCGCCCCTCCCCACTCGTGCTCTCTCTCTCTCTCTCTCTCTCAAAAATAAATAAACATTAAAAAAAAAATTAATAGTTTTTCTTTCCCATGGTCACAGGAAGCCTCTGTGGTGGGATTACCACCCCATTTTCAAAGGAAAAACTGACGCTCAGAGAGGAGAGGGGAGGAGCCACGTTGCACAGTCAGTCAGGGCTTCTAATCTGGGTCTGGTGCCTTTCCTGCCACGCTGTCCTTTGGGAAGAAAGAAGGAAGCCCACCCTTCAGCTCCCCACTGCAGGATGATGCCACACATCTGGAGGCTCCCCAGTCCCCTGTTTGCAGAGGGACACATGTGTTCCTCAGCTGATCCGGGGACCTCATCTCCAAAGGCAGAGTAATCAAGGTCCTAGTCGTAAGGTGGTAGGAGGAAAACAGCTTTGATTTCCTGTTTACATCCCTGCAATGTGCGGCCCCGACATCGAATTAGTTAAGTCTCTTTGAACTTAACTAACTTGGAGGTGTTCCTGTGATATAAAAGGGCTGGGGGTGGTGGGATCAGACCGTGGGAGAATCGGTCTCCTTCAGAACACGGGGGAAAAGAGAAACGAGGAATTACATTTCCCATGTTTCCACTAAAGAAACAGCCTCTGCATTTGGGGGACCAAGAGCAGCTTTGGGGTGCCTTCACAGCCCAGTCACACAGCTTAGGTTTAACGCCCAGTGACCACTGCTTTGCAATTCTTTTTTTTTTTTTTTTTTCAACGTTTTTTATTTTATTTTTGGGACAGAGAGAGACAGAGCATGAACGGGGGAGGGGCAGAGAGAGAGGGAGACACAGAATCGGAAACAGGCTCCAGGCTCCGAGCCATCAGCCCAGAGCCTGACACGGGGCTCGAACTCACGGACCGTGAGATCGTGACCTGGCTGAAGTCGGACGCTTAACCGACTGCGCCACCCAGGCGCCCCTCACTTTTTTTTTAAATTGATTTATTTTTAATCTTCATTTATTTTTGAGAGAGAGACAGAACGTGAGCGGGGGAGGAGCAGAGAGAGAGGGAGACGCAGAATCCGCAGCAGGCTCCAGGCTCCGAGCTGTCAGCACAGAGCCCGACGCGGGGCTCGAACTCACGGACCGCAAGATCATGACCTGAGCTGAAGTCAGACGCTCAACCGACTGAGCCACCCAGGCACCCCGACAGCTCGCTTTTTATAAAAATATCAGCAATTACATTTTTACCAAGGGAAAACATGGGGTCCAAAGAAAGTACAGCTGTGGGTTGTATCTGCACTTGGGTACAATTCAGCCCAACTCAAAAATGGGCAAAGAACTCGAACAGACATTTCTCCGGAGAAGATGCACAAAAGGCCAACAAGCACACGAAAAGATGCCCAACTCATCATCAGGGAAATGCAGATCGAAACTACAGTAAGGTTTCATGTCACACCCACTAAGATGGCATAAAATTTTAAAAATTTTAAAGAAGAGAAACAAAATAAAAAGTGTTGGCAAGGATATAGACAAACAGGAACCTTGTTCTTTGCTGTTGGGAACATAAAATGGCATGACCACTCCGGAAAGCGATTTGGCACTTCCTCAAAAAACTAAACATCAGGTTCAGCAATTTCACTCTGATGAAACTGGGCTGTTTGTCTTTTAGTTGTTGAGTTGTAGGTGCTCTTTATATATCCTAAATATTAAGCTTTTATCAGAATTCATTTCCTCCCTTCCTAGGAGTTGTCTTTGCATATTCTTGATGGTGTCCTTTGAGGCACAAAAGTTTTTTTTTTTAATTTTGACGAAGCCCAGTTTATTTGGGTTTTCTGTGTGATTCCACCTACATGAGGTCCATAGAAGAGCTGAATTCATAGAGACAGAAAGCAGAGTAGAAGTTATGAGATGTTGGGGCGCCTGGGTGGCTCAGTCGGTTAAGCGTCCGACTTCAGCTCAGGTCACAATCTCACGGTCCGTGAGTTCGAGCCCCGCGTCGGGCTCTGGGCTGATGGCTCAGAGCCTGGAGCCTGCTTCCGGTTCTGTGTCTCCCTCTCTCTCTGCCCCTCCCCCGTTCATGCTCTGTCTCTCTCTGTCTCAAAAATAAATAAAACGTTAAAAAAATTTTTTTTTCAAAAAAAAGAAGTTATGAGATGCTGAGGGAGATGGGAAGGGGGTGCTCTTATTTAATAGAGAGTTTAATAGAGTTTACTAGAGGGTTTCTATTTCAGATGATGAAGTTCTAGAAATGCATGGTGGAGATGGTGGCACCACATTGTAAAGATACTTACTGCCACAGAACCATATACTTAAAAATGGCTAAAATGGTAAGTGCTATGTATATTTTTACCGCAATAAAAACGACAATGGTTACTTCTTAATTTCTGAGTATTCATCTTCTTACCTGTAAAATGGCAGTGAGAATGTGTGCCTCGTCTCTTGTGAGGCTCTGTGAATTAACACAGGAGGAAGAATCCTGGACACATCAGTGGACATTAACAGGTCAGCCACTGATGTCCTGCTCCCGGCCCCAGCCACTCCAGACAGACCTGAGGCTTTGGCTTTGCCAAAGGAGAGCTGGCCGTTGATGAGGAGACCTAAGGATAACCCAGGCAAGCCCTTTAGGAGTTGTGACTTTTCATTTATGGAATTGTTTACCCTGCGACACTTGTCAGGGAGGTGCTCCTCAATCAAAAGAGTGCAATAGGTTTGAGAAATCATTAGCATTTCAAGGCTCTGAGAAGTCCTGCAATTTAAAAGGCACATTTCAGGGGCGCCTGGGTGGCGCAGTCGGTTAAGCGTCCGACTTCAGCCAGGTCACGATGTCCGACTTCAGCCAGGTCACGATCTCGCGGTCCGTGAGTTCGAGCCCCGCGTCAGGCTCTGGGCTGATGGCTCGGAGCCTGGAGCCTGTTTCCGATTCTGTGTCTCCCTCTCTCTCTGCCCCTCCCCCGTTCATGCTCTGTCTCTCTCTGTCCCAAAAATAAAAAAAATAAAAATAAAAAATAAATAAATAAAAGGCACATTTCATGGTGGGGAACCTGAGATTTTTCAAAACTTCTTGGAGTGTGAGTCTTTTTTCCATGAAACATTCACGGACTACTTTCAGGGAATACTTGTCTAGAGGTATTCAAAGGTGAAACACCAAGTAGGCCTGTGAGTAAAGACACATGGCCAACTCATGGAAACAGACGCACCCACAATTCAGTGATTTCTTGCCCTTCATTCACTGCATTAACTGAAGATCGGCTAAATTCCCCCAAAGCAGCTCAACTGTGTCTTTTTTTTTTTTTTTTATAAAAATTTTTTTTTTTTTTTTTTTTTTTACGTGTATTTATTTTTGACACAGAGAGAGACAGAGCATGAACGGGGCAGGGTCAGGGAGAGAGACACACAGAATCTGAAACAGGCTCCAGGCTCTGAGCTGTCAGCACAGAGCCCGACGCGGGGCTCGAACTCACGGACCGCGAAATCATGACCTGAGCCGAAGTCGGACGCTTATCCGACTGAGCCACGCAGGCGCCCCTCAATAGTGTCTTTATTAATTTACGCATGCATTCAGGGAAACTTCGCTGCACGCCTACGGTGCACATCATTAGCTTTTTAGTGATTACATCTTCTGACATCTCTGGGCCCACGTTCTAGTTGTTGCAACGTATGGAGTTCACAGTCCCTCCCCCCCCCCCCAACGCCCCTAGTTCCCAATTGCCGCCTTCGCTGACTTTTGCTTTATTCCGTGCATTCTTTTCTTAGTTACTATTTTCCTGATTTATTTATTTTTTAATTTCACGTTTTCATTGCGATTCTGGTTAGCTGACAGATACGGTAAGATTGGCTTCGGGCGTAGAATTTAGTGATTCATCACTTACCCATAACACCCCGTGCTCGTTAATTATGGGCATTTTCTATCCGGACCTCATAAACATTTGAGTTTATGATCTCTGTGAAAGATACTGCACCGTCCCCCATCTCCAAACCGTTTCTAAAATGTAATATATATATCTCAATATCACATACGGAGCGTGTGTGTGTGTGTGTGTGTGTGTGTGTGTAACTATCTCTTTGTTGGTCCCCCCTCTGAGATTACACAGCGGACTATGTACTTAAGATGGAAATGTAGAGTGTCATCCAATTTCCCCGTCTGGGACTTCTTGACCACTGCTATCAGTTTTCTCTATATAGCTCTCCTGACTTGGGTTTCCCTGTGCCTGCAGCACAGCCAGTTATTTCGAAAACAACCAGTTACTGTTACCCAGCACTTTTAGAAAACGGTGGTAACATTTACCAGAAGTTTTCTGTGGGTGACACGCATCTCCCACTTTCCAAACAATCAGCTGTAACAGGGACCAGCTGCTTTTCAACATAGCTGGTTGTTGCAAGATTTTTCAAATAGCTGGTGGTTTCCCCGAATTTGCCCTTGATTTTTCACTTGTCGGTGTTTGCAGATCTTCCGTCGGTGGGGAATGCAGCTGGGGTTACTTCTAATCCTGTTCTTCTCGTCGCCCCCGGTCACGGTTTCTTCCTTTGCCCTGGTGCTTTCCAGACATCGGTTTTTCAGTAATCGCCTTCATAACGTTGGCTGCGTGATCATATCCTTCGTATCCCTAAGAGTAGGCACTGAATAATTTTTAAAACTCAGTGCGCTATTTTTTCATAGAACTGTGTTATCATTGCCGGAGATGGAAAACCACGATCATTTTACATCGACAGAGGGAATTGTGCAAACAAATGCATTCAAACACACACAATTGGTACTTAATGCTGACGCCATGCTGTTATTTGCCAACCTTCTGTTACAAAGAGGGTTACGGGGCTATTTCCCTGAGTCCAAAGGTGGAGCTGTGATGAGGCCCGTCTTGTCCGAAGACACCCGTGGACCAGGCTGATCCTCATCGTCGTGCTTCTCCCAGCCGTGCTTTCCTCCTTCTCCGTGAACTTTGTGTCCTACCCGGTAATTAGCACTGGCAGCCTCAGATTGGCTCTTTTGTTTTCATAATTCATTTGCTTTTGATGATATCATAAAGAGTGTATAAATTTCATCCCCCTCCTCTTAATGTCCTGGCCCCACGCCCACATCCACTAATACAAAGACACTAATTGCTTCTTACTCTTGTGCCAGGCACTTTGGAAGCGTCTTTGGCTAATGGATGGAATTAACCTTGTTTAACGTACAAATCAGCGGCCTAATTTGCCATGAATCCCGACTCCGCGGCTCCACGGACCGTGGCTGGGGGGAAACGGCTTCCCACTCTCCCTTAGCCACGCTGGCAAAGAGAGCTGGTGATGCCGGCATGAGGCACAGCTTCCTCTGGGCTCTCCCTCCTCCCCGTGGGCTCCCCCTCCTCCCCTTGGGGCATTTGAGCTGAGACCTTTTCATGGGGGAACCCCCTTGACGGAATGGGGGCCCCCACATCCGTTGCCAGGCAGGCTCCCCTGGAGCCCACCAAACCGAAAGACTCACAGACCCGAGTGAAAATGCTCCGGTCACATGGTTCGTTAAATCCATTGTAAAAGTAAGGTGAGAAGCCAGAGGAGAAAGAGATGGGGTTGGTCAATGCCCTCGGGCACGCCGTCCGAATCCTAGGCCCCACGATGTTTCTGTGTCCTCTCTCTCTCTCTCTCTGCCTGGTCAGCCTCTCCAGCTGACCGTGAGGTTAAGAAGACCAGAGTCATGGGTGAGAAAGGGGGCTCAGCAGACGGAAGGGGCCTGGAACCAGCACACGTGCGTTCCGAGACATGCGAGGCCTGTCCCTCCGGCCTGAGCTGTGGCTAACTGGTCAACCAGCTGAGCGGCTGTGGTTTCTACCTGAGGCTCTTGGACATGGACCTTTGGCCAGCATAGGTGTCAGTAAGGGTGGACCATCGAAGACCCTGGGAACACTGAGGGCCCGTGAATATATAACACTTGCCGTATCCAGGTCCTTCTCCTCCTTCCCCCCACTTCCTACCCCCAGGCACAGGCAGATACATGCTCTGCTCGCTTCGCCCGTGTTCCACAGCTCACGAGCTACTTACTTACTTCCTATTTCCTGCGTACTCAGTTTCACCCAGCGGCCTTAGTTCTTTGCTTCTCTTGTTCTCCATAAAGCTGAATTGCCCGTTCTCAGCTAATGCAGGAAACTCACATAACAGACCTGAAGGTTGAGCCCGTCGTGGCCACGGGAAGATCTGGAGAGAGCTTTCCAGAGGAAAGAGAGAGACACTCTCTATGGACCCAGCTGCCTGGTTCACAGCCCTTCTAGTCTCAGCCCTCGGGCAGTTCCGACGACCTTGGCTGTGGCCGCTGAATGATCGTGGCGGAGAGCGAGGTTTGGGGGTCACACATACCTGGCTCAGAACCCTGGTTCTTCTTCTTCCTGGTAGTGTGACCACTTCCCTCTCTGAGCTTCTGCTTCTTTGGCAGAAACAGGGAAGTGAGAGCCATTGTGTTGGGATTTGGGGAACCGTGCGGAAGGTGGCCCTTGCACACAGTGGGGGCTCACTTAGGTGTTGCGGCAACAGATGCTTACCGCGTGCTTACTATGCGTCCGGTGCAGTGTTAGTAGCTGAGGACTGTGTTAGAATAAGTCAGAATAAACCAAGGATGATATCTGCTCTCAAAGGAGCTTAAATCTAGTCGGGGAGACAGATACTAAAGAGACAAGTGTGCCGTTAAAAATCGTGCTGAACAAATACTGCCGTGAGAACAGGGACCTTGGGCCACCTCACCCAGTTGGGACGGTAGGAAAGGACTTCCTGAGCAGAGAGGAGCGGGAGGGAGCCACATGGAGGTGACGTAGGGTGCTTCCTGCCAGGGAGGACAGCAAGCGCAAAGGTCTCAAACTAGGGGTGGGGAGGGGCACAAAAGCCATCCTGGCTGACAGGTCCCTGTGGGAGTAGCAGTCCGGCCCTTGCATTTGTTGTAAGGAACGTGGATTCATTTCTTTCCGTCTCCTCTGTGGTTACCCCTCTCCCTCACTCCCATCTGTTCCTCGGACGACTTCTATGACAAGGATATGAGAGGGTCATTCCCCGTATTACATACTGCCTTTGGCCCCTCTGCGTGAATCTTTGGTTTGGGACTCTGGCTCGTGTGCTTTGCTTCTCAAAGCCTTGCTGACCTCCTGCCATGTGTCAGGCGCTAGGGAGGCACCAGTGATCAAAGCTAAGTCCTGGCCCCCAGAACTTACATTCTAGAAGGTGGAGGCCCATAAGAATCCAATGAACAAGAAAATCTATGGTATGCCACGCGGTGATTGGGTTAAAACAAAACATGGAAGAGAACCGAGGAGATCCTGGAGGAGAGTCGGATTGTTGTGTTATCTAGCATAGCGACGAAAGCCTGCACTCAGGAGATGCTAGGTGAGCTGGGGGGACTGAGGGAGGGCCCAAGGCCCTGGGAAGGAGGGTTTCAGGCAGAGATAAAAGCACGTGCAAAGGCCCTGAGCAAGTGGGGAACAGCTTGGCGGGGTTTGAGTGCCAGGAAGGGGCTAGTGTGGCTGGAGCGGAGGGAGGGGAGAGTCAGACCCCAGAGGGCCTGGAGGCGGAAAAGTCACTGGAGGGTCGTCATCTGAAGGACAATTTAGAAGGATCCCCCGCTGCTGTGGGGAGAGCAATTAGCAGGCTGGAGAGATGGCCCAGGTCCAAGGTATCTCCGATGGGGTGGCAGTGGTGAGCCCCACTAATATTTACCCCTCCAGGTCTTTGAAAGATTAAGGGGAACATGTATGTAAGGAATGTGACCCTGGGCCAGAACAGAACCCATGTCTGTTAAATATAGTCACATCCAGGCCATTTTGATACAAGGGAAATAAAGCCCGGGGGGAAACGGCTTGCTAAATATTCCTCAGCAGATTAAAGGCAGATTTCCTGTCTACCCGTCACACAGCTGCTTCTGGAAAAAGAATATCTCAAATGTATGATATCTCAGTCAGTGCGTCCTACATGATGGAAGGTCAGAGTGGCCTTACGGTTTGCTTCCGTTACAAAAAGGACCGCGTTGGGGCGCCTGGGTGGCTCAGTCGGTGAAGCATCCAACTTCGGCTCAGGTCATGATCTCGCGGTTCGTGGGTTCGAGCCCCGGGTCGGACTCTGTGCTGGCAGCTCGGAACCCGAAGCCTGCTTCGGATTCCGTGTCTCCCTCCGCCTCTACCCCTCCCCTGCTCTCGCACTCTGTCTCTCTCTCCCTCAAAATAAATAAACGTTAAAAAAAATTCACCGAGGACAGAGCGCATCAAATGCTGACTTCCAAAATTGTCGCTGGGTGAATAGATTTGGAAGGGTCATGGCCCCGGCAGACGTTACATTCAGCTAGTGGAACCAGACGCCTTCTGCAGGTCCGGCATTCCCCCCCAGGCCGGTTCCCAGTAAGGGGGGGGGCCCACACTGGGGCCAGGACCCTGTGATCCCAAAAGCTCGTGGTCCCTCCCTCCTTACACCCTCCTGCTGAGAACGTCCCTGCTGCATCCTCCTCTGGCCTGGTCATCCCCCTATGTTACCTCTTTCTCGACTGTAGGACAGAAATAAGGTGAGTACGTTACAGCTTAGGCTTTGGGCCTTACACGCAAATCAAAGTTGTGCCCCACGTCCGCTACACCTCGCCCCACCACGCCTTCTCGTGGGGATGAAATGAAAGGAAACGATACAGGAGGAAGCGTGCCATTCGGTGCCTGCCATACAGCCGTCGCCTGCTCCACGGTAGCTGTTCTTCGAAGCCTTGGGTTTAGCACCCCCGGTCCTCGAGAACCCGTGCCAGGTCTCGACTCTGACATTCTACAAACCTAAAAGTGGAGGAGGAACATGGAAAGGGTCCCTTGCCAAATTGCTTGGAAAGTTCCAGAAAGGCATTTGCAACTAGATGGCCTTTCCACTTCACTCGAGCGTAGGCCAGCCACCACACGCTGTGTGACGGTTTGAGCCCTGGAGGTCCCAGCCGTCTTTGCGATAACTTCTCCAGAGTCCGGGGATAGCATTCAGCAACGGGAACCATAGTCCCAATGACAGGG
Source organism: Panthera uncia (assembly GCF_023721935.1). Lineage (NCBI taxonomy): Eukaryota > Metazoa > Chordata > Mammalia > Carnivora > Felidae > Panthera > Panthera uncia. The sequence goes on from NW_026057577.1 coordinate 89,866,407, forward strand.
GAAGCAGCATCTGGAGCCTTTCTCCGGAGTCCCCTGATACACTCACTTCACGGCCACTTAATCCCAGGACTACCCCCCCGGCCAGACAGACATGCAGCTCCCTGGCCCCGGCCGCGGCTGACCTCCCACAGCTGCGGAATGACCCAGAGTCGGGGACATAGGAGGCATTCAGTAACTGCTCATTGAATACACGAATGGATGCTTTCAAAGAGCTTATAGACAAGTGAGCTTAGCTTATAGAGGCAGATATAAGGAAACTACTGAAGTGTGGGCTCCACCATCCATCATGTACGTTACATAAAAATTTCTAAATCTAACATTCCTCACGCCAGGGGCTGTGCTGAGGGCTGTATATGCCTCCTGCCGACACAGAGGGTGGTTTCCAGCCACTGCTGTGGCTCGAGGAGCCTTTACCCGCACCCCCCAGCCTTCACCCACAGCTCAAACCCCTCTTCCACCCACCTCCCTCCTAGCCCTCTTCCTCCATGCTTGAAGTTGGCAAAAGACAGCTGGCGAAAATGGCAGCCTCACTTGCCAATCTGCGAGGAGGAGGCGTATTGGGAAGGAAGGGAATCCAATGCAAATTCTGAGGTCTGAGGCTGTTTGAAAGTTATTTGCAAGGCTGGCTGAGGCTGGGCTCAAAAACACTTTTTTTTTTTTTTTTTTTTGGAGTACATTTAGATTTACAAAAAAAAGTTGCAAAGATAGTACAGAATGTTCTCATTTGCTCCACACCCAGGTTCCTCTATTCTTAGCATCTTGCATTAGTAAGTTTGTCACAGTAAACGAACCCAGACTGATATGTTACTATCAGCTAAAGCCCACACCTTATTCAGAGTTCCTTGGATTCTGCCTGATGCCCACCCTCCCTTTTTTCTTTTTTTTTTTTTTCTGTTCCAGGATCCCATCCAGGCTCCTTCATGCGTTGTAATTAGGCAGCCTCTCTCCTTAGGCTCCTCTTGGCTGTGACAGTTTCCCAGATTTGAAGTTTACGATAAGCAGGACAGTTTTGAGGAGTCCTGGTTAGGTATTTTATAGAATGTTCCTTAACTGGGATTTAGCTGCTGTTTTCTCACAAGTTACACTGCAATTAAGGGTTTTGGGGGGAACACCGCAGAGATAACATGCCATTCTCATTGCTTTAAAAAAAAAATGTTTATGGGGCGCCTGGGTGGCTCAGTCGGTTGAGCGGCCGACTTTGGCTCAGGTCGTGATCTCGCGGTCCGTGAGTTCGAGCCCCGCGTCGGGCTCTGTGCTGACCGCTCGGAGCCTGGAGCCTGTTTCAGATTCTGTGTCTCCCTCTCTCTCTGACCCTCCCCCGTTCATGCTCTGTCTCTGTCTCAAAAATAAATAAATGTTTTAAAAAATTTAAAAAAAATGTTTATTTATTTTTGAGAGAGAGATGAGCACCAGCAGGGGAGGGGCAGAGAGAGAGAGAGATAGAGAGAGAGAGAGACAGAATCTGAAGCAGGCTCCAGGCTCTGAGCTGTCAGCACAGAGCCCAACGCGGGGCTCGAACCCACGAACTGCGAGACCATGAGCTGAGGACGCTTAACCGACTAGGTCACCCAGGCGCCCTTCTCATCACGTTTTATCGAGGGTACATACTATTAACATGATGCATCACGGTTGATGTTGACCCTGATCTCCTGGCTGAGGTAGAGTCTGTCCCGTTTCTCCACTCTGGGGTGACTTTCCTTCTCCCTGTTTCTGTACTATCCTGTCGCTATGACAGTCTATAGGTAAACAGTGGGGAGGTATAACTTAGCTACATAAATTTGGGGGATCCTTTTGCTTGGGAGTGTTGTCTCTTGCCCTCGCTTATTTATTTATTCAATAATTTATTTACATCAGTATTAATCGTGGGTACTTACTTTATACTTTGGAATATAAGCCAACACTACCTTATTTTGTTCCTCAAATTGGTCTAGCCTTGGCTATTGGGAGCCATTTCCGTTGGCTCCTTTAACATATCACCATTTTGTTTTTTAAGCAATCGCTCACTTTTTGGCACTAAAAAGGTCTCAAGCTCATCTCGTGTATTTCCTGACCCAGTCCCAGATCAGCGATTTCTCCATGGAGCCCCCTTTCCTTTTACTGAAGAAGACTAATAGAAAATCCAAACCGGGGTGTTATGTGTGCCCATTACTACAGAGGGATCATTGTTTCTAGGTCCTCTCAGCTGCCAGAGAAAGGAAACATATGAGTGTAGAGTAACCCATGTGTATTCATATCTATAAATGTTTCCCTATATATCTGTCTGTATCTGTACTGAGCTGAACATGAGCGCCTACGGGATGTCTCCGCCTCCCATCCATGATTCCATGGCTCAGTCTAGCCTTTTCCCCTCGCTTGTCTGTAACTTCCTACTCCAACGGTGAGAAACGAGGCTACCATGGTTGACCATCCATTTACTTAGTTGTTCAATTTACGCATGCATGTACAGTGGTTTCAGAATCGTTAACCTGCAGCCCCATAAGAAACGAGTTTATTAACTAGAGCGCAGTGCTTATGTGCAGTTCCTTTTGTTTTTCGTCTTTTTTTAAGTTATTTATTTATTTTGAGAGAGAGAGAGAGGCAGAGAGAGAGAGAGAGAGAGAGAGAGAGAGAGAATCCCAAGCAGGCTCCGCACAGGCAGCATGGAGCTCTTGACGCGGGGCTTGAACTCACGAACCTGAGATCATAGACCTGAGCTGAAATCAAGAGTTGGACACTTAACCAACTGAGCCGCCCAGGCACCCCCTGCTTTTTAGTCTCACAGACTCCACTCATTCCCACAGCTACCTTCGTCGCTACCCCTTCTGGGAGGCTGTTTCGTACAATTAGAATGTGGTTATATTATTTTGTCACAGTCTACATTCCGTCCTCAGGTCCCCCGAGGTCCTAAATGGCTTTTTAAGAATTTGCTTACATTAAGGTTCACTCTTTTCTGGAGTCAAGTTCTATAGACTTTGACAAATGAATTGTGTCACGTATCCATCTTTGAAGTATTATACAGAGCAGTTTCACCACCTAAGAATACCCCTGTGCTTCATCGATTCAATCTTCCCTCAAACCCCAGAAACACCTGGGAGCCACTGATCTGCTTATTGTTTACATAGGTTGCCTTTTCTATAACGCCATATAAATGGAATCATCCGATAGAGAACCTTTTTATACTGGTTTCTCTCATGAGTAAATAGGATTTATTCGTGCCTTCGCATGACTTGGCAGTTAATTCCTTTGTATCATTGGCTAATATTCCATTATATGTATGACCGCAATTTGCTTATCCTTTTACTTACTGAAGGACATCTTGGCTGTTCCCAACGTCTGGCAACTATGAATAGAACGGTTATAAACACACGTGGGCAGGTTTTGGTGTGGACCTAAGTTTTCAAATCAGTTGGGTAAATACCTGGGAGTGAAATTGCTAGATCTTAGAAATTTCAGCCACTTTTCATCTCTTTGCTCTGACGTAACCCTGAAGTACATAAAGCATTTCTTTCTCCCCTGTCACGGTTAATTGCGTCTGCACACGAGCCCTGCGAGCTAGGTGTGCCAAGCAGGGTTCTCAGAGACTGGTAGGAGCTCACCCAGCTCAAGGAAATGGACTCTTGGGAGCCCACAGCATCAATGGTGAGGCTGGAGACAAGGCGGCCTGGAAAATGCGTGAGCCAAGGTCACTGGTGGTGGCAGGACTCCGAGGATTTTGTAGAAAACGCTCTGGTTAAGATATTGCTGCCGTTGGCCACTGGATGGCGCTGACGATGCTGTCAGAATTGATCTCAATTGACCCAGCGTCTTTGGGTCACTTCCTTACAATTCAAAGTCTTAGGCAGGGACAACTGATTAGCCAAAATGGCCCCCGGAAGATGGACCTCAAGGGTCTTACAATTAAGGGCAGGGAGAGCAAATACACACTATCCATGCCCCTACGCACCCTCCTAGGAGATAGCGGGGTCACAAAGTGGAAGGGGTCCCTAAAAGAACATGTAGAGTCGAGTCACTCTGTCCACCTGAACGTCAGGGCGGTGATGTAAGTGAGAAAACTTCTGTAGCGATGAGCCATTATGTGCTGGAGTCTGTGTGTTACGGATGCTTAGAGTACCCTGACCATTCAAGGAGCCCAACTCTGGGGGATCTTGACCAGGCTTAGGAGATTGCATTCCATGCTGGACGGAATGCCGAGCCGGGGAGGGCTTTAAGGTGGGGAATTAGAACTTCAGGCTCGAAATGTGGGCAGAAATATCTTGTAGGGGCTTGGTCTTTAGAGAAAAAGTCGAAGCCTAGGTTCCAGGGTTAGGGGCTCAAAATCTCAGTAAAAGCAGGAGTCGGGCTGACCTACTTAGGATTTCTCGTTATTTATTTTTCTGGGTTGAAATAAGATCTTTAGGTAGATATTAAGCTGCTCCACTGTAAAGCTTGATGAGAATCAGGATGCAATCCAGTGTGATAGGCTGAAAATGGCCCCCCCAAGGATAGCAGGTCCTGATGCCTGGAACCTATAAATATTACCTTATGGGGAAAGAGGGATCTTTCAAGAGATGATTAAATTAAGACCTTAAGGATGAAGAGGTTATCCTAGATTATCCAGGTCGGTCTTAAATGCAATCACCAGTGTCCTAAGACAGAGGCAGAGGGAGATTAGACACACAGAGGAGGAAACAACATGAAACTGGAGGCACAGATGGAAGTGATGTGGCCACAAGCCAAGGAATGCCAGCAACTGCCAGCAGCTGGGAGAGGCAAGGAATCGATTCTCCCCTAAAGCCTCTGGAGCCTTTTGATTTGGGTCCAGCGATCCTAACTTCAGACTTCTGACCTTCACGACTGTGAGAGAATAACTTTCTGCTGTTTTAAGCTGCCCAGTTTGTGGCAATATGTTCCCGCAGCCTTAGAAAACTAATATACCCAGGAAACTGCAGCTAGGGAAGGGTGAAAGTGAATACAGTGACCAGAGGCAGTGCTTTGAGACCTTGGAGAATAAAATTCACGCAGGCCTCGGAGCAGTGCCACTCCCCTTCCCATCCGAGTCCCAGATGGGGCTCGGAATACATTCCAACACAGGCAAGTAACAGATCTGTTATTCCAAGCCGGGTCTCGCTGACTCCAAAGGCCATTCCACAGTGATGTACGACCGGTCACTTGGACTTTGCAGCCTTAGTTTCCCCCTCTGTAAAATGGGCCTGCTGATCTCTATTTTAAAGAGCATACGTGAGGGGGCCGTGAGATCACCAGCAATGGCAGGGAACCCGGGAGACTGTGCTTGGCACAAAGCCCGCGTTGGAAAATGTTCGCCCGCGAGAGGCTGGGCCCCGCCAGAGGTCAGGCCAAAGTCTGTCCAGCCTACAGCCGGGGCCGAGCAGTTGTAGGGATGCCCACCCCCGGACACACCTCCTCCACCCCACAGTTTGGCCTGTCTCCTCTGGAGGGACCACACCTGGAGCGGGAGAGCAGTCGGGTCAGTGTGACCTTAAGACAGAGCACTCTGTAAGGTCATCATGAACTGTTTGTCTCCTCCAGGGCAAGGAATTATAATGAAAACACCCACAGCCTTTTAACAGGGATCTAACCAGGGACAAGGGGAGGAGACCCCGAACAGTCTGGAGATGAACAGTACTATTCTGCCATGCTCTCCCAGAACCCTTTGGGGGCTCTTGTCTCCATTCTGGGGGAGGCTGATGGAATCAGAGGAAAAAGCAGGGGCGTTAGCACCAGACAGAGCACCACTGTGTTTAGATCCTGGCCTTCCTAACTGCTGTCTGCCTCGCCTTGGCTGAGCTTCTTTACTACTCTGAGCCTCAGTTGCCTCATCTGTAAAATGGGCACACGAACGCCCACATCCCAATATGCTCATGAGGACCAAAAGGGCTAGTGCAGGAACAGAGGCTCAGTAAGTGTCAGTCCCCCCGTCCGAGCCTGCCTGCCGCACACCCTGCCATCCGCACTTCCAGAAACCCTTGCAGCCGGTTCCAGTGACAAGCGTGGTGTCGGTTGTTAAGAACGGTCATGTCCTGGGCAGGCAGAGCGCTGTCCCGAGAAGAAGGAATTCGGGCCAACAGGCAGGGCTTCTCGACAAGCTTGGGACCCAAGAGTTACACGCACAGCTCTCTCTGTGGAACTGGGGTGGGAAAGGAGTCGGGTGGACCCTTGTAAACCTAGCCTCGGGCAGGGAAGAGATAAACTGCATCTTCTGAAGAAAAAAAGGGCAGTCATTAGAGAAAATCTCCCTTTCTATTTTGGTGTCAACACGTTGGGAAGGCAGGCTCTCTCGGCACAAGAAAACTCGGCTTGCTTTGCTCCTTTATCGCGTTCATCTTTCAGCAAATAATTACTCTCCCTCCAGGCACCCTCATCTGAACCTTCTAATTATACTATTGTTGGGTTTATGTCAACTGAACGATAAATCAAACGTGGAGCAGAATGTCTGATGGAAAAATGTCCTGGGGAGCGAGTTGTGGGAAGCACATGCGTTAGGGACAGTCACGGAATGAGGGCTTGCTCTCTCTTTTCCTAAACTTTGCCTCCGAGCGAGCTTCTCTTTCTCTGCTGATTCTGTTAACTTTGGGACCGTGATCTGGGCCCCGAGTGACCCAAATCCTCCTGCCTCTAAAATGGAGGGAACTACATGGATCATTTCTTTCCCAGAGGCCTTGAGAGGGTCGGTGGTTCTGGAAGGAGAAGGGCAATGGCCCGGACAATCAGAGCGCATGCAGGACAAACTCATTCCAATGCCTTCTAGAAGAGTCAACTTTGTGCCCGGCCGTGGTGCTTACGTCCCAGTGGAGGACACGCTGGTCTGTCACAGTACAGCAGGCAAAATGACAGAGGCCTTGGAAGGTGCAGAGGAGAGGGCGACCAGCTCTGCCTGCCACATGGTGCCTCCTCTGGGCTCATTTTGTCTAACGCCAAGTCTCTACCCGGAGCAAAAACCCAGCGTGAAGCAGTTCGATCAGCATTTGCAGATTAGTTCAGTAACTCTGCCCTGGCCCCTGCTGGGTAGCATGCCCTTGCCAGGTGACGGAGGTGGACGTAGGGGGCAGAAACAGCCCTGGCTTCAAGGGATCCCCCGAAGTAGGGGAGAAGGATGTGAAAACAGATCATGAGGGAGGCAGGTGAGTGTAATTTTGTGGGGGTACCTATAGGGTATTGAGCAAGACTAGCGACTGAAGGGGAAGCGTCAGGGGCATCAACGTGACCCGGAGTCCTTTAGCCCCGGAAAACAAGATGACTCGATATGCCAGTGATGGCATCTCCTTTTTAAACCTCTGGTTTATGGCATGATTATTATGGACCAGGCACTGTGCTAACCACTTTTCTATTAGCTCATTTTGTCCTCACAGAAACTCGCGGGGTAATAAAAAAGTCGGAAAGTGACTAAACATCATATGTCATCAGGGAAATGCAAATTAAAGCAACAACCAAGGCGAGCTGTTATTTATTGCTGGTGGGAATGCAAAAGACTAGAGCCACTTTGGAAGGCAGTTTGGGGGTTTCTTACAATCCCACAGCTACTCTTGGCATATGGCCCGGGAATTGCCCTCCTTAGTATCTACCCGAAGGCGCTGAAAACTCACGTCTACACAAAAATCCACACACGGTGGCTTATAGCAGCTTTATTTATAATTGCCTAAAGTTGGAAGCAAGCAAGATGTCCTTCGGTAGGTGACCGGACAAATAAACTGTGGTGCACCCAGACGCTGGAATATTATTCAACGCCAAGAAGAAATTATGGAAATCCTGGAGCTCTCAAGTTATGGAAAGACACGGAGGCAACTCGAATGCATGTTATGAGGCGAAAGAAGCCCATCTGTGAAAGCTACACACTGTATGATTCCAGCGATCTGACCTACCGGAGAAGGCAAAGCTATGGCGATCAGTGGTTGCTGTGGTGTGGGGTGGGTGAGATGAACAGGCAAAGCATGGAGGGCTTTTAGGGCAGTGAAACTACCCTACGGGATACTGAAATGGCGGATACCCATAGAATTTGTCCAAACCCATAGAATGTCCACCACCAAGAGTGAGTCATAATGTAAACTATGGACTCTCAGCGATAATGATGTGTCTGGCAGGTTCATCGATTGTAATAAATGTCCCACTCTGGTGGGGAAAGTCCGTAGTGGGAGAGGTTTGGCGGGAGGCAGCGAGGAGGGGGGTAGCCAAAGGCTGCCTGGGAACTCTGTGCTTCCTGCTTAGTTTTGCTGTGAATCATAAACTGCTCTAAAAGTGTATTAAAAGAAACAAGACATTGAAGACACATCCGGTCATGTGTGCTGCGGCTGAATATGTCCTGGGCAACGTCTGATGGACTTTGGACTCACTTGAGTCTCAATGACAGACTTCGGGATTGGGCGTGTGGTCATCGTCTCCTTACGCCACTGAGCAATTGAGGCTTTCAAAGATTTAGGAAGGACCTCGCCCAAGTGTTCACAGGAGGACTAGATCCAATCTTCTGACTCGGACGGATCTGAATCCAGAAGCCAGGTCATTAAACCACTGTGCTAGACTCCTACGCCAAAGTCCAGATACGGCCACCATCTCATTTTTTTTTTTTTTTAACGTTTATTTATTTTTGGGACAGAGAGAGACAGAGCATGAACGGGGGAGGGGCAGAGAGAGAGGGAGACACAGAATCGGAAACAGGCTCCAGGCTCCGGGCCATCAGCCCAGAGCCCGACTCGGGGCTTGAACTCACGGACCGCCAGATCGTGACCTGAGCCGAAGTCGGACGCCCGACCGACTGAGCCACCCAGGCGCCCCCACCATCTCATTTTTATTACAGCCTGTGACTGGTGCATAAAACACTGGCAGAACCACATATTTCGTTGGCTCTTTCTTTCTTTCTTTCTTTCTTTCTTTCGTTGCTTTGGTCAGCAGGGGTTTGGCCCCCCTTCTGTAGTGGGCCCTCTGCTGTAAATTAGCATGTTCGTTTCACTGTCCTGAGAAACAGGAAGCTTGAAATACCTGTTCTGCTCTCCATGGCTATGGCCTCTAGGAGAGGATCGGATGTGAAGCCCGTGGATTCTAACCAGTCCGCACGACGATTTACCCCGTATATGTGCTTACGGGGTCGTTTGAAAGTCTGGCAAAGTCCTCTTAGTGAAATGCATGGTGTCATAGAGCATCAGGAAATTGAAATACATATAACGTATGAAGGAGCGCCTGGCCCAGTTTGCACCCGGTGAACCATTGATTCTAAATGAAGCTGCACATTTGCCCTGAAGGTCTGGTCCCAGGCTGAGCCACGGCAAATCCTGGGGTGGACGGGGGGAGACAGCAAGGTCGAGGAAACTCTCCTCCTCTGCCCCCCTAGTAGCTGACTTCAGGGTCTGAGTTTGCCAGATAAAAGCTCTAGTCCCCCCTTTATCTAGGCTAGTGAGATGCAGCCAGCCGACTGGCCTTATGCTTGCAGTTTGAAGCCAGAGTCATCCGGGAAGACACTTAAATACATAAACAAGGACAAGAAATTGACTTTGAAGCCCGTATTGGGCTCCAATAGGCCTTGCATAGTTACTTACCGTTGCTTGGAGTGTTTTCACCTCTTCCTTTTTCCATTATCATGTCGAATGGGCCGCCCAGTGTCCCGGCCGAGAAGATAGCCGGTCAGGTTTAAAGTTAGCCGTGTAGGAGCCACGGCATAGCCCGCTGTCTGGGTTGTATAACCAGGCTGAGCGTAGGGTAGGAAGAAGTCACGGAGTCTGGTCGTACCCGTGCTCTTACTTGCAACTCTAATGATTTCCAGAGGCGGGGGCCGTGGTTGTTCGGCTTTCTTTCCCCAGATTCTCGTGCAGGTTCCTGCAGAGTGGATGTTCAACAGACACCTGAAATAAAACGGAGCTCCACTCTAGCCTTTAGGGCGTCTGTGGCATGGACCACGTTTGGTCCGTTTCTCCGTTCCCGTGGGGCTTTGCAACCAAGGAGGAGGCCCGGACAGGCTTGCCTAACAGAGGAACGAGTGAATGAATGAATGAGTGAATGAATACTGCTCACCTGGCATGTAATGGATGTCATGGCCTTCAGGGGCACTGCAGGTGTAAGAACACAAATGAATAGCACGTTGCATTCTAGAGAGCGGATCATTTACGTTGCTAACCTAACTCATTTGCACGAGTGTATCTTTCCTCATAAGAGCAGTGTTCCGTTGGAGAGCAGAGAGAGGCAGGAGTAGAGCTGGGACACTGGACACACTTGGGTCCATGTCAAGCCTCTCCCCTCCACTGGATCTCGGACTTTGAGGCCACTTTGTTTCCTCCCCTGCAAGGAGGGAATAGTAACAGATATTTCATAGATTCTGTCCAAGGATTAAATAAGACCCTTCTCTGAGTAACACATAAAAAAAGCACGTTTCCTTGCCAATTGCCTTTACTAAGAGGCCCTGGTGGCCTGATCCTGGGCTGTGCTGAGATGCAAAGATGGCCCAACGCGGGCCACTGCCCAGAAGCCCACTGAGTGGGGAGGGAGACGGGCGTACAGAGGGCTGATTCTTATGCCGGCCGGAAGCAGGGCCGTTTACGGTTAATTCTATGACCCACCAACTATGGCAAGTGCTACTGACTTAAAAGCAACATTTTAGGGGCGCCTGGGTGGCGCAGTCGGTTAAGCGTCCGACTTCAGCCGGGTCACGATCTCGCGGTCCGTGAGTTCGAGCCCCGCGTCGGGCTCCGGGCTGATGGCTCGGAGCCTGGAGCCTGTTTCCGATTCTGTGTCTCCCTCTCTCTCTGCCCCTCCCCCGTTCATGCTCTGTCTCTCTCTGTCCCAAAAATAAATAAAAAACGTTGAAAAAAAAAAAAAGCAACATTTTATGGAAACTGTATGCCTATAATACATATTTGTATTCTGATATCAGAGAGGATAAAATATGGAAGAAAAAGCTTGCAACTCTGAGGTGGGGAACTGTCAGAGCACAGGACCTCTGCACGGGAACTTGCAGGGCAGCTCAGAAATCGGTAGATACAGAAGGGGGCAGTGGGCAGGAAAGGGGACAGCTTGAGTCCAGGCCTGGAAGCGAGAAGTGGCAAAGAAATGCAGCTAGGGGACAGTGGTTGTTGGTGCGGGATGTTCTGGGCACCTGTGGTCACAGAGGCGTCAAACCCTCTGGAGAAAGTCAGAAATCCCTGAGTTCAAATCTCAGTCCTGCTGCTTGTTGGTCAGGCACAACTAACCATTTCACGTCCTTTGCGTTTGGTCTTTCTGTGTACGATGGGAATAGAGATAGTTACTTTTGCTTATGGCAGGGATTACGCGGGAAAAAATGGGCAACTGCGCCCAGGACAGGGTCTGACACAGGAGGTGGGAGCTTTGTGTTAGAATCCTTTCCATTTTGACTTCACCTGCCCCTCCCCACCCCCCGCCCCCGGCTCAGTAAGCAGGTATCTTCAAAATCCCAGTGTAGGAGGCTGAGCTTTAGGAGGGAGGTAGCCACCCCAGCAGGAAGTTAGGGGGAGACATTTCGTTATCTATCTATCTATCTATCTATCATTTATCAATCTATCTATTATCTATCTATCATCTATCTATCTATCTATCATCTATCTATCTATCTATCATCTATCTATCAATCTATCATCTATCTATCTATCTATCTATCCAGCTATCTATCTATTTAGTGCGATCAGGAAAGGGGCAGAGGGAGAGGGAGAGAGAGAATCCCAAGTAGGCTCCATGCCCAGCACAGAGCCCAACGCTGGGCTTGATCTCACAACCTTGAGAACATCACTTGAGCCCAAATCAAGAGTCGGATGCTTAACCACCCAGGCACCCCAAGAGAGGGGCATTTTATGGTTCTTCCTAGGCTGAACACAAAGACTGGAGTCCTGAGGTGAAGGTCAGGAGTAAGGAGGGATGTGGGCTCAGGTACCATGGGGTATGGCCTTCAGCACAAGGCAGGGAATGTTCCAGATCCATGGAATAAAGGGCTGCCATTAGCATCAATACTTCTCTGAGCTCTGTATCTCTCATTTTTTAAGACTTATGGTCCTGTCCCTTCCCCCACTCTTTGTCTTCTGGATCCCGGGCCCCTTTCCACCCCACCCCGCCTTGCCCAAACCATCAGATATTGCCGTCATGTGAACTAGGCAGGCCGCCAGCTGGGCAGCACTTACACAACTCATGGCGCCTATTTAAAGTGTCTGAGAGACTCAACACTCCATCAGGACCTGGGGGCACAGAGTAATTATCACTCCCTCTTACCTCCTCCTTCTTTTTTCTTTTTTCTTTTCTTTTTTTTCTTTTCTCTTCTCTTCTTTTTTCTTTTCTTTTCAATTTTTCTTTTCTTTTCTTCTCTTCCCTTCTCTTTTTCTCTTCTCCTCCTCCTCCTCTCCCCCCTCCTCCTCCCACCTTCCCCTTCCTTCCTCCTTCCTCCTCCTCCCCCTCCTCTCTCTCCTCCTCCTCCTCTGTCACCTTCTTCTTCTTCTTCTTCTTCTTCTTCTTCTTCTTCTTCTTCTTCTCCTTCTTCTTCTTCCTCTTCTCTTCTAAAGATTCAGTATGAATTGGCATTTTCCTCTGAACTCCCTCCTCCTCACTCCTTGAAAGGACAAATGAATCAAAACGTTGAGTATCACTCAGCCCACGGTAGACTCCTGATGTGACAAAAGTGTACTGCAGACAGGATCCATCCAGGGGGCCTCTGAGGCCATGTGCCATGTTGTAGTCCCTGAATGAGCTCTGGGCCATGGATCTCGCATGGCCGACTAGTTAAGCAGTGAAAGATTCCTCAACAGCCATGTGTCCACCCAGGTTACAAACTGAGCCTCTTTTTCAGACCCATATTCATTCCAGCCTATATTATCCTTGGCAAAGGGGAACAGCATACTACTTTGCCTTGCAACAGCTTACATTCGAGAAGCTTCTAGGAGTAGAGTTTCCAGCGTTTCACAAACACTTCTGCGTGTGCAGGGGAGTCAAGTGGAGGAAGAGTGGAGTTATTTGGGAAGCTCAACCCCCTCGGGTCTCTCAAGATGGTGAACATGATTGACCTAAGAGGGCAGGAAAGACCTAGTCACCATTCAGAAGTTGGATTCGAACATATTTCCCATTTCTCCAATTCCCCTCCTCCTCCTCCTCCTTCTTTTATGATAATCAACTGCCCTAGGGAAGGCAATGTCACAACATCACATTTTTTCAAAGGTTACTCACGGCAGCTCACTTCTGGGGAAACTGGGACACATTTGAGAGTGAAAGTGGATGATATTAGTAATTACGTTGGGACGGGAGGTATAAGCTTGGGGTATGCCTGGAAACCAAGGACGCAAGGTCACCCCGCATAGCCGGCATCTTTGCATAGCTGGAACGCGCAGTGGTCTTGCAGGGAGCCGTACCCGCCGTCCCAAAGCTCATCGTGCACTGAAGTCTGTGCGTCATGCTTGGAAGTGAGCCATAGTTAGTTCCTCTTTCCTCAGAACCTATTTGTTCTTCATTTGCTCCAGTAGCAAATCAGAAAGATGATGAAACGTGCCGGGCCAGGCAGCCAGCCGTGACGAAGGACAGTCTAAGCTTTGCCCCCCAAAACAAAGTCTAAAGAGAACTTACCATGCTTGGGACAAATGCTTCAGTTATTTAGCTCAATGGATTCTTCTATCTACCTATCTAGATATCTATCTAGAGAAAGTGCATGCAGGCAGAAAGTGCACGGGTAGAGGGAGAGAGAGAGAATCCTGAGCAGACTCCAGGCTCAGTGTGGAGCCTGACGTGGGGCTCGATCCCACGACCCTGGGATCGGGACCCGAGCTGAAGCCGAGAGTTGGGTGCCCAACCAACTGCGCCACCCAGGAGGCATCCCTGGGTTCTTGAATTTAAAATGATGACTTTCTGGGGCGCCTGGGTGGCTCAGTCGGTTGAGCGTCCGACTTCGGCTCAGGTCACGATCTCATGGTCCGTGAGTTCGAGCCCCGAGTCGGGCTCTGGGCTGATGGCTCGGAGCCTGGAGCCTGCTTCCGATTCTGTGTCTCCCTCTCTCTCTGCCCCTCCCCCATTCATGCTCTGTCTCTCTGTCCCAAAAATAAATAAACGTTAAAAAAAATTAAAAAAAAAAATAAAATAAAATGATGACTTTCTTCATCTAGAAAATGTCAATTTATTCAACAGCCTTTTGCTGATTATCTTCATTGGGCTAGCGGTTCAGATGTAAGGATAAGTAAGTCACAGAACCTGTCCTCAAGGAGCCGATAGCCTGGGGCAGAAAACCAGTAAGAATACATAACAATAACGCAGTGAAATAATGTGTAGTAACAGGGGGGTGAGCATAGCAATGCCAACAGAGGCACATTTATCCAACCTGGTGCAACTGAGGGCTTCTCGGAGGAGGTGACATCAGACCTGTGCTTTGAGGCATAGTTAGGCATTCCGGCGGCAAAGAAAGGGCAGAAGGGGTCCTTGGGCAGAGCAAGCAGCGAGAGTGAGAAGACAAATTTACTTGGGAAAGACTCATCATCACCAGTGGAAGGCCCTTCTGTTCGCAGGATCTGGAACATGAGACGAATTGAGGACACCTTACGGTGTATCTGAAGGTTTAAAAAGCTTATCACTCAAGCTGGCTGACTATTGAATAAAATACTTCCATCCCAAGTATACAAAATCTGAGCATATTTTATCAGAAATGTAAAGCAAATGGAAAAAATCAAACAAAAAAAAATTTTTTCTTATATATATTTTTCTGAAAAAAATTCTTCTAAGATATTCAAAGTTACCTATTAAAGGTAAAAGGCAAAATATAAATTACAGTTAATGAATGTCAAACACTTGAACAGTAGCTATTTTATTATTTTATTTTATTTTATATTTTATGTTTTAGAGACAGAGAAAGTGTGCAAGCAAGGGAGGGGGCAGAGGGAGAGAGAGAGAATCCCAAGCAGGCTCCACACTCAGCATGGAGCCTGATGCCGGGCTCGATCCCACGGCCTGGGGATCATGACGTGAGCTGAATCAAGAGTCAGACACTCAACCGACTGAGCCACCGAGGCACCCCCCAGAAATTATTTCTTTTTATTAAAAAAATTTTTTTTAACGTTTATTTATTTTTAGGACAGAGAGAGACAGAGCATGAACGGGGGAGGGGCAGAGAGAGAGGAAGACACAGAATCGGAAGCAGGCTCCAGGCTCTGAGCCATCAGCCCAGAGCCTGACGCGGGGCTCGAACTCACGGACTGTGAGATCGTGACCTGAGCTGAAGTCGGATGCTTAACCGACTGAGCCACCCAGGCGCCCCAGAAATTATTTTTAAAGTGGATTAAAAACGTTTACTTAATGGTAAGTTTATCTAATTTTGAAAAACTGGAGTAAAATTCACATAACCGAAAGGCGGCCATGTTAACCACCACGAAGCGTCCCGTTCAGCGGCATTGAAGCACGTTCACGTCCTGTGCAACCATCACCACCGTCCTTCGTCAGAACTCTTTCCGTCTTGTAAAGCAGAACCCTGTCTTCACAAAACCGTAACCTCAGCCCCTGGGAGTCGCATTCTGCTTTCTGTCTCTATGGAGCCTCATGTAAGGCCACAGGAGTCACACAGCACGTGTCCTTCCGTGACTGACACTTCGAGGGAGCAGAACGTCAAGGTCCACCCTATTGCTGCATGTATCGGAATTTCCTTCCTTAAAAAGCAGGATTTTTTACACATTTCAAATATGCCCACATTTGAAACATTTTCCAAAAACGTTTCCATGTCCATCCAGCTGCTTAAATAGTCAGTAGCAGGGGTGCCTGGGTGGCTCGGTCAGTTGAGGGTCCGACTTCGGCTCAGGTCGTGATCTCGCGGTCCGTGGGTTCGAGCCCCGCGTCGGGCTCTGTGCTGACAGCTCAGAGCCTGGAGCCTGTTTCGGATTCTGTGTCTCCCTCTCTCTCTGCCCCTCCCCTGTTCATGCTCTGTCTCTCTCTGTCTCAAAAATAAATAAACATTAAAAAAAAAAATTAAATAGTAGCATGTTTCAGGCATGGTCCGTCTGGACCCCCACGTGTACAGATTGGACAGCAGGGTCCATTGCTGATACGCTGGTGTTCCTCAGCCTCTGTGTGCAATGGTGGTAAACTCAGGGTCAGTTCATGAGTTGTTCTAGAACCCTGCTTGGGAAACTGAAGAGAGGTCCTCAAAGGGGAAACCCAGCGTCCTTGTGAAACCACCCACGGACGCTCTCTGAGAAGAAGGACTTGTAATAGGTCAACTTACAAGATATCAGAAAGCTTATTGTATGTAAGTTCGTCTTAAACTCACCTTTCAGGAATAATTGAGATAAAAGCTTAGGTAGTTCTCTATTAGGGTTATCGGAAATTACTAACCGCACTATCTCGCTTCCGAAACTTCGCCTGCTTGCTAAATGGATAACTTAGGTTGCAAAACACTCCCCCATCCCTTCTACCAAGATCTGGCCCAGGCAAAGACCAACATGTAACAAGTCACGAACTCACTGCCCCACGGTATCTTAGGTGTCTCACTATGATTGGTCATTTTAAACCCTCTTAGGACAAAGAACTTTAAATTGATAGGTTCCTGCCAACACTAACGTCTGTGTGTCACAATATAATTGGCTACCAAGAAATGCTATAAATCGTAATTGGTTAACCAAATAATGACGTATTCTGACTTGCTAAAATCCATATAAGCTCACGGCTACCTTTGTTCGGGGCGTGCTCTGCACTTTTCCCCTTAAGATCAGGAGATCAGGTTTGGCCCGGCCGTGAAGAAAATCTTGCCTCGCTTCTATTTGGCGTCTGGTGGTTTTTTTCGACTGCGCCCTGTTTCGGGACTGAGCTAGTTTCCCTCCCTGGGGCCCCCAAACTCTCCGCTCTGGCTAAGCAGCAACGTCTCCGGTGTCCGAACAGTCCGAGGCACAAATCTTCCCAGCACTTGAATGTGCCCATGCCTGTTTCGTGGACAGGAGACAAAAGATGTGGAGAAGCATCTTCCAGGGGCCTGAATGGTGTCGGTCATGCAGTGGATGTTTAGGGCTGTGGATTGTGTCGTGTGACTGAACCCTTATGTGATATTTAGCTCGTGTACTTTTTTTTGTAATTCTGACGCAACGCATCCTCCGAAGGGCAGGGCCCAGAGCAGGACACAGCCTTCCCTGGGTCTGAGGGCCTTACTGACCAGAAGCAGCAAGTGTTGGCTTGGCTGGATTGATGGGTGAGCCTCCTCATCTCTATCAGCCCCTCCAGCCACACCAGAGAAATTTAGTCTAAGGAAAAGCAATGCGCTTGCCTGAAGATGTGGCTTCAAACGAGGCCCCAGTGTTCCTCGTAGCACATCTCTAGCTGTTTCCTGGACACGTGGGGAGAAGGAAGTGTTTTCAGAACAGTCAATCCAGAAGTCAGCCAGGTCCCCTCGCTGTCTGGTTTTCACAGTAAATCTTGTTCTAATTTCTGTTCTTCCAGCACCTGTCAAAGACCAAAGCTCTACCTCGAGGGGCTTACACTTTTCTCTCCTTCTGGGCATCCATTTCCTGGAGCTTTTATCTCTTTGGGTGCTCTCGCCATTCTGGGCTACTTCCTTCCCGGCCAAAATGCTCACACTCCTCAGAAAAACAAAACAAAGCAAAAGGCTCGAACAAACAGGAAGTCTGTACGAGAACGGCGTCACCGGAGAATTTGTGAAAAATTCTGTTCATCATCACGTGGGTGGGTTCCGAGCACAGCCGCTCAAGAGACGAGTGAAAACCAAATACAATTAGGGTTTTGTCCGTTTGTTGGGATTCCTTGAGAGTTGAAAATGAGCATCACAAGGGAACACATAGAACAAATTACCATGAATCTGTCCTCGGGGGATCCTCCAACTCTGTTAACGGACCAGGTGTTAATTTGCTGACTGTCAGGGCCAGAAGGGACAGGAAGCACATCTACTCTCCTGATGGGTTGTCAGACTTATTTGGCGATGGAACCCTTTTTTTCAAACAGGCTCATTCAGATGCCTGATATGTTATGCAGATAAACACAGAAATTCTCCTGCTGAAGCAAGGGTTCGAGACCCCCTCGAGAACGTGTGTTCTCATCGAGGCCTATGACCTCACGTTCAGCCCTCAACTCCTCAATGTCCAATAGGACATTCTGCGCACCACGTTTTGGGGTGAGAGCCCCGGAATTATAGCAACAACTAAGGAAGGTAACTTTAGCCTCCGCAGGGCAGTGAATTCAGTGACAAAGACCACTTCCCGCTTCTTTGACAAGATCGGCAAAGTATTTTTTGGTAAGCTTTATATTTTACTGATACCTGGAATGGCGCGTTTTCCTTGTTCTGTTTGTTCGGAATTATAGTTAACATACAGCGTTATATTAGTTTCAGGTTTACAACATAGTGACTCACAATCCTATACCCTACAAGGTCTTCTGTAACGAAGCTAGACTAGCCTTTGTCTCAGCTCTTGCAACCCCAAAAGATCCTGGGACAATCTGACTTCGCTTATGACGAAAGTCATAGGACTCTTCATGACACGGTCATTCTCTGAGGGGAAGGAAAACATTTTAGAGTCGGGTCCCGCCATGTGCAGGTAGGAGGAGGTTTGTTCACAAGGCTGGGCTCACTTCGTCTCACGCCCTGTCACTGAAACACACAGGCAAAAGAGGACGGGAAGAAACAGGCCTATTTTTCCATTCACTTCATCATGCCGTCATTCCGTCGCTATTCCCTGGGTGTCCACTTGGTCCCCTATGCCGGAGGCTCAGTCTGGTGGGGACAGGAAAATAAAATGATGGCAACACAGTGTAATCGCTACTTTGATAGAGACAAGCAAGGTGCCCTGGGAACACTAGAGAGAAGGGCAAATAAATGCCTGGGCGGGAGAGTGGGGAACGCCAAAAGAAGATCGTATTTGAATTCAGACGTGGAGATGACGCAAACTTCTGCCACTCATCTGGCTCCTTCCCCGGGAGGTGGGGTCTGCTCGTGCCCACTCAACTTAGATCAGGCCCCCTGTCCTCTGTGGTTTCTAAAGAGGCCCCGTTCTGTGCAGCAAGACATCTTGCACCATTAGGAGAACCCTTGAGGTCGATTACCTGACAATGCCTTATGTGTTAGTCACACTGCCCCCAGGGCTGGCCATTTACAAGCTTCCTGGCCGGTGACTTGGGTCAGAGTGTGCTGATCCTGCACTGGACAGAGGAGGTTGGGGAGGAGGAAGGCGGGGGTGTCAGAGGGTCTCGAATGTGACTCTTGCCAGAACACGTGGGTGGGGGCTTGGTTCAGGTCTGGGTGGGAGCCAGTAGGACCACAGGCTGGGAGGCGCCCTGACCAGGCTCAGCGCCTCCTGTTTGCTGAGTGACCCCGGGCAAATCTCTGCACTTCGCGGAGCCTCTCTAGCCCCCTCCCCCACACCTATCTCTTCCCCTCAATCTTAGTTTAAAAAAAAAATCCTTTTGTTCCTAGTGAAACAATTACTATCTTCTAAAATTTTATGAAGCACAGATTTTTATACTTCATGGTAAAAATAAGATAACCAGAGTGACTACCCTGAGTTACAATCCAGCCCATAAATGAAGACTCTTGACAATGTCGTGACCATGGGGACATGTACAGCTGCCACTGGGACTCTCCTCCTTTCTTTCGAAGACCTTTTTGGATGTGGTGCAGCCTCAGAAAACGCAAAGGTAAATCCAACTCTTATTCTACAGAGGAGCAGACGGGAGCCCAGAGAGCTGGAAGCAAAGCCAGGGCTTGGGTTTAAATCCCCCAAGCCCGGCCCCGTAATCTTGGCTCTACAATTCAGTCTTCCTCCCTCCTCCTCTCTCCAGTCTGCCTACTGGCAACAAGTTTCCTGCAGAAGGGTCTGCGGAAAGGGAGCCCAAATCTACTGCATCGTCCAATTAAATGCTCCATTTTAAAGATGACAAATACCGTAAAAGTTTGAACTTTTCCAGCTCTGAACATTTCCACCACATAATTGAATCAGATTCGGAAGGATGGCGGTTGGTTGATGAAAGCAATTCTCTAAACATTGCCAGATGCAAGGAGGGAGGCATCTACTGCCTCAACTGCCCTGTTCTCTCCTCTCCTCGGGGCAAGGACAGCCTGACCACGTCTAGTGCAGGCCCCCCATTCACCTTTCACTTAACCGCCCCCAGCGCAGGTGGAACCCTGACCCAGGGACCAATCAGAATCTGTCCTGGGAGATTTTTTTCCCCCAAAACTCCAGAAACTAGTATCTTGGTGCTGTACTTTCAGGAAAGCATGCCAAATTGTTCGCCATTATCCATGTGGTGACTGCCTTTTGAACCTCCACTGGGTTTTTTCAATGCTCTTGCCTTCCTGGGTCTCTGTATCGTAAAACCCTAGTCCCAGAATCTGGACTTGGGCTTTTTCCTTTTTTTCTGAGTGGCTAGCAATCTCACATGCAGTTAGGCTCATCGTTTTCGTTTGTGTGCAATTGTAGGGTATTATGTCATCTTTTCTGATGTAGTTTTGTCTTTGCGAGTAAAGCGTCAACATGGGTTATTAAAAGGTTCACTCAGTTTCCCTTTTCCATCCCTTCACTTTACTGGTCACACCCACCTCTTAGAGTCAAACAGCTGTGTGTTTTGTTTTGTTTTTAATTTTAGTTTCTGGCTCGTCTTCTCGTGTCTCTCTTTAATTTTTTTTTTAAATGCTTATTCATTTTTGAGAGTCAGAGAGGCGCAGACCGCCAGCAGGAGAGGGGCAGAGAGAGAGCGAGACCCAGAACCCGAAGCAGGTTCCAGGCTCCGAGCTGTCGGCACAGAGCCCGACGCGGGGCTCGAACTTACAAACCGGAAGATCATGACGCTTAACGGACTAGCCACGCAGGTGCCCCTTGTGTCTCTTTTTCAAAAATAAGCCTATGAGTGTTTTTGTTGAGCAATATATCCCACAAGTCCCTACATATCAGATTATACAGGTTTTCCCCATAAATTGTGTTTACTGACCCGCTTACTTCTGGTTGGATGTTTAAATGCTTCCCTGCTTCGCTCTCAATAATACTGCAGTGAATAACTTGTGCGTTTGCTTTTTTGTATTGGTGACGGCTGCTGGGAGATTTTGAAGGAGTACCAAGAGGAACATTTTTAGGAAAACGTAAGCCTGAAGCTGTAGGGAACTCTGAGCCGTCCCTTGGTTGAGAAAGCTGGTCTGCAGGGAGAAATGATGCCATCTGCCCTCAGAGAGAGGCCCAGAGAGAGTTCTGGAGACATTCAAGTCTCTAGTTTTTCAGTTTAATTTAATTTTTTTCTTTTGAGGGAGAGCGAGCACAAGAGGGGGAGAGGGGCAGAGGGAGAGAGAGAGAAAAGAATCCCAAGCAGGCTCCATGCCAGGTTTGATCCAATGACCCTGGGACTGTGACCTGAGATGAAATCGAGAGCTGGACGTTCAACTGACTGAGCCACCCAGACACCCCTAAAGTCTCTGGTTTGATTTGCTTATTTTATTTTAATTTACTTTTTCAAAGATTTGATTGGTTGTGAGCAGTTTTCCGTTTGCAGGAAAATTGAAAGGAAGGTACAGAGAGTTCCCTTTCACCCCTCCCTTACACAAGCTTAGCTTCCGCTGCCACCAGCACCCCCACCCCCCGTGTCTCGCACTTGTCACAACCAATGAACTCACACTGATACGTCATAATCACTTAGAGCCCAGAGTTCACATTCCTGTTGGCTCTT
The DNA here is from genome assembly GCF_023721935.1 of Panthera uncia. Classification (NCBI taxonomy): domain Eukaryota; kingdom Metazoa; phylum Chordata; class Mammalia; order Carnivora; family Felidae; genus Panthera; species Panthera uncia. The sequence continues at coordinate 89,887,974 of NW_026057577.1, forward strand.
GCCGTTGTATGTTCTGTGGGTCCCAGGATTAGGATGTAGACACAACTTGTGGGGGGCCACCCCTTGACCCCCCTACTCTCACATCTCCAGGAGTCAGTAGATCAAGCACCAAATCCAGGCACCCACGACCAGAGCCCTTTCTAAGGAATCACCACGGATCCCAACAGGAAGAGGGCCTCGGCGTCATAGGACTGGGGGTTACCCAGACCCCTTTTCATAATCTTCTCTCTTTTAATTTACTGCTGGTGGAACGGGGGCCCCGATACCGTAAATGATTTGCCCTGAATCTCGTGGTCCATTCTTTGCCAGAATCATCTATAATCTTGGCATGCCATCTGAAAAAAATCAAGCTCACTTCTAGAAGCTTCTGAGCTCTCTTTCTTCAGGGGAGGGGGAGGGGAGAGGAAGGTGACCTGGAGCCAGCTTATTAACTCATTCTAGAGGCTTCCAGGATTTTTATCACTATTATTTATTATTGGCAGAGGGAGAAGGGTTCCTTTGCAAAGGATCATAGCCGTCCACGTTGCGAAGCAGCTGGCTCTACGCTTGATGGATGGTTGATTACACTTTATTAAAAGCCATTACAATTTCCAGCATTTGTCATACAAAACTATCTTCTAACAAATACCAGCTTGTTAGAGGCTGGCTGTTGGGAACCGAATTGGTCTTGTTTTGCTCCTACCTCGTCAACTCCAACCCTAGCACCCAATCAAACTTTGACAATCAAAACCCCTTACAAGTTTCCTAATAGATTCGAAACAGGTGGGGACAGCACGGTCTATTGCAGTAGCACCCAGAAAACATGAAATATATCAAAACCCACTCCCATCGTGCCTACTTGCTTCCCATTTAGAAAACCAGACAAGAAGCAGAGCTAAATGGACCATCTCTTTCTGTGCAAGCCATTACCAGCTAAACGTTTTAAAAAAAGAAGGAAAAGAAAAAAGAAACAGAAAGAAAGAAACCCAGAGCAGCCCCTGTTGAGCTCGCATAGTAATGAAAAGCAGTCTGGTTGCAGTGTTGGTGGTGATACAGGGCCTGGTGCGGAAATCTTGATCAAAGCCTCTTGGCATGTGAAGTCATAAGTAATTCGACAGCCTATTTGGGTGAAAAGAGCTCCTTTCTGGCTGTCCCACTTCAGGCCCACCCCAGAGAGGGGCACGACTCAAGCAAACAAGGCCGCTGGCAAATCGAGACACCTCTTCGCAAGACGTGATACGGAACACGAGTCAGGGCGGCAGCCGGAGGGCGCGATCAGGTTTCACTGGCATGTCATCTGTTCTGGTCAGGCCGGAGCATCCTTCACAGAGCCCCGGGCAGTGGCCTTTGACCCAGATAAAACTGCAAAGCAGCTCTCGCAGGGAGCCACTGCCCATCCAGGAAAGGGGAGGTGACAGCTTCAGGAATGGGAGGGTCCGATGGCAAGGGGTCAGTCTGGCTAATGACGATTTCATAAAACATTTTCTGCTAGCCACCTGTGTCAGACCCGGGCTGGTTCTTGGGGCCATGAGGATGCATATTCACACCCCCCCCCGCCCTTGAAAAGTTCATAATCTAGTTGAAAAGATAGACTATGAAAGTCCTATTACAATTCAGCATAGTAAGTACTGTGAAAGGGAAGGCCACGGGCTATGAAGGGCTCCGGGAGGGCTCCGACCCCAGTGCCGGGAAGGCAGAGAAAACGGCCCAGGGGAAGTGACAACATCCAAGCGGAAACACATTTGGGGAGGGACCGTGAAACACATACTCTTCCCAAACGGAGTCTCCAAAATGGTCATTTTTATCATGCTTAAAGGTAATATTTATTGACAAAATTATTATTCACGCCATAATGACAAGATATTAGCGGAAGAAATGTCTAATATGTGTACTGGTCTGTCAGTGGTCAGACTGTGATATGCACAGGAAAAAAGATAGAGGGTAAAACGTTAGTTTTGTTTACTTATGTACCTATCGATGGTACAGCCATACGTCCTCCAGGTCCATCCCCAGAAATGGATCTTCTGAATTCGGAATCTGGTTATGCTTTTGTTTCCAAAATGAGAAGGTCAGGAGGTAGAGAGGAGTGGAGGGAGGGAGCAAGAGAGGAGAGGACGGATTAAGCTGAGGGACCAGTGTGTGCAAAGGCACTGGGGCGGAAAGTACAAGACAGGCTTGAGGAATCCTTTACACATCAGTTTGACTGGAATACAAATTTTGTTTAAGGGAGTTCTGAGAAAAAGCATTCGAAAGAGATTGGCACCAGTTGTAGAAGTCCTTTGGTATCTAACCAGAGAATTTGGGTTGGGTTTTCGTCAGCAAGAAATGAAAAACCCAGCTTTAGAGCAAGGTGGTAATGGACCCCAAGTTGTGCTTTATGAACTCCACAGTGAATTCAACCTGGTTCTAGGTTTGGGGAGGGACACGAAGTTTGAATACATGGCCATATCCCTGGAGGAGATAAAAATGGGGGCTGGGAGACCCAAGGCATATACACAGCAACATCTAGAGAGTGATTACACGTTCACATGAACAAGTGTGTCCAAGGCCTTGTCTTGTACTAACAGCTGGTCCCAAGGGTCCAAGTCACTTTGCCTTCCTGAGCTCCTGTTCCCAGATCTTTGAAATAGGCATTACAATCATCGTAGGCAATAAATGGGCTAAGCCATGTGAGGGTACCTGACAGCACTTTCCGAATGACAGATTCAGGGAAAATGGAGCTTCTGTGTTAGAAAGAAAGTTTCTCATCTTTGACGGATAAAAGAATCATTTTCCAGGTGTAGTAGCATAGATCTCATTTTACATAGAGTTTTATATAAGGTTTTAGATAGCCCCTTTTATCCCCCTCCAAATTTAAGACGCTAGGATACAATATGAGAAATCTTATGTAAAATGAAAGACCATGGAGAAGGGGGTGAGGGGATGTGGCCCTCTTTGGCCCAGAGAACGGGGCCCTGATTCAGCTCAACGTTCTTACCTTCCAGGCACCCTTGTAATCCGTAACTAGAAAACATCCAAATCCGAATGTGAACCATCTGGGAAGAAAGCCTCATCTAGAACACCCAAACCTACTGGTCTTCAGAGACCGATCTCTATTTATTCCCTGACTGGACCAGAAGGAAGCAACTCCCGAGATGGAAAAACACAAACAAAAACGTTTGCGCAGCTCATTGTTGGCATAGTCTGTGTAACTTTGTATATGTTAATGTCAGTGTTATTGTTCAGAGGGGTCCACCCGAGAAGTTTTGGGATCGCCCTGAGGACCAAGGACATCACAGCCAATTACATCTGTAGGCATTTACTAGAGGACAACTTTATTTTAGACACCATGCTCGGGCCTGGGGAGATGGAATTGGAGGGTCCAAAATTGAGTAATTACATCTTTGCCTTAAAGAAATTTACCACCCGATGGAGGAAGAAGGTGGAAATATGAATGTAGACCAGTGATCTTAATGCAAGGCAGAATGTTAAGAAAAGAACTGAAATTCTGTCAATTGTATTTTATTTTATTTGTGTGATGTGTGCTAAGCCTAATTTCAGACCCCAAATCAGAACACATAAATGATAGCTACGCTCATTCTGATTGGGAGAGGCAGAGTAAATACCAAATTAGTGTTGAAATTTCTAAGGACATATGTTAGGTTGATGGGTACAATTGGACCAAATATTTTAAATTGACACAGTCTCATAGATTTATTATCAGTAAAATGGAGGTATGTCAGGCAGATGTTGAAAAGTTTATACAACAAAAATTTTCTTCTGGAAGAACATTGCCTTCATTTGGAAGAAATAACTTGATATCTTGTTTAGGGTAGAAAGTGAGACTCTAGGGGAATATCCAAGTAACAAATGTGAAGTCCCTGGGTGTACGCTAAGGAGGAAAGAAAATAGAGAGCTAATTGGGTGCGGTCCATGATATAAGGCAAAGAAAGAGACCTCCTCATGGGGAATGGAAGTTTGAGGAAGAAGGACCCTGGACAAGTGGGGATGACTAATGACCGAGGGTGAACATTTTTCCTTGTCAGAATCCCCCAGGAAATTCTACAGGAATGGGGGAAATGCTTGATGTTCAATGCTTTGCCATGGAAACTGGCTAAGATGTGCCCAGAGTGACATAGGGGGAGGGCATAACCCCTGGAAATCTGCACGGTTCAGAAAGACACGATGCTGAGCGTTTGAACTGTTTGGATCTCAAGAGCTGGAACGAGCAGCTGGCATCTGAACTACAAGTATAAACCTGTGTGATGCGAACATTAGAACAAGGGGGAAACTGAGTCCAACTGAGAAATAGGATTCTCTTTTCGGAGGAGGCAAAAAACAAACACCAGTGGTTCAAATTCACCGTGAGGAGTCCTCACTTTGGGTAGGATATGGTAGGCTCACCACTCCCACGATTCCTGAGCTCTAACTGAAAATCTTTGCATTTGAGTGTCCCAGGAGCAGAATTCTTATTTAAGTCCACGACTTTTTTTTCTTAATGTTTCATTTATTTTTGAGAGAGAGAGAGAGAGAGAGAGAGAGAGAGAGAAAGAGAGAGAACGAGTGGCGGAGGGGCAGAGAGAGAGGGAGACACAAAATCTGAAGCAGGCTCCAGGCTCTGAGCTGTCAACACAGAGCCTGACGTGGGGCTCAAACTTGTGAATCGCCAAGATCATGACCTGAGCCAAAGCTGACACTCAACCAACTGAACCGTCCAGGCACCCCTTAAGTCCATGACCTTTTAAAGCATACAGACCTTTAAATGCAGTCATGCTAATCCTTAGACTTTAGTTTAAGGTCCCACATGGACAAAGGCTGAGAAGGATATATATCACCAAGTAAACAGTGATCACTTCGGACTGATGGGGTTAGGGCGGTTTTTCAATAATTCTTCAGCATTTCACATAACACCTACATGGCTTTTACAACGTATATATGAAAAATCATATACATTCATAAAGCAATGTCTACATCAGGACCAAAAATCAAAATGAGAGCTTATGTGTTGTATAATACTATTTTTTTGTTAGATATTTAAGAGTATGTATTTGTATACGTAGAAAGAGGTCGGAAATAAAGCTCACGAGGAGTCAGGAGTTGTCACCTTGGCGTGGGTGGGATTGTGGCTCATCTATAATTTATTATTTTGGCCTAACTGTATTTTGAAAACGGTTTACAGCGGAGGAATGTTGGTTATATGATGGCAGAGTTGGGGTGGCCTGCCAACGGAGTGATTGTCCTCCATGGCTCTTGTGGATGAGCCAGTCTTTTCTCAGACCTTCTACCTCTAAGACCCTCAGAAGCAAAGGGATGACATTGAAAAGCTACCACGTCCAGATTCAAGCACAAGAAGGGGGCATAAAATGCGTATTTTGAGGCAGACGGCATGTGTGGCCAGCCTGCCTCTGCTGTTTTCTGGTTCTGTGACTCAGGGCAATTTCTTAACCTCTCTGTCCCTCAGTTTTCTCATCTATAAAATGGGCATAACAGTTGCCACCGCAGAGCTCTGCGAGGCTCAGGGAAGACTCAACCAGCTCCGGGCTGTATCCTCCCACTTCACCTAAGAGGCTGCAAGGGCTCAGAGAGGTGAAGCTACTTGTCCAAGGTCCCCCAGCCACAGATAAGAGCTGCGATTCCAAATGACTCCTCGCGCAGTGCCCCCACCCTCCTCAGAAACGAGAGGCCCACCAGTCGTTTTTGGCCAGATATTTATCATGAAAACCGGATTCCGCTGAGGCCAGCAGAACATAATGGCGAAGCCTGTCTCTCAGCGGCATTTAGCTCAAGGTATATATTTGGTCTCTGATGCATCATGTTCCTCCAGCCCGGTCCCCTCTCATTTTCTCTGTTTGCTTTCCTCCGGGAGGCCGAACGAGAGGCCTTAAACTTGGTGTAAACTTGGCCGAAATGAAAGGAGGAGGAAAACAAAACAAGACAGGAGACGCTGTTTGCGGGGAGGTGTATGTTATGAGATGTCTGGTCCGGGCGTGGAGCAAACGCGTCTCTCCAGCCCTCCCCGGACACTGGGCAAGCCCTCATTCACCCCTGGGGATGCATCCCCCTCCTCCCCCCGGGGGAGAGGAGGAGCTTGAGGGAGGACAAAGGATGGGCTGTATTTTCACTCCAATTTTCTGGACTGAAATCTAGAAATGAGTGAGAACTGGCTCCAGTGGACCCAGAGAGAGGGGATGCACTTGAACCCACCCCCACAGTGCACGTGTTGGCATTTGAAGCTTAGCCCCGGGTCATGTCAGAGGGTGAAGCTCTTCGGGGTGGGGGTAGTTATTGGGGAATGGAGAGAACACAGCCCCCTGGAGACGCAGCAGGCTAATCGCAAACCCAGACTCCGCCTCCCCGCCCTTGGGCCCTTTGCCAGTCGTGGTTAAGAGCCTGGAGTCTGGAATGATACCAGGGCTGGAATCCTTGTTCCACCACTTAGCAGCTAAGATCTGTCTAAGCTTCAGAGCCTTCATCTGTAAAATGAGGGCAATAATCATAGCACCTACTCACCGAGTTGCAGCAACTCAGGAATGGGTTAATGCATGCAAAACTATTTCACGGTCCTAGACACTCCAAAATAATCATGGTTACCATTATTCACTTAACTTCTCTGCAGCTCATTTTCCTTATCTCTGAAATGGTGTTAGTAATGCCTGCCCCTCTGAGTTGTCCTAAGGCTTGGATGAGCCAGTAACTGCCTAGATGCTTTGTAAACACAAAATTTCTCTTCTGTTGACCAGGCTTATCTCCAGAAATCTCCTCCAGCTGTGGGTGGTAGTCTGGGACTAGCCCTGTGAAAGCCCCTGGCACACAGTAGGTATTTAATTAAAAAGGCACCGGCAAGTTCTTGGCTGTGTCTCTTCGGGCCAGATAAACGGCAGAGCTCTGAATAGCTTTCTATAAACAGGCAAACCGGTTATTTCATGCAGAACAAATAAGCAAATGTCTCTGATTGTTTCCTCAGCAACAGCACTGAGGGCCCGAAATTATCCAGAGAATCGTCCTGGATGGCCGTTGCCCTGGGTTTGTGTTGCCCGAGACTAAACCCACATCTACCTGGCGCAGGAAGAAAGGGCCATCCTGGGGGCAGGTCTCCAGGCAGCCGTGAGGGAGCAAGGGGCACCATGCACTCTCCAGAAGCAGCTGGCAGCCAACTGGGAGCTTGATGGAGGCTTGGGCTGTGGGGACACCACCTGGGGTGACTGCTCTTTCAAAAGGGACCGTAAGAGGGGCGTCTGGGTGGCGCAGTCGGTTAAGCGTCCGACTTCAGCCAGGTCACGATCTCGCGGTCCGTGAGTTCGAGCCCCGCGTCAGGCTCTGGGCTGATGGCTCGGAGCCTGGAGCCTGTTTCCGATTCTGTGTCTCCCTCTCTCTCTGCCCCTCCCCCGTTCATGCTCTGTCTCTCTCTGTCCCAAAAATAAAAAAATAAAAAATGTTGGAAAAAAAAAAAAAATCAAAAGGGACCGTAAGAGAATCCCCGACGGGTGTCGAGTCAACGGTGTCGTCGATCTCCTTCGCCCTCCGGCTCTGGAGGTGGGGGAAAGCCACTTCTGGTCACACCTGCACCGCAGCAGGTAAATCCCTTCCAGGGGCCTGACCCGCTCTCCCTGTGCACCAAGGGCACAGGGGTAGGGACAGAATGGAGTGGGGGAGTGCCTTTGCCTGAGGGAACTAACAAACATTATCCCCTGTCATTCCTCGGCACCCAGCACGGCTCTGCCAATAATAGAAAACACTGGTAACAAAATAACTTTTATTGTTGGTCAAGGCACCGAGCACTTTACAATCCAAAGTCCCCTAGTCCCTGTAGTCCCCCCAGTCATCCCCAAATGACGGTATGGCTGAGTGAGCTCTATTTTATAAGATGAGGAAACAAGCCCCGAGCGACACCCTTGCCCCACTCCAGTGCCTAGGTTCCAACCCCCATGATCAAGGTGACTTTTCTGAACATGACATTCAAGGCTCTGCGCACTCTTCCGACCTTATTTGTATTGTCACGAATGCTGTGTCTGCAGAACTAGCCGTTCCCACAAGTGCCTGGCTGGCTTTCTCCCGCTCCGTGTGTTAGCTTTCCCTGTCCGGACCCGGCCCCCGGCCCGTGCTCCCCGTCCCCTCCCCTGGGTGCCAACTTGCTTTTCAAAAAGTTAGCACCTCCTGGGGCCCTGGCACTTCATCTACAAAACACCCCTGTGACTAGGCCTGGGCACACTGATTTTAAGGCACAGGACACTGAGGCACAGAATGACAAAGCAAAGGGCAATAAGGTCACAGAAGTTGTACTTGTAGGCGGATGTCTTTTCTACCCCATGGTGTTTCTCCTGAGTTCGGGATCTCCTTCTCTGGGAAGCTCTCCTTGCCTTCTGTTGGATTAGGCACAGGAATGTGCCGGAGCCTGCCCTTACGGGCCTGCGAGAGCCAATTATGAAATTGTTGGGAATTTTGCAAGCCGGTTGTTAAACACAGCAATTATTAAGGATTAAATTATAAGCACTTTATAATTAAATAAATTATATTAAAAACAAAGGTCATAAATAGTCAAAACTCATCACTTCCTAATTATTTTATTACATTTTACTATTATCTATGCTCTTAAGGTTATTTCTACCCGTCTCATCTGTGTGGTGGAAATTCGACATAATGGTGCCCTACTGGGCATCCCTCAGTGATGTCATGCAGATAGCTTTGAAATCAGCATGGCTGGAGTATTTACACCAGGGAAATTGGCAAACGCTACCAATCAGGGCTTGGTTTATCGTGTTGATTGCCTAGACTGAAGAAAGTGATGGAGAAAATACCAGTAATGCAGCTTCAACTTACAAGCGTAGCACGTCTGGAGACTTACGTCGTGAGTAGCCCCCCAAATTGAAGAAAGGTCCCGCCAGGATTTGAGAACTAGCAACCAACTTAGCAGAGAAAATGCTGGCATTGTAGACAAACGCATAGGGTTCCAAAGTGATCTTTGTTGTTTTGCTTTCAGCCTATTTGTTAATGTCAACGAAAATAGAACTACACTTCAAGAATCCATTGTTAAACACCGAGCAACATTTGGTGGGCGGGGTGCGCCCTCAGTGCTTCCAGAGCCACCTGGCTTTCTCTCCATAGTAACCCTTGCCTCGGGGCTCTGAAACTTTCCACCCGTGTCTCCTTCTTCCTTGCTCTTCTTGAGAGCGAGGGTTGAGTCTTTTCCTTTTCCTTTTCCTTTTTCTTTTCAGCTCTTGGGATAGGCACTCAATAATTGCCAAATAAATGGGGGCGCCTGGGTGGCTCAGTCGGTTAAGCGTCTGACTTCGGCTCAGCTCATGATCTCACAGTCCGTGAGTTCGAGCCCCGAGTCGGGCTCTGGGCTGATGGCTCAGAGCCTGGAGCCTGCTTCCGATTCTGTGTCTCCCTCTCTCTCTGCCCCTCCCCCGTTCACGCTCTGTCTCTCTCTGTCTCAAAAATAAATAAAACGTTAAAAAAAAAATTTAAAAAAAAATTGCCGAATAAATGAATGCATGCCTGTGTGACGGAACGAATATCCCCAGGCAATCCCCCCTCAGGAAAAACTGTCTTAAGGTACTCATGCATGCATATAGTATTCCTGTACGTATCATACATTGCTGAGTACCTACTATGTGCCGGTTGTGTTGATACTAACTCCCAATGTGACGACAAACACCAAAAGTGGAAACGCTGAAAAATTTCCAAACTCGGGGACTTGTCTGTCTCGTGTTCAAAACAGCCTCCGCATTCATTTAGCACTTCAAGGAAAGCAAAGATCATCAACTTCATCACCTCCCCTCACCCGCCAGGACCCCAGATGAGTCTCAGGAAAAGCGGAGAGGACCCTTGTGCAGTGACATCGTCATGCCCGTCCCTGAGGAGCTAGAGGCACGGAACCCCACCGTTGTGTTCTGATGCCCCACCAATGTCTTCGAAAACAACCGTCCCCAAGGACAAGAGGGAGGTGATTTTCCTATGATGGAAGAGCTGGTTTCTGTTGTCCAAACCATCACTGTGTACCTAGGAGTGTCGCCTTGTGTCTGCAGGGGCAGCCAGAAGAAAGACAGCTCAAAAGAACTTACAACACGAGACTCAGAGATCAGAAGGCACTACCGATTTCCCTTTCGACAGAGGCCCGTGGGAAACCCTCACGTCTCTCTTCCCCTTACTGGTTTCACGGGACTCAAACTTCAAGACCATGTTAGCGGATAAACAATGTAACGGCGTATCCCATTGTAGCGTTAATACAAAGATAGGTGGTCTTCAACTTACAAAGCAAATAATTAGTCACCAAATGAATAAGAGAAAAGAACAGTCGTTAGCACGACAGTCACCTGTCAAAGGTGGTTGTGTTTCTACCCGGGGAGGGTGGGCACTTTCCTGTGGCCAAGCGGGCGGGATATTGTTCCCAGCAGCCTTGAGACCTCCCCAGTATATGTCTTTTTTCCTTAAAAAGAAGAGACGAGGAGGAGGAAAAAAATCAGTTGCTTCGACTTGAAAGTCAGTGCTAAAGGAGGCATTAGAAAAGCCTTTCTTGTGGCTCAGAGCCCTGATTACCACAATTAAAGCCCAAGGTGTGGTGCTATTTGCTCAGCATGCTCTGACACATGAAAGCAAATGATTCAGGCAAGGAAAATAATTATACATTAATTTGTGTTTGGCAACTCTGTTTTATTCCTTTGGCCCACAAAGCAAAGATAAAAGGTGATATTATTGAACGTGTTTTCTCTGCCTTCAGTGGGGTTGCCATGGGCTGCGTTTGGAGACAGGCGTCTTTGGTCGGGCATTTTCCTGGCATTGCGGGGTTGCCTTTTGTGCTCTGTCGCTGTGGTGGGCCAGGAGGAGTGGAGGAAAGGTACAATGTTGGTTGCTCACTGCCCTGAGCTTTTTGTTTGCAGGTTTCCTGCCGACGTGGCCGGGTGGAAAGGAAAAGGGACCTTCTGTAGGGAGAGAGCTCCAGTCCCCATCCTGGGGGCAGTCACCCCGTATCACGGTATCGCATTGGGCATAAAGGGACAGACGAGGAAGGCCCACCCACCCAGCCATGTATGGAGGCTGGTGGGGAGGGGGTGGGGGAGGGGGAGGGGGGTGTTTCTGAGTAAGGCTCACAGGCAGGCAGCTGTCCCAGGAAGAAATGCAGGCCCCGTGTAGCCAAATAGCCCGGACTCTAAAAAGGAAAGTAAGAACATCTGAATTCTTTAAAAAGGAAATCTCTCAGTTTTTGAACATTGGCTTGATTTCAATGAAAATAAAGTACGTCTTCAGGCTGCAGCTGGCCTTGTGGCCACCCGTTTGAGCCTCTGACATATAGCACGGGGGGTGAAACACTAGCTTCTGGAGTCAGAAAGATCTGGGTTCTGAGCTCAGCTCCATCCCTTACCAGCTGGTTGACTGTGGACAAGCTGTTTCATCTCTCTGGGTCTCAACATCCTGTTTGTAAAAAGGAGACTGATAACAATTGTACCTCCCTCCGAGAGTTACCGTGGGGATAAAATGAGATGATGCCGGGCGTAAGGCAAGTTCTTTCAGTCTTTGGCAGACAGTAAGCACTAAATAAATGTCAGTGATTACAACGATTTATAAATGAGCCATAGGAGGGCGATTAAATATCATTGTCCCTGACTTGCTTGCGGTCAAATAGGATGCCTGGAATTCAGTAGCTACGCTACAGATAATCAGATAATTGCTGGATCGATGAATGAATGAATGAATGAATGAATGAATGAAGATGCCAGCTACAGGCCAGAATGAGCAATTAATGCACCATCTTCTTTCTGGCAATGTCCCCTGTAGTGTTTGAGCTCATTGCTTAGTCTCTTTGGGCTTCCACTTTTTCATTGTTAAATGGTCGGGGTGTCCTTCTCTAGCCAGCTCTCAAGGCTGCTTTCCTGTCTCCTGATGGGACCTCTTGGGGGCTCTGAGCCAAGGTTAGGGCTGACCAGCAGGGACTCAACCACTCGACTCCGGGAAGGGAGGCAATCTTACCCTGGGGATTGTTCATAACTGAACTGAAGGAGGACTGGCCCCTCCATCGCCCCGCCCCACATCACTGTCTACACCTCTCTCTTCTGCTCTTTGCCCCAGCAGGCTGACGCGGAACACACGCTCCCTTGCCCTTTGCCTTGCGGTATGATTTCGTCATGGGGAGCCTGGCTGGAGAAGGTTACAGCATTGATTCTCCATACTCCTGCCCCATTTTGCAGAAGGGGGCCCTTTCTACATAACTCTATTCCCAGGTTCCAGGAACTTCTGCCTCCCCTTATTCTTTTGGGTCTAGGGCACTAGCCACCCCAGGTACTGCACGTCACCCTGCCCACACCTTTGATTCCAATTGACCCTCAGGGCCTCAGATGAGGGTACCAGCTGTTTCCTGCGGGGACCCCGAGGGCTGTAACAGGAAATGCTCCTTACCTTCCGATCTGTGAAAAATGCACTCTCAGATGAAGGAGACCTCAGAGTGCCCCGTCAGAGAACCCAGGCTTGGGGGGCAGACGGGCTGCAGCTCAGATCCCTGTGAGCCGCTTACTGGCTCTGTGAACTTGCACGAGTCCTGTTGTGACTCCGACCTACTTCCCCCTGGTGGGGCGAAGATCTGTGGGGGCGAGATTCCCCCCAGTATCTTCCAGTACACTGGTGGGGTTGAGCTGGGCTGTCTGGGCTGCCCTACACCATCTCTGCTGGCCATGGCTGCTCGGGGAGGCTTTTCTTTCTTTCTTTTTTTTTTTTTTTTTAATTTTTTTAAACGTTTATTTATTTTTGAGACAGAGAGAGACAGAGCGTGAATGGGGGAGGGGCAGAGAGAGAGGGAGACACAGAATCCGAAGCAGGCTCCAGGCTCTGAGCCATCAGCCCAGAGCCCGACTCGGGGCTCGAACTCACGGACCGTGAGATCGTGACCTGAGCCGAAGTCGGACGCTCAACCGACTGAGCCACCCAGGCGCCCCACGGGGAGCCTTTTCTATGCCTTCTGCTACCTCTTTATTCTTTCAGCTCTTTTTCCCTTATAGGCAAGATATTTTATTTTAGTTTATCTTTATTTTATCTTACCTTATTTTATTTTATCTTACTTTATTTTATTTTATCTTTATTCTATTTTATCTTACCTTATTTTATTTTATCTCACTTTATTTTATTTTATCTTTATTTTATTTTATCTTACCTTATTTTATCTCACTTTATTTTATCTTTATCTTTATTTTATTTTATCTTTATTTTATCTTTATTTTATTTTATCTTACCGTATTTTATTTTATCTCACTCTATTTTATCTTTATTTTATCTTACCTTATTTTATTTTATCTTTATTTTATCTTACCCTATTTTATTTTTTTATTAATTTTTTTTAATGTTTATTATTAAGAGACAGACACAGAGTGTGAGCAGGGGAGGGGCAGAGAGAGGGGAGACACAGAATCCAAAGCAGGCTCCAGGCTCTGAGCTGTCAGCACAGAGCCCGATGCGGGGCTGGAACCACAAACCGCGAGATCATGACCTGAGCCAGAGCCGGTTGCTGAACCGACTGAGCCACCCAGGCACCCCTTACCTTATTTTATTGTATCTTACTTTAGTGTATCTTATTTTATTTTATTTTATTTTACCTTTGTTTCATTTTATCTTACTTTATCTTTGTTTTATTTTATCTTCTTTTATTTATTTTACCTTAATTTTATTTTCTCTTACTTTATTTTCTTTTTTAGCTGTTTTCGTTTTGTTAGACTGTGCCTAAGAAATATTGCTCCCAATGAAAGAGTGCCCAGTAGCTCACGAACATTCTTTTGAACCTCCCAAGAATCACAAATGGCCTTTATGGCAGAAGGACATTATAGCTCTTAATCAGAGTATGAGGTAAAAATTGAATGTTGTTTAAAATATTCTTGGGGTGCCTGGGTGGCTCAGTCTGTTAAGCGTCCGACTTCAGCTCGATCATGATCTCACAGTTTGTGAGTTCGAGCCCCGCATCAGGCTCTGTGCTGACAGCTTAGAGCCTGGAGCCTGCTTCGAATTCTGTGTCTCCCTCTCTCTCTGCTCCTCCCCCGCTCATGCTCTGTCTCTCTCTCTCTCCTTCAAAAATAAATTAAAAAAAAAATTTAAAAAAAATTTTAAAAAATAAAATTTTCTTGAAAAGCCTTTAAAAGCTAAAAAAAAAAATCACCCATAAATTTTGGTACATCTGGTTTAGGATATATATATGTACATTGGGGATGTACATATATAATATATACAGCAAAGTATAGTACATTAAAATATGCAAAATATCATTTTACAGTGTTTTCCATTAAAGAAAGAGACAGAGCACATGTAGCTGATTTTGTAGGAATCCAAGACCCCTAAGATACAGCCATACTGATTTTGTGGATGAAGACGCTGACGTTCAGAGAGGTCAAGCAATTTGTCTAAGGGCACACAGCTAATAAATAACAAACTCACGATTCAGGTATCTGACTCCAAAATCTATTTTTTTTTCTCCCATGCCATAATCTCTGGATTTATGTCAGTTGGCATAAACAGAGAAACAGACACTCGAAGCCAGCATCACCAAGATGGCTTTCAGAATTATTATATGGGAAATAGTTTTAAATACTGGGCCCGCTGCCTTTTCCACTCCGCTCTCCTGGCAGTGCGGGGCCCCAGCCCCTCTGAGTGGCGAGACCCAGCACCCTGAGCCTGGACCGGAGGGTGCTCAGTGCCGACCCCTCCCTGCAGGTCCAGGAGAGGCAGCACAGGATCGAGGCGCCCCTGCTTGGCAAGCCAGGTCGAGGTTTTGCTGTTGTTGTTGGCCTCTGATGAATGATGATAATTGTTGGGAGATTAATTTCAGATTCTCGGATGAAGGATCCTACCAAAGCATCAGGCACAAAGAGAGGGGGAGGGAAGCAGGGAGGAGGCAAGAGCCCCGACGGAGCCTGGCATTCTCCCCGTGGCTCCGGTGCTGACTCAGGCCCTGACCTTGGGCAAGTCATTTAACTTCTTTATGCCGATTCTCCTCATCTGTAAAATCAGCCTAATGATGGCTTCTTTTCCAAACCACTTTGATTCTCAGATGAAAGCGTCCATAAAAGTGCCTAGGATTGCTATTAATTGAGCCATTATTATTTTTATTATTAAATAGATTAAGTCCACGAAACTTTAACTATGTTTTGACTTCCACCTGACAAGGCAGTGGGAAGAGCAGTTAACTATCAGATGACAGGCCGCTGTGATGTCGCCCTTTGCAGGGAGGCTGGCGGACAGGTATTTCCTTCAACAAGGCCACCCTCGCCCGGACAGGCACGGTCTGCGCTGGGCGTGCTTAGCTGTTGCTGCTTTTGTTCCATCTTTAGATACAAATGTGCCCGGCCGAGCGCAGGTCACGTTCTCAGTCATTAGAAAGAATTGGGGGCGGAAATGCCTCGGTCCTTGGCCTCGGCTGTGTGATTTTATTGGCAAATCGTGGGAACTCTTTGCCCGTCGGCTTCTGCGCTTGGATAATGGGAACCAACATCATCTCACCCACCTCGGTGCTGGGCTCAGAGGATATAGCCCTCTGCGGGGGCTAATCACAGCCGTCGTCCTGTCTGCGACAAGAAATCAGGGGAGGGTAATCCTTGAGCTCAGATCCCACTTCTACCCCTTCCTGGTGCTGCTGGAAGGCACAGACAATAATATCTTTCTTCCAGGATTGTGAGAAGGAAATAATTTGGATGAATCCTTAAGCCAGTGCCCGGCCCCAAGCATATGCTCAGCCAACTGACGGGCATTACTATCAGAGAGGAAGCACTTGATGAACAGCAAACACGATTTTTTCCCCTTAATGTAAGGGGCAATGAGGGACGCCTGGGTGGCTCAGTCGGTTAAGGGTCAGACTTCGGTTCAGGTTCTCAAGGTTCGGGGGTTCGAGCCCCGTGTCGGGCTCTGTGCTGACAGCTCGGAGCCTGGAGCCTGCTACGGATTCTGTGCCTCTCTCTCTCCTTCTGCCCCTCCTCTGCTTGTATTCTGTCTCTCTCAAAAATAAATAAGCATTTTAAAAAAATTTAAGGGCAATGCGCATCTTTCTAGATGTTTGAAGCATACACATTATAAAAAATATAAAAATAACTCTACCTTCTTTTTTACAGAGCAAATGAAATTATGGAAGGAACCCACACCCAGTGAGAAGATAGCCCACAAAGGATAAGCCTAAGCTGTCCACAGTTCCCCTGCCTGGGGTACCCACTGAGAAGCCTTGTGGGAATGTGTATCCCCCACGTTCAGGCACTTCGGTCCTTCACAAGGCTTGCTTGCCAATGTTGCAGATCACAAGGGCAAAAAGGGAACACTTAGTGGCAAAGAGCCCTGGTTTCTAAGGGACGAAACTTGAGTCTAAGCCTCCCTGTGCCACTAAATATCTGTGCCATGCGTTCTTTGGTGCTGAGATTTCTCTTTTAGACTAGGAAGACATTCGACAGAATTTCCAGAAGTGTGGAGCATGGACACTTTTGATTAAAAAAAAAGTTTTTTAATGTTTATTTATTTTTGAGAGAGAGAGAGAGAGAGACAGAGCGCAAGCAGGGAAGGGCAGAGACAGAGGGAGACACAGAATCCGAAGCAGGCTCCAGGCTCCGAGCTGTCAGCACAGAGCCTGATGTGGGGCTCGAACCCACAAACCGCGACATCATGACCTGAACCGAAGTCGGACGCTCAACCAACGGAGCCACCCAGGGGCCCCTGAATTTCTTTTTTTAATTGAAGTACAGTCGATGCACAATTTTCTATTAGTTTCAGTTGTACGATACTGTGATCTGACAAGCACTTTAACTTTCTATTTATAAATTCTAGTTGTTTGTTAGAAATACATGAAATAGAACAGATGCATATATTAGAAAAATCTGCACCCAGCAAATCAAATTCGTGATTTGATGAATATATATTGAAAGGCATTCATCGGAGGTAAAAAGTGAGTTGATTTAGAGTAAACTGTAAGTCAAGAGCATTGCGGAGTGGCCCGCGATGACTGGTGGACCATACGTGGAAAATGCTGGACCAGATTTTCTCTAGATTATTCCCAGCTCTACGATTCCCTGAAGGGACCGGCAGCCCTGTGCACTGGCTCCAACAGCGCTCATAACACGGCCCCGAGCTGTTCACCAAATGGTCCATGTTGTCCGAAACTTTCTCTCTGCACCCCAGGCGAGAACCGCCCTCGGGCCACATAGTGGCAGATCCGTGTGAATGAGAATGGTCCAGGAAGCCTTTTCAAACTCTTTCAGGTCCTGTAGGCATTTATTGAGCACTTGCTGTGTGCCAGCTGACGTGCCAGGCATGATGTGCTCATGAACTGTCTCTTTTAATCCTGTGGCAACCCTGTGAAATTTTAAGTGCACCCTGGTTACTGGGGGGGGAGGGGGGGTCTTCGGCCAGGCATGTAGCTCCCAAAGCCCATTTAATCCTCAGTGAAGTGAAGATAATGACATCTGCCTTGTGCACCTCACTGGATTAGCATCGGGATTAAAAGAGATTGTGTACGTAAAGTATCTTGGGAAATATAAGGTCCTGCACAAAGAGAAAGAAGAAAAAGAACACCAGGAAGTTCTCTGTCTCTGCCTCCTCTGCTCTCTAACAAAATTCATCCTGTGCCATTAGATTATTTGTGAGGACCTAAGATGTCACTTAACTCGTCACAGGTCTCATTGCTACATGTGCCAACGCCAACGTGTCACAGTCCCGGCTCAGATTTAATCCCCGGCACCTTCTGTGACCAATCGGTGGGTGGCTAAATTCTGTGCCCTAGGGTCTGATAAGCCTGAGTTTGAGCTCGAACTCTGTGCCTCAGCGGTGGTATGTCCTTGGGCAAGCTGCTCGACCCCTCTGGGTTGCTCCCTCCTCTGCGATAGGTTGGAAGATAATAGAAGTCGTCGGAAAGATGCAAGGAGCTGAACTATATAAAGCAGGGGGGAAAAGGGCCTGACTTTCATGACATGTGCAGTCAAGAGTGTCATCTGCTCTGTGAGGTGTGATTATTATTCCCACTTAAGATATGAAGAAACTGAGTCTCAGAGAAGTGAAACCACTCGTTCAGGGCTATGCAACTAAGAAGCAGCAGGGCAGAGATTTGAATCCACTTCTAACTCGTGCTTGTTTGCAGTGCGCGTGATGTCTCTCCCTGGGAAGGGAGGAGGTGTTCCTACAAGAGAGAGAGGAGAGGAAGGTCGTCCTGAACGGGATCACGTAAAATCATCTCTTTCTTTCATACAGCGCTTTCGGATTGCAATAGCCTTTTCATTCATTTTCTCATAAAATGCGGCCACTGCCAAACCTGGATTCTCCTTGAGGCTCCTCTTTCTAGAGTCTCCTTTCTTCCGAAAACACCCGGTTTCATAATTTGCAGACTGAACATCAGGGCACATCATTTGAGCCATCATGCATGCATCATCGGACAGCGGATGTCACAGAGTATCTGAAATTAGACTGTCCTGGAAAACTTGTTTTATTTGGTGTCTGCACAGAGGTATTTCATCTGCTTGTAAACATCCCCACCCATGTTCCCGTGAGCCCCCCAGTGGGTTCACAGCTGACCACCTGTGCTGATTTGTGATCCCCACTGTCCTTCGGGGGTTATAGCCCAGACTGGTGCCCAGGGCACCTGCTGGGGGACACGGCTGAGAGGTGAGACGGCAAGGACAGGGGGTGAGACCTGATGCATGAAGCTGTGCACACGCGGGTCACAGGTGTGTGCCTCAACACCTCCACAAAAACCTGGGCTTGAATCCTGGGCCACCGCTCACCAGCTGGTTCTGCTCCACTCAGTTTTTCTGAGCCAAGTTTCTTTACCAGTAAGATCGTCTTTATCTTCTGTGAAGAGAAAAAGAGATAATCCATGTAAAAAAAATTTCTAGCCTACTTAGCTAATGGTAATAGTTAACAGCTCGATAGGTGGTAACACTTATCACTTGAGCTTCCCCCCAGGTAGGGAACCAGCCTGAAGTCCAGTCAGATTGTGTCTGTGGCTATTTCCTGGACTCTTGGAATTTTCCTGACGCCTACACAAACTCCTGCCACAGTGAAACCTGCAAATGGCCATCTGCGCGGGTCCCCACGGGATTTTTCCCGCTGATTGCTACCTCATTTTCTTGTTTTCAAGGTACGCAGTAATTTTTTTTTTTTTCCGATTTTTGAACTTGTCTGAAATCACAACCAGTTTTAAAATCTTAGTAAAACTTTTTGTTTCCTTTCCTCCAGAAAATCTGGTGAACCATCAGCGGCAACTGCGACCGAGCAAAAAACACGAAGTTCCCATTTCTGGATCGCTCCCCTCTCCGAGTTCGTTGGATATGGGAGCCAGGGCGCTCAGAACTCTTGGATTGCTCTGGGGCCTGGAGCCCTTGGTGGACGGAGCCTTCATGAATGAGCTGGTGCTGCAGCGCCCTCTGGTGTCCAGTCGGCTTCTGCCGGGCTGTGCAAGCGGATGCGTGAAGTCAGCAAGGAGGATTGAACATCAGCCCCAATCTTCTTCCCTCCAAATGGAGGAAGCGGTAGGCAGTGTGGGAGATCTCACACCTGTCTCATACAAAACAGTGAGGGGATCATACAGACCCCCCATGAGCCAATAAATCAGCAACCACAACCTGGCATAACAATTCTCCAGAAGGGTCCAGGGGACCCCCAGATTTCTTTTAGCTCTTTCTTTACTGAAGCCAAGCCTGGTTCTTCTTTGTGGAGAAGCCTGGGCACCAGGGTCTCTGGTCTGCCCTGTGCCTGCCAGGGGTGGGGAGAGTAGGAATGCCGAGTCCAGAGAGGCACCATTTAAGAGAAGAGAAGGGAAACGGGGGGTCATTTCCAGGACCCCAGTACTGCCCCATGCCCATTCCTGCACCTTGATCTCCAGCTGTTTGACTGCAGCTGACCCCAGTCATGCAGGTTCTGCTTTTCCTTCAAGGGCCAGGATTGGGCATCCAGCCCCTGACATTGGTTCAGACTCTCTCCTGAATTTGCTAGTCGGGTCTCATAACTTCTGACCACCCACCCCCCATCCAGGCTGGAATGGTAACGAAGGGGTCCGGAGAAAATGGTAAAGGACCTCCAGCTTCAGCCATTCCAACAGAGCCAACCCCACACTATGCCCAGCAAATTTTGCCAGCAAGATCATAAACAGTTGGCATTTAGAATATTGCACCATATGCTTTCGACAAGTTACCTGTTGTCTCTTTGGGCTGACTATACAAGAAAGACCCCTGAACCTGAACAGTGTCTCTAGAATATTACCCATGTTTTAAGGCAATGGTTCTCAAACTTTAGTCTCCTGATTAACAGATTTAGCATCAGCCAGGAGCTTTCTAGAACTTTCTAGAAATACAAATTCTTGATGGTCCTCCCACTATCGATGCATCACAGACTTTGGAGATAGGGCCCACCAGTCTGTAGCCCTCCAGGTAAGTCTGATTGTGTGCAGAAGTCCCATCATTTTAAGGGAAAAATGGAAAGGGACCCATTATGAATCATGTACCTTGCTTGACACTTTCTTATGTATACTTATGTTGTCCAGTTTGGAATGGTCTGAAGTGATGCTGAGCTTGGAAGTGGAAAATTTCTCAAACAGCTTTCTAAGTATCCTGGAATAAAGAGCCACCATTTTGGTTGGAACGAGTCCCCAGAATTTGCGACACACATCATCTTTAAACATGAAGACGTACCAAGTAAACTATAAAGGAGGCTCTTGGAGTTGCTGCCATTTTGAATTATGTACACTTGCTTCTGTCCATTTCTGGCCCATAAAAATTGGACCATACCTATCTCGGGAAAGTTGTTCTGAGTCTGCAGCATTTTCCCCTCCAATTTCTCCCTTTTCACCAGATTTGCTGACTTCAGAGGATCGCTTTAAATAATTTTGACACAACAGAAGTGACAAATACCAAGAGCTCTAGAAGGGAAGCTGAGGGTGGCGTTCCCCAGCTGGAAATATCAGTGGCTCGTCTCTGCTTGGAGGAAAGGTCCAGACGCCTTAGCCTGGTTTTCAAGGTCTGTACAAGTTGGTCCTTAACCTGCCTCACTAGGCCTGTTTCCTTACTCCCCCTCACAGGTTTTTCTGTTGAAGTCTAGACAAACCACCCACTGTGCCCCAAATGCTCTCCCTCTGTTCCATGTCCTTTCTCCACTGTCCCTCAATTCATGCCAGCTCCTCTGCCTCCATCAAGGGCCCAGCTCAGAGGCCAATTGACTGTGAGCTCTTTTTAATTCCCCCAGGCAGAGTTGGCCCCATTTAACTTCCACCCCATTGAAGGCATTGAATGCACATACACTGACTTTCAGTTAAGTATCATGTTGGGGTATATCATTCTTTATCTGTATCTCTGTCTTTCCCATAAGACTGTGTTCTGCTCTTTAATACCTGGGGCCTTCTGTTATTCGTTATGATCAGTGCCTGACACATAATAAATGCTCAATAAAATTTTGTGAATGAGCAAGGAACCCAAAGTAAGGAGAGACTCCGAAAGTGTTTAATGGCAGAGTTTACCATCAGGGCAAGTTATCTGCCATCACCACCACCACCAGCAGCCCCAAGTTAGAGACGTCCCAGCTGGAGGAAAGCCCTCCACGCTGCACGCACATCACCACTCCCGTCCCAATACAAACTTTGAGGAGGGGCGTCCCCTCCTTCCTCACTGTGACTGAAGCAGTGCGCATTATGAGAGCTATTACTGTTGGGATTCCATTGGCCTGTGCATGGTGCGAGGGCAGAAAAAAATGTCGAAGACCTTTGTTTTCAGGTTTTGGTTTAGGCTAAAAAGGCACAAGAACGTAAAAGGAAACTCGCGAACCTAATAGTCACCAGAAGCTCATTCATGACACGATTCTACTCCCAGCTAGTGCATTTCTCCCGCTAACTTGTGGTTTCACTCAGCATGGTGCTCCCTTGGCAACATGAGCGTGACAGAATACCTGCTCCAAGAAAATTGCTTTTGCCAAAATGTGACGGACACATCAGTCCAAAGAAAGCTTTCATTTTTAGGGAGTTGTATCTCTTCAGGGTTTGTTGAATTTTTTTTTTTTTTTCCCCAAGGCAAGATTTTCTCTTCCCACTCGTAGATGGTTGATGACATACCCAAAAGGCGGACTGCATTTTTAAAACTGGTTCATGTCTGTGGTTGGGATTCCAGAAAACGAAAGGCTGATCGGTTTGCATCTGTAACATGCAGCCTTCATCAGGCTGTAAAAGCTCAAGTGCCAGCTACTTCTTATATTTTCCAGGAATCAGTCAAAATCCCGAGAGGATTCGGAGACAATGCGGGTCAGCGAAGCATAACTAGGCACCCTTTATGACGCACTCGCTTTGTGCCAAGAACTTTCAAAACATGATCTTTTCTAATCAAGTAGCCCAATAAGGTCACACAGCTACTAAGTTGTAGACGTGGAGTTCTAGATTGTGCTATTTGATTCTGAAGACAAATTTTTTTTTTTTGTAATTTTTTAAAATATTTATCTATTTATTTATTTTCATATAATTTATCGTCAGGTTGGCTAACATACGGTCTACGCAGCGTGCTCTTGGCTTTGGGGGTAGATTCCCGTGATTCATCACTTATGTACAACACCCAGGGCTCATCCCAACAAGTGCCCTCCTCAATGCCCGAAGCCATATTTCTTAATCATTATGACGTTGTCCGGGTGCAGCCCACAGTAGCTGAACCCTGAACTTGGGAAGGCCAAGCCAGGGCCCCAGCTCCAGTCTGGCACTGCCGTGTCTTCCAATTTTTCCATAGAAACTGGGAAGCCTGCTTTTGATGGAAAGATACTAAAATGTTGGTGCTTCGTGGAAAACAATTTTAAACCCCACGCAGGCATATATGAGCCATCGGGTCCGTGGGACCCGTTGAGGTCTTTGTTGTGACTCTCAGTTCCGCCCACCTACTCAGGCCTTCTTTCTTCCCTCTCCGACAGTGTCGACTTTGAGAGCACTTCCCGATAAAATTATGTACTTAATTCTCTATCCCTCAGCCTGTTTTTGTTTTTGTTTTCTTTTTCTGGCACTCGGGCTGTTGTACAAAAGAAGGCGAAAGAAAGAAAGAAAGAAAGAAAGAAAGAAAGAAAGAAAGAAAGAAGGAAGGAAGGAAAGAAAGAAAGAAAGAAAGAAAGAAAGAAAGAAAGAAAGAAATCTGAATACCTGAGCATTTTACCCCCAAGAAAGAGATCTAAATTATTGGGTCAGACTGAGTTTACTGGATTAAACAAAATGTATTGCTATCTCTTTTATCAATGAATATCTCCACTGATATTCAGCAAAGTGAGGTTCACAAGGAAGCTTCAATCAGTCATGGATAAAGAATCTACAGGCATATGCGCATGTGTGTGTAAATGAGCAACCCTTCAAAGCAATCTCTGCTTTGAAGATAGTCTTTTTTTTTTTTTAATGTTTATTTATTTTTGAGAGAGAGGGAGAGAGAGAGAGAGAGACAGAGAGACAGAGCGCGAGTAGGGGAGGGACAGAGAGAGAGGGAGACACAGAATCCGAAGCTGACTCCAGGCCCTGAGCTGTCAGCACAGAGCCCCACGCGGGGCTCGAACTCACCAACCGTGAGATCATGACCTGAGCGGAAGTCGGACTTTTAACCGACTGAACACCCATGTGCCCCTTAAGACTGTCTCATCTCAAAATGGCTGTGAGCAGCGCTGTGCTAGTAAACGTTTGGCAATGGGCCACCTGCAGGGGGGAAAAGTCCCTGATTTGTAGTGTAGCCAATTTCCATGGGGCAGATACTCCCACTGTCGCTGATTTCAAAGCTACCTATGTGAGATCGCTGAATGCTGTTTGGGAAGAGGTGCTCACAGTCGGCTCTCTTGAGTAGGAGTGAGTCAGCTCCGATACCCCACTGGTTGTGAACTCCCTACAAGTGGGCATCAGCGTCCACGCTTGGCCGTGTGATACAACTCAATCCAACAGGCGTTTCCTGAGCACCTGCTACGCTCACGATGGGGTGCTACATCCCAGGAGATACTCAGAGAAGGCTTGGCTCTACTGAGCAGCTGCGTAGAAGCTTCACAAGGGATTCTGCAGAGCAAACACCTGCCCTGGGGGAAACTTGGAGAACACCATTGCCCTTTATCTCCTGGGACCTACACATTCCAGAGACGGTTACATCCATGGTTCCTGGTCCTCCATCCGTGCCTCCTTCATCTTTCACTCATAATATCTGGGTCTTGTAAACACAAATGCCCGTGGGACAAAGACGAAGCACGTTAGCATCTCTGGATGATGTTATCTCCCTCCAGAGAGGATCGCTATTGCTTCTAGAAGGCAAAGTGGGGGCGAGTCACATCTTCCCATTCAGGGATTGAGCTTTTGTGAGGCCGGCTTTTAGTCCTTGCGAGACACTGTCTATTTTTGTTTGCCCTGACTCCTGGGATATCACCCTCCTGGGATCCCAGCTGAAAGTCCTGGCTATTCACCAAGTCTCCTCCTTCTTCATGGGTCTTGAGTTCTATTTTTTAATCTCCTCACATCCGTGAGACGCCTAGAAACTCCGTTCAGTACCCCCCTTGCAGGGAAGGGCCACCCTCAAATGTTGGGCTCACTTCTCTGTATTTCCTTTGGCTCCCGAGGTCCTGGCTGCCTCGCCAGCCCTGAACGTTACCTTGGCTCTCTGGCCCATGGGGCCCCCAAAAGCTCCGCTCAGCTTCTGTCCTCCCTCTCGCCACCGTCCCCATGGCTCCTCGGACTCCAGGACTGCGTGGCTTAGGAACCGGCAGAAGGCTTAAGCTCTTTGACTGCCTTCCGAAGCATTTTCCTTCTCTCTGGGAATACAGACCCTCAAGCCCTGGCATCCTTGGTTGTTCTTCATTGGCATCCCACAGAGAGCTTTGCAAGCCCAGCTTTCCTCATAGTGGGACGGTTGGTCCGAGATGACCCAGTCCATTACAGCTGGACGTGGAAGATACAACCCCCGATTTTTAAGTGTTGGCAACAGACCTAGTTCTCAAAATATATTGTGTGATCCAACTCTTACGAGCCAAACAAAACACATCCTTAGGCCAGTTTTGGCCTGCAGGCTGCCAATTTGTGACCTCTGGGGTATCGGAATGCAAGCGAGCGAGAGCTACGCTATACGAAGGCCTCCGCTCGGCTGGGCTCTGACTGAGCTTTGTAGGGTAAGTGGAGTCTGAAGAACGGAGCCCGTCGGGCAACCTTTGGCCGGCCACCAGGGGACAGACAATGAATCTACCTTTTCCTTTTCTCCCCCTGCCTCCCACCCCAATTCCCTTCCCCATACCAAATTGGTTTTCTTTCTTTCTTTTTTTTTTTTTTTAAAGATCTTAACTTATTTAAATTCAAGTTAGGTAACATAACAGCATAGTGTTGGTTTCAGGAGTAGAACCCCGTGATTCATCTCTTGCGTATAACAGCCAGTGCTCCTTCCAACAAGCGCCCTCCTTCATGCCCATCCAATGCCAAAGTGGTATTCCGCTCTTGACTTCCTGGAAGGGAAATGTGGTCGCACAAGGTCTGTGGAACAGGCACCGGACCTGGAGTCAGACGGATGTGGGTTTGAAGCCTGACTCTGCCACCAATTTGTTGCGTAACTTCACGTAAGTCACCCCACCTGCTTTGAGTCTAAGTTTCTCTGGGTGGTATTAATAGTCTCCTCATAGAATTCCAATGTGGGGATTACACGAAATAGTTATGTGACTCTGCTGGGTGTGTGGCAGATATTCAATACGTGTCATTTTGAAAACAGGTCCCACCTCCCCGGGGATCCTCCTCTCCTTGGCCTTTTTTCCTCTTGCCCCTGTTCAGACCTGCAGTTCCTTTGATCTGCTGTGGTTTCAACCCCAGGTCCTTTGGTCTTTCCAAAAGGAGACAGAGAGGCAGCCCTAGTTTATTCCCCACACTTATTCATTGTAATATATCCACCGTCGGAGTCAGCAAGCTCCGGCCCACAGGCCATCAGGGCAGCAAAACTCCACCCTGGGCTGCGAGACTTATTTCTGGGAAGACTCCAGGTTCGGGGTGGGGGAGGGGTGGGGGGGAGGGAACGTTTATGCGTTAATTCCACACAATTTTTTTTTTTTTTTAAATAAAGAGGAAATGATAGAGTCATCCAGTGTCACTCCGGACTCATGAGTTTTCTCAACTTTCCCCAACTTCTGAAGAAAGAGAGCATAGTGATTTGTTAATTGGTGGAGGCTTCTAGATGTCACAAGTGCAAGGAAATACTGGGCGTCAAGCTGCTTCCAATTATGCAATGCTGGCCATATATTTTATTGTTCTTGCTGTTGTAGTTGTTTTAAACAAACAAAACACAGTGAAATAGATGATAAAGTGTTGAGAAATGCCCCCTCACCGTTTCTTCTGGGGTTCAGCATTTCCTGAAAGCAAAGAGCTGCAAAATGTTTTAGAAACACTTTCCATCCAACCCCCACTGTTGACTGATCTTGGAAAAGATCGTGAAAGTGAATACTCCATGTGCCTCAAAGACCAAACAGGGCTGAAGAAGCCAGCCAGAATATGGAGAAACAGTGAGCAGAGGAGAGAGGAAGAAACACGTTCAGGACCAGTAACTTGCCTAATTCAAGGGCATTGGGTGATCTCTGAGGGCTTCCTTTGGCCCGTGTAACTCTAATCCAAAGCTCTAGATTATGATTCCAAATGGTGTTTAAAGGCAAAAACAAAAAAGGGAAAAAGAATCAAAGATCCTTTTGAAAGCCTCTTTGTTAGTTTTCATTACCTTTGGAGAACAGCTTAGAAGGTGAGCCTTCTCTTTGCCACGTACTGTTAAAAAAGCTCACCGAATGCCCACGAAAGCCCCAGGAAGTCAGCATGACTTTGTCCTATCTGGTGGCCGCAGTGCCGGAATTCAAACCCAGGTCTTTCCTTTGCTCCCGCCACAGTTTCTGCCCGGCTGGAAGAAAACCATCCTTCAAAAAGGCGCTTCGTGCGAGGGCGTCCGGATCCAAAAGTTCACACGTAGCTATGCGTGCACATTCTCTGTGAGCTTTCATTGGGGAGAATTATATAATAATATCGTATGGTTTTGCAAGAAGTTCACCAGGGCTGTTTCAAAGGCTGTCAGCCAAGACACTGTTCAGACAGGGAGGCGTCAGAGTTGCCACTACAAAGTAGATGTTAATTACCTAAAACAATGTGTGTAATAGGCAAAGAAAAAACAGGACCTCTCTCTCAGCCCCAACCACTCATCTATTACAGCGCCAACTGCACAGTTATTTAGCCCGGAGGAGTCATAATTAACCGGTTTGCAAATTAATAAGACCTTAAAAAAAAAAAAAAAAAGGAAAAAGGCTACAAGGGGAAAAGAATGGTGGGAAACTTTATATCTCTGATTCTCCAGGAATATATTTAGCCTGCAATTACCTCATTAAGTGTCCAAACTTCCCTTAATATATGCTGTATGCATTCTGCCCGACGGGGGAGGCTGGGCATAGCCCGGACCCGGAGGGGCAAGCGGCAAGGAAGAGGAGACCCGGAAGGGCACCGTATCGGCCTGTTTCTATCTTAAACATGAATTGCTTGTCTGGTTGAAGTTCGCGAGCGCTGATAACCGTGCTTAATTACTCCAGGGAAATTAAAACGTACTCAGGTGAACCAAGTGCTATATCGCACTGGTTCTTAAAAAGCCAGGGACGGGGCGTGACTGGGTCCCGGTAACAATGGATAATGCCAAACCTAGGACGCTGTAATTAGCTCTTTAATCCTATTGGCCTTTAATAACCAAATGGACTTAATGAATGGGTAGTTGGTTTTGTCTGGTGGACGATGCTTTCTCTCCCAATAATGCAAACCTGATTCCAGCTGAAGACCTTCCACATGCAGGGTACAGCCATGACTACTATTATAATAAATAAACTGCAATGGCCATGAATGCAGCATTCACTGTTTCCGGCATGCAAATTATTCTCATCCCTGTATCAACTTTGCAGGGGGGGGCGTCATGCGTTCCATATTAGAGATGAGGAATTTGAAGCTCAGAGGGGTTTTGCAGTTTGCTCGGATCACAAGTGAGGGAGAATTTGAATTTAGGCGACCTGTCTTCAGAGCCCTTTGCCCTACGCTCCCTGGCTGCAGGAGTCTCTCGCGAGGATTAAAGCTCCATCTACAAAGGACCAAAGAGTCACAGTCAGCTTCTCTGAGATTATTTTGCTGTGATCCGTTGTCCCAGTGAGGCCAGTCTTGTAGACACCAGCCTAGAGATTGCAGCCTGAGCTGCCCTACTGACCACGTCTCCGGTTTTCCAAAGAACGCGACCCCCTATTTACGGGCTGACTTCGCACAATCCACCAGTAGAACTTCATTAATTGAGCCTTATCATTTGAACTTGGGTAAAATGAAAATCCCAAAGACAAATGGACAAAGTATATAACATATGGGCCACTGGTAGGAATGGGTGGGAAGGGGCAAAGTGGGCCTTGGGAAAGGGGCACGGTCAACGCAGGAAAGGGTTTGAAAGAAGAAACGTGGAGGCGCTTCAGACCAATGCTCTGCTTGATAATTTTACGGAGAGTCGGCAAGCGCAGCAAGGGAAGACCCACCAATTCCAAGTCAAAAGTGGGCATGCGGGACTCGGTGGGAGTAGGAGGAGATATGACAATGTTTCTCCACGAGGGTAGCTCTCTGCCAGTTTTGCTCAATGCTCTAACCACAGCAGCTAAAACAACGCCTGGCGACCGGCGGATAATCCGAAATATGGGTCCAATGAACGACTGAGTGAGCGAGTGAGCTCAAGGTCTCCTCTCTTCTTTCCGTGAGAGAACGCTACTCCATGAAAAACAGCAAGTGTCTATGATTACCAGATTGAAGCATCTCATGCCTTTGCACGTGCTAGTTTTCTATCAGGATTGTCTGTCTCATTTTTTTTTTCCTTTCTTATTCTTGTAAATTCTTATTCAGCCTTCGAAACCCACCCCAGCATTGGCTCCATAGCCTACAATGCCCCCCTGGGAAAAGCAATGGTTCCTTCTGTGTTCTCTTAGAACACTGGTCGATCATCCCTCCCCTTGGATGGTGCCTTTTTTTTGGTAATAACCCATTTAGACATCTGCTTCTCTCACAGGAAATGGAGGTGGAAAATGGATGAAATGATGATTAGTTCAATTTAGTGGAAATGTATCAAACCTAACACCTACCAACCAGACTGGGAGCTCCTGGAGGAAAGGGTTATGAAATAATTAAAGAAAGCCATGCAGGCTTTTTGGTTAGAATGCTGTCAGCTGCAAGTAACAACGATCTTGTCCCTAAACTGCCTTCAGCCACGAGGATAATTATTATTCTTCAAAAAGAGGAGCTCTGCCTGACAGAGGGCAAGCTTCAGGGCTGACTGATTCAGTGGCTTAATGATATCACCAAGGCCCCAGGTTCTTTTTGTTTCCCTGTTCCCCCCTCTTCATCATTGTCTCCAACCTCAGACCGGTACTAAGACAGTTGCAACGCTAAGCCTCATCTCCAGATGTGACAACACTCACAGGAAGACAAAGGACTGTTTCCTTCCAAAGGGCTTTCTCTTAGGAATAAAGAACTTTCCCCAGCAGTGCCTTAACAGACTGTCAGCTCATGAGCCCGAGCTGGTTCACATAACCTTTCCTTCTCCAGTTGCCAGTAAGCAACATGGAACCATTCTTGGACCCAACCCAGATGGGAGAGGTGGAGTCCGCTCTCCCTGACTTACTTGGTTGCTTGGGATTGTGCAGATACTTGGATACAATTGGGCTTCTAGAAAGGAAGAAGGAAACTGGATGCTGGGGACACCACCTTAAATGGGCAAAAACGTTTATAGTGTGTCTGGCAAAAGGTAGGTACTCGATGAATGTGGAAGGAAATAAGGGGTCAGTAAGACCTGAGAGATCAGTGTAGACAAAATTCTGACTTAAAAGTCGCTATTGTGTCAGGGAACGCCAGAGTGTGGATTTTCAAGTCAGCCACCGGTCAGCTGAGTCATGAGGTAGGTACTAGTGATTAACGACAAAGTCACATGGCCTGTACTTTCTTAGATTCAGCCCACATCCAATGACACCGGGCGGGGCCTGTCAGGCTACAAGACAGAGATCCCAAGAGATCAAATGATGTGCCCAAGGCAATACCACTCCAACCCATCCTCTCCTAGCACTGTATTTTCTTCAACCTTTTATTACAGGGAATAAGTTTTTTGGTTTCTTTTTTTTTAATTTTAATGTTTATTTATTTATTTATTTATTTATTTTAATGTTTATTTATTTTTGAGAAAGAAAGAGAGACAGAGCATGAGCAGGGGAGGGGCAGAGAGAGAGAGAGAGATTGAGAGAGGGAGACATAGAATCCGAAGCAGGCTCCAGGCTCTGAGCTGTCAGCCCAAAGCCTGTCAAGGGC
Organism: Panthera uncia; assembly: GCF_023721935.1. Taxonomy (NCBI): domain Eukaryota; kingdom Metazoa; phylum Chordata; class Mammalia; order Carnivora; family Felidae; genus Panthera; species Panthera uncia. Next base: position 89,918,215 of record NW_026057577.1, read on the forward strand.
CTGGAACCCACAAACCAAGAGATCGTGACCTGAGCCAAAGTCAGATGCTTAGCCGACTGAGCCACCCGGGTGCCCTGGGAATCGTTTCGTTTTTTTTTTTAAACATAATCATAAACATCCTTATAGTATTACTTTTATAATTATTGTCAGATGAAAAAATATATTAGTAATTGACATCAGAATTTCTCTTAAGAAGTAACCTGCTTTTCTGTGGCGCCTGGGTGGCTGCACTGAGAGCTCAGAGCCTGGAGCCTGTTTCGGATTCTGTGCCTCCCTCTCTCTCTGCCCTTCCCCCCTCGTGCTCTGGTTCTGTCTCAAAAATGAATAAACATTAAAAAGAATTTTTTTTTAATTTTTTTTTTAAAGATAAAAGGAGTTCCCTCTTTTCCTAAGAAAAATGTTGACCCTGGAACATTCTGGAACATCAGAAGAAGGCGATAACAAGGTACCTTAGCTTGAAAATAGGGAGGGACTGGGTTAAGAGACTCTGAATCGAATAGGCAGAGAAGTTCAAAGTTGAGCAATGAGAGCAAACCAGGACATTTGCTCCTCACTTAAAATCCCATCAGCGTTTTAAGAACACAATCAAAAGCATATTTGACCGGAGAAAGATGAAAAGTACCTATGTATTAAATACATTAATAGCATTTTAAGAAAACACACAAAAAGTTGGGAGTTGGGAGAGTATTTGGAACACACAGAATAGGAAGCTAATATGTTTCATATAGAAAAAAAGCTTTTTCCAATCCATAAAAAGGTGGATACCTCAGCAGAGAAACTGGCGAAATACACGACTGGGAGCTCACCAACAAAAATAAACTCACACGTATTCATGTATCAACAGCATTCCCCAAAAGATAGTCTCAAAATACATAAAGAGAAAAAGCTAGAAAAGCAAGGAGAAATCCATAGGAACACCAGTGGAGAAGAGATCATTAACCAATGTTTCTTCCCTTTGAGAAAGCAAACAACAAAAGAAACTGGAAAAAAAATGAACAAAATTATTATTTAGCTCAACTTAATGGATATATATTAAACTTAGTAATTACAAACAAAGAATATGCATTCTTCTCACATTTCTTTGAGGAAACAACAAGTCTCTAAAGAAAAATCTCAAAAATAAAAAAACCCTTCCAAATTAGAAAATTTATAGAAATATCCTTTGGCCGCAATAATAGGTATTTGAAACAAAAATAATAACCCTAAAATAACAATAGAAGTATATTCATGGGAAATTAAAAACATTAAGCTAAATAACTCTTGAAAAATGGAGAAAATTAGAAGGGTAATTATGGGTTATTTAGAGGACAACAATGGAAATATATCAAACCTTAAGAGATGTGGTCAAACTTACACTCAGAGAAAAGACATAGCCTTGGATTCTTGTATGAATGAAAATAAATGAGCAGAACATCCCACCAAACACAAACAAACAAAAACTTAAAAAGAAAATAATAAAGTAAGCCTTTAAAAAGTAGACATTGCTAGGGGCGCCTGGGTGGCTCGGTCGGTTAAGTGTCCGACTTCGGCTCAGGTCATGATCTCACAGTCCGTGAGTTCAAGCCCCACGTCGGGCTCTGTGCTGACCGCTCAGAACCTGCAGCCTGTTTCAGATTCTGTGTCTCCCTCTCTCTCTGCCCCTCCCCTGTTCATGCTCTGTCTCTCTCTGTCTCAAAAATAAATAAACATTAAAAAAAAATTTTAAAAAAAATTTAAAAAAAAGTAGACATCGCTAAAAACAAAAGTGCAAATCAATTAGATACAAAAGGAAAAAATACCCAGTAGAACTGATAAGCCTGAGAACCAGTTATTTAAAAGATCAAAAAAAGAAAGTTTTATAATTTTATAAAACTATATAAATTTTATATAGCTGTCCATAATTAGGTCAATGAAATGTAATAAAAGGTCCAGAAACCAAATTAGGTATACTAAACATTAAAGGTAAACAAATTAATCTAAGCTCTGAAATAGAAAAAATAAAAGATGTTAGAAAACAGACAAATCATGGATTTACAAAAATTATTTCCCTACCTCCCGCCATACAATAAACAAATTCCAAAACAGATGAAAATTCTAAGTGTATAAAATACAGCCTGGAAGGATATATGGGTGGCCAGGCAATGGTTCTTCCTTCCGGTGCTCCCATACTCATGACTTGAGAGGGCCTCCTGGGCATGACCACCACAGCAGGAAGTTCAAGACTGATATACCTGGCATCTGGGTTTAAATTTATCTGTGTATGGGGCGCCTGGGTGGCTCAGTCAGTTAAGCGTCTGACTTCGGCTCAGGTCATGATCTCGCGGTCCGTGAGTTCGAGCCCCGTGTCGGGCTCTGTGCTGTCTGCTCGGAGCCTGGAGCCTGCTTTGGATTCTGTGTCTCCCTCTCTCTCTGACCTTCCCCCGTTCATGCTCTGTCTCTCTCTGTCTCAAAAATAAATAAATAAATAAAAAATGAATTTATTTGTGTATGTATTCAATCCAGAATGAATGGCTCCAACGTCCCAGTGCTGGTAAAGGCACTTGGGGAACAGCGGTGAATAAAACCAAGAGAGCTCATGGTCCCCCCAGTGCATGAGAAGATAGATAATAAGCAATAATAAATTAATATGTAAGTGAACTTCACAGTTTGTTAGAAGGTGATAAACTGTACATTGTATAGAGAGTGATAAGATAAATACACATACCGCACTTTTTATTTTCTCTAAGGGGGCTGAGGCTGCAGAGGGTGGGTTGCAATTGTACATAATCTGGTCAGTGTAGGTTTCACTGTGAAGGCAACAGCAGTGACGATTTGGAAAGAGGTAGGGAGGGACCATGTGCCTGTGCCAGAGAAGAACGTTCTGGGCAGAATCAGCAGCCGTGCAAAGGCCCCAAGGCGGGAACATGTCTGGACCATTCAGGGAGTAGCAAATGGGAACCTGTGGCTGGAGGTGAGCTAGGTAAAGACAGAGAGCTTGGGAGGCCAGGGAGTCAACAGGGTAGGAGAAGTCATGGCAAGGTCATTGGCTTAACTCCAAGAGAGGCAGGAGGCACTGGAGTGGTTTGAGCAGAGGAAAGACAGGATCTGTTGTGTTTGAACTGGATCACTGTGCTACTATGTTGAGAATAGACTGCAGGTGGTCCAGAGCCAGAAGGAGATCCACCAGGAAGCTACTGTGGCCACCTAGGTAAGCAATAAAGGCAGCTTGTATCAGGTGAACCCAGTGGACATGGTCAGAGTCTGGATACGGTCTAAAGGCAGAGTCAATGGGATTTCCAGAGAGGTTGGATGGGGAATGAGCAGGGGGAAATCGCCAGGATGCCTTCCAGATACGTTCGTCTAAGCAACTGGAGCCCCTAGAAAACTGGGTAAGGCTGTGAGCTCAGCAGGTAGGGAGAAGATCAGGATCCCATTTTGGACAGACTGAGTTTGGAGTGTGCTTTAGACATCAAGGCCAGGACTCAAGAGGCCGCTAGAAGGAAGAGTGTGAAGTTCACGATAAAGGCCTTGGCTGGAAACAGAGATTGGGGCAGGCTCAGCATACAGCAGCTCGGGCTGCCATAATAAAATATCACAGGGGCGCCTGGGTGGCTCTGTCGGTTAAGCGTCCGACTTCGGCTCAGGTCATGATCTCGCAGTCTGTGGGTTCGAGCCCCGCATCAGGCTCTGTACTGACCGCTCAGAGCCTGGAGCCTATTTCGGATTCTGTGTCTCCCTCTCTCTCTGACCCTCCCCCATTCATACTCTGTCTCTCTCTGTCTCAAAAATAAATAAACATTAAAAAAAAAATTAAAAAAAAAAGAAAATATCACAGAGTGGGTGGCTTAACAGACATTTATTTGTTCTGGAGGATGGAAGTTTGAGATCAGAGAGCTCCAGCATGATTGATTTCTGATGAGGCCTGTCTTTCTGGCTTATAGAGGACCACCTTCTCTCTGTGTCCTCAGGGGGCAGAGAGAGAGAGACAGAGAAAGAGAGAGAGAGAGAGATCTTCCTCTTCTTACAGTCCTGTTGGATTAAGGCCCTAACTTCATGATCTCATTTAACCCTAATTACCTACTAAAGCCCCCTATCTCCAAATACAATCACATTGGGGGTTAGGGCTTCAACATGTAAGTTTTGGGGGGACACAATTTCATTCCACATCAGTTACAAGTGGTATTGAAACCCATAAGACCTGGTGACATGACCAAGGGAGTGAGAGTGGATGGGAGGAGAGAAACAGCTAGAGCATCATAAAGGTACCTACAAAGCATATGACACACTGGGGAAAATATTTGCCATGTGTAAGTCAACAAAGGATTAAAATGCTTGCCACCCACAGGACGCTTTTAAATGAGTAAGACACTCCCAAGGAAAACTGGGCAAAGGACATGAACAGGTGATTCTCACCAGAAATTCAAACAGCCATTAAACATACTACGCACTATTTCATCTCATTCATCATTAGACAAATACAAACCAAAGGGATCCTGAGAGCTTATTTTCATCAATCAGGTCGGTCAAAATAAAAGGAGGATGACGATGGCCTGGTTTGTGGTATTTGGGGAGAAAGGCCGCTCATGCATAGTTGGTAAGAACATAAGTAGCCAGCTTTACTGCAAGACAGTCAGGTCTAAAATGCAAAGCTTTAAAAATATGTCAATTGCACGACAAATGTATGGTGCTTACCCGGGGGAAAGGGAGGTGTTCATGACAAAGGTCAGCGTGGAGGGTGCTGGTAACTTTCTCTTTCTTGATGTGGGTGGTGGTACCTGGGAGTGGATGTGACAATCCACTGAGAGACATTTTTCTGCACGTAGTTTATACTTCAATACAAAATTTAAAAAATAATAGTGCCTTGGGGCGCCTGGGTGGCTCATTCAGTTGAGCATCTGACTTGGCTCAGGTCGTGATCTCATGGTTTGTGGGTTCAAGCCCTGTGTCGGGCTCACCGCTGACAGTGTGGAGCCTGCTTGGGATTCTGTCTCTCTCCCTCTCTCTCTGTCCCTCCTCTCTCTCTCTCTCTCTCTCTTTCAAAATAAATACACTTAAAACAAACCTTTAAAAAAAATAGTAGCGTCTCTCGTTTGACGCAGAAATCCTCCTTTCGTGGCAGGTAGAAGCAGGTACTGCTGAAACCGTTGATAACAGAGCTCCAGACCCAAGCCGGGTACGTTTGCATCTCGTCTCTCTGTCCCAGGCATCTTGAACCGAATCTCCATGCCAATATGGAGTTAGGCTTTTTACCAGAACTGTCTATGAGACGTGAGCCACATGTTCAAAGAACTGGGCTTAGCAACCAGAAAACTAGTTCTATTGTTAAGGCAAAACAAGTCGCTGATAAAGAGAGATCGCTTAACTGGTTTCTTTCCGCTCTTTCGGGTCCTGTGTTAAACATCACCTCCCCAGAGAATTTTCCCTGACCATCACCCTCACTTTTATCCATTTTTCTTGGCCAGAGCACCCTGTTTTTCCCCCACAGCCCTCCTCATGATGGATAGGTGATTCTACTCTGTGTTGGTTTCATACTCGATCGGCATAAGGATCATTTTATCACTGTGGTATCGCATTTAGAAAATCACCCGGCACATAGTAGGTGATCGATAAATACTGACAGCACAAACAATTGGGCGTTTTATTCACTCCCCGCCGCCCCATTTCCCTACCTTTAGAAGAAACAAGGGAGAAATTCCATTTTTAAATTCTCTAAGAAAAAATGTCATCATTCTGAACGTCTCTGAAAATGATTTTTGGATCTAGTTCCTGGGACAGATGGTCACAGGGCAGAGAACAGGAGCGTGGATAATTGAGAAACCCAGATCAAGTCCCATTTTTACCTGTTAATAGCTGTGTGACCTTGGATAAATTTCCAAATCTCTTCAGGTGTAGTATGTGTCTCATACTTAGAGGGCAGAGTGATGATTACCTCATAGGCAGGGGCTCAGATAATTTATCATTTAATTTGGGATAGCTTTGAGAGTGAAAGAGGGCTCAACTAATAACGCGACCAGGACAGGCATGAATGAGACTGTCCTAGGACGGGATCCAGGATGTGTACTTAACCTTACTGGTAAGCCAGCTGTCTGCTTCTTATGAACTAAGGAGCTGGCGTGCAGCTGGAGCTCAGTGAGCAAGAGTTTTACCCCAGTGCTTCTCTGGGCTGTACTTTGGGTATCAAAGTTCTAGAGTCGTGCTTCTCAACCTTGGCTGCCCTTGGGAATTACCCAGGTGCTTAAAAAACCCCAGATGCTGGGGCGCCTGGGTGGCTCAGTCGGTTAAGCGGCCGACTTCAGCTCAGGTCACCATCTCGCGGTCCATGAGTTCGAGCCCCGCGTCGGGCTCTGGGCTGATGGGTCGGAGCCTGGAGCCTGCTTCCGATTCTGTGTCTCCCTCTCTCTCTGCCCCTCCCCCGTTCATGCTCTGTGTCTCTCTGTCTCAAAAATAAATAAACGTTGAAAAAAAATTAAAAAAAAAAAACCCAGATGCTGATGCAATTCATCTCGGGTGTAGCGAGGGCATCAGGATTACTCAAACCGGGCAGTCAGGCATAAATCCCGGTGCGATTCTGGCTTCCCTTCTCTCTTCTTTTTTCTGGTGGTGAAATATACACAACTTAAAATTTACCGTTGTAGCCATTTTGTAAATATATATTTTTTAAGTTTATTTACTTATTTTGAGACAGAGTGCGAGTGGAGGCGGGGCAGAGAGAGAAGGCAGCGAGGGAATCCCAAGCAGGCTCCTCGCTGTCAGTGCAGAGCCCCGTGTGGGGGTCGAACCCACGAACTGTGAGTTCAGGACCTGAGCTGAAATGAAGAGTCAGACGCAACCGACTGAACCACCCAGGTGCCCCCGCCCCATTTTAGCCATTTTTGTCCACCTCCAGAACTTCTCATCTTCCCAAACGGAAGCTCTATGTTCATTAAACGCTAATGCCTTCTTCCTCCACCTCTCCAGCACCGGGTAACCTCTATTTTACTTTCTGTCTCTAGGAATTTGACTACTCTAGGTGCCTCGTCGAAGTAGAACCATCCAGTATGTGTCCTTTCGTGTCTGGCTTATTTCTCTTAAGGTACCATCTTCAAGGCTCATCTGTGTTGAGGCATGAAGCAGAATCTCTTTCCTTTTTATGACTGAATAATATTCTGTTGGATGTATATAATACATTGCCTATCCACTCATCCTCTGACGGACATTTGGGTTGTTTCCACCCTTCGGCTGTCGTGAGTAAAGCTGCTATGCAAATGGGTGTGCAAATATCCGAGTCCCGGCTTTCAATCCTTTTGGGTGCACACCCAGATGTGGAATTTCTAGGTCATCTCCTTTTTCTCTTGATCACCATCTCTCCCACCACCAGTCAGCATATTTTTGTTTAAAAATTTTTTTAGGGGCGCCTGGGTGGCTCAGTCGGTTAAGCGTCCGACTTTGGCTCAGGTCATGATCTCGCGGTTCGTGGGTTTGAGCCCCGCGTCGGGCTCTGTGCCGACAGCTCGGAGCCTGGAGCCTGCTTCGGATTCTGTGTCTCCCCTTCTCTGTTCCTCCCCCCCTCACACTCTGTCTGTCTCTCTCTCTCGAAAATAAATAAAGATTAAAATTTTTTTTTAATTTTTTAAGTTTATTTATTCTTGAGTGAGAGACAGAGCACAAGCAGGGGAGGGGCAGAGAGAGAGAGAGAGAGAGAGAGAGAGAGAGAGAGAGGGAGACAGAATCCGAAGCAGGCTCCAGGCTCTGAGCTGTCAGCACAGAGCCAGACTCGGGGCTCGAACTCACAAACCGCAAGATGCTGACCTGAGCCAAAGTTGGACGCTTAACCGACTGAGCCACCCAGGTGCCTCCTAACATATTTTTGTTTTAACACCAGTCATTTACTGTGAACCTGGCTCATCCATCCCAAATCTACATAAGGATTGGGCTGAAGAGAGCTCGCACTGGGAAGGAAGAATATTTAAGTTAACGGCCTCTGCGCAGAGCAAACATCGGTCACAGGTTTGCAAAGTCCCTGAGCCTGGAGTGTTCGGAGCCTGTAGTGAAGGCTTTCATTGATAAAGCACAGGTGCTGTAATGCCCAATAGCCTGAGCTCATGTTAGACCGATTCTGACATGAGATGCTGGTTTCCTGTGTGAGCTCATGGCTGGGATGTCTCCAAGCCATTGTTCCCTTGGAGCTCAGCCCTCCTGAAGCTGGGAGGTTGTGAGAGGTCTGGAAGGAAAGGGCCTTGACTTTGCCTTCTTTATGACACAAGCAATAAACTGTGGACTTGTAGGACCTCCCGGGACCCTCTTCTACCTCTTGATGACTCTTGGATCTCTGGAGTCAGGAGGAGACTTCTTTCACTGATTACGGGAGCAGTATATCCTGTCAGGAGCCCAGAAGCTTCTCAGAGTGCCCTGCGCTGCATTCCTGGAGTTCAGTGCTGATATTTGCTCCCAAGGGGGACATAATTCCCTGAGTACAGAAAATGAGCTTATTACTTGCTAGGCAACGATGACCTTCAAATATGGTAAAAGTTAGTCAACCCTGACATTGGAAGTCATGATTCAACTGATTCTAAACTTTCTGTGACAGAACTGGTCATCCTTGAAATGCAAGAGGAGAGTTCCAGGAAGTGAAACGACACCCAGAAATGAGCTGCTCCAAACGGGAACTCTTCTCTAACACTGTTTCCAGAACTCCTGACCTGCATTTCATAAATGGTCATGTCTTTTTTGCAGGGATAGTTTCCCGAGCACCGGCCATGGGACGGGCTCTGTATTTTGATGTATTTCTGGTCAGTGATGTGAATGCAAATATACCCCCAAGTTTCCACATCAGCGTATGTGTACAAATGAAGTCATACTAAGTCAAATATGGCTGGCCCGTCTCCATTTGCCAGCCTTCTCCTGTCCACACCTTCCTGAGATGTCTCAGGGAGCCCCAGGGAGCATCTCATGTGAACCCACGACAGGACCCTCATGTGGTACATCGCCACACTGCCTACCCTGTGCCGTGTTCAGGGACGTCCCAAAGGCGCTCCAGTCACTCGTGCTAACTCCTCAGACACTGACTCAACAGTGGCTTTATGTCAAGAACTGTCATTATACCATCTGTATCCTGTGCCTATAATGCCCTGAGATACACAGAACACTCTTCGGCCCCCAAATGTGCGCTTTCTGTCTGGGATACTCCCCGCGACCCCGTCTTTCTCTGTCTGGCCGACTCCTAATCCTTCAACAAGGTGCAACTTACGTCACATTTATGAGGAGGCTTCTCTTCATCTCTCGTTCCCACTGTTGTGGGGAAAATCAAGTTGCCCAGTCTATGGAGACAAACAGAACGGGCCTCAGTCTTCCCTGTCACCCAGGAGCCGCGTGACTCGGACCATCTCTCTGTCCTTTGTAAACGGGGACAACACGGGCACATTCCTGAGAGGCAGGTCTGAAGGCATAATGAGATACTGTAGGAAGAGGTTAGCAGCACCGGGGCCCAAGGTACACGTTCAGCAGACAGCAGTTATTAGAGAATACCAAAGAGGACATTCGAGTGGTTCAAGGGCTATAAACTGGTCACGTACGGACACCTGCAGCATCTAGGTCGTGAGCCATAGAATGGGTTAACAATAGAATGAGTTAACCTCATCAAACAGGGGAAGCTTAATCCTTAATTCCATGCGCCATGACGACCACCATCAAGGGTGGATTCTGGCCTGTCTTCCTTTCGGGTCCCTGATTGGTTACAGTCACCTTACGGTGGGGTCTGTACAGCCAGGTTCCCCACTCTCCACGTCCATGGCAGGTGACTCCCTCCCTCCTGTCACCTGTGTGGCCCCTGACTGACCAGGTGCCCCATCCCAGGACACGGTTTTGCCCAAGACATTGTTCTCACTCTGGGGAAGCTCACCGTCAGATAGAGCGGCTCCCCACGCGTCTCCCCTCCTCTGCGCTCCCCTGCACCCTGCATCCCTCACCCTGCTCGTATCCCCTCCTCCAGCCCCTGAGCTCCTCAAACACAAAGATGATGTCTTAGTCATCTCTATAAGCCCCTATTTGTGTATTGACTAAAGCCTTTGAATTTTTAAAAATTTATCTCTTCCCCAGTGATTCGTCTCAGGGGAAAAGAAAAAAATATCCAGGACGCAAGAATCAGCATGATCGGGATCCTTAAGAGGCCATGTGAAAGCAGGGTCAAGTTTGGAAGAGATAATGCCATTCCCTCAAGGTCCCCTTCTGCCCAGGGCACCCCACAGCCTTGGGTTTGCCGGTTCTTTATTTACTGCAGCCACAGGCTTGATCTAAATATTCACTACCTTTTCTAACCAGTGTGGTTGTCACTTACAGGGACCACAGGCCATTCATTATATTTGAATTAGAGCAGTCCAAGAAAATCCAGAAGCGCAGATCCTGCTATCACTTATCCTTCCTTAGAATAATCAATGACACAGACTGGCACAAATGGAGAAAACTGGCGAACACCATTGCTGATGTGAAGCAGTAAAACCTCTCATTTGCACCAAATGATACACGTGTACCAAGCCATATGGGGGAAAGTGGTCATCTTGGCAATTTTCTCCTAATAGGAATAATTTAAAATAGTCTAGGAGTGACAAGCAGCACATCCCCCTTTGACAAAGGTGGGAATCCGGCCAGGGAGGGGGTACACAGGGAGAGCCAATCATAGCTGAAATTGTTTCTCTCAAAAACTGTCTGAGGGGGCGCCTGGGTGGCTCAGTCGGTTTAGCGTCTGGCTTCGGCTCAGGTCATGATCTCATGGTTTGTGGGTTCGAGCCCCGTGTCGGGCTCTGTGCTGACAGCTCGGAGCCTGGAGCCTGCTTCGGATTCTGTGTCTCCCTCTCTCTCTGCCCCTCCCCCGCTCACGCTCTGTCTCTCTCTCAAAAGTAAATAAATGTTAAAAAAAACCTGAAACAAATGAGGTAAAACGTTGGCCTTGACAATGCTAGGCAGGGACTAGTGGGCATTTACTACAGATTGCCCACACTACGACGGATGCTTGAAATATTTCAGAATCGAAAGTAGAAACTTTAATTCATTCCCTGCTATGCATCAGGCTATATTATGTGTATCGTTTGCCTTTAACTAAAATGCCTTTGAGACAATTATTCCTATCCTTATTTAACAGATGAGGAAATAGGTCTTGAGGCATTTCGTGACTTGCCAAGACCAACAGAGCTAGTAGCTGGGTTTCCAGGTTGAGTTTAATTTTAAAACGCACCTGTTTTGCATTACGGCTATAACCTCTAAAGACAACCATTTTTTTTGGAGCTTGTTTCCCATGGTTAAACTCTCCTCCCTTTTACATCTCCCCTCCCGTGTCTTCCTGCCTCCCAGAATCAGGCCTTGCTTTTCATTCAATAACCCTCTCAACTGCCTGACGTGGGAGCCCTAGCCCCCGACTCATCAGGTACCCCTGGTTTAAGAGTAGAGTCTGCATTGAAGGTTCCCCACCCTAAGGGCACTGCCTACTGGGAAGCTCTGATTGAAACCCACTGGCTATTAGTAAAGCCATTGACCTTGCTTGGCACTGATCACTGGTTCTCTCTCTTTTTCCTCTTGGGAACTGGGCAAGAGAGTCCGCTGTCCTTGTCCCATCTGCCACAATCCTGGTTGAGGCCACATCCTCCCTTCGCTAGACTGCGTCCTCATCACTCTGGTCTCCAGTCTTATTGTCTCCAGTCTACAACCTATCCTATTGACCAGAACGGCCATTCAGTCACTGAATAAACACCTACTGAGGACCTGCGGTGTACCAGGGGTCTTAGGTTTCAGAGGTGGAGAAGAAACTATCCGTCCCTGCCCTTGAATGACCTACAGTGGAATAGATCTATACATCTTGCAAAGATATGGCACTTCCTTGTTTAAAAGTGCTCAGCGAGGGGCGCCTGGGTGGCTCAGCCGGCTAAGCGGCCGACTTCGGCTCAGGTCATGATCTCGAGGTCCGTGAGTTCGAGCCCCGCATCGGGCTCTGTGCTGACAGCTCAGAGCCTGGAGCCTGTTTCAGATTCTGTGTCTCCCTCTCTCTGACCCTCCCCTGTTCATGCTCTGTCTCTCCCTGTCTCAAAAATAAATAAAACGTTAAAAAAATATTAAAAAAAAAAAAAAAGTGCTCAGCGACTCCCCGGGCCCACTGATCAGACCCTCTGTGGGAGGTGCCTGGGAACAGGCATCTGGTCAGCTCCCCAGATGACTCGAGCACGACATCCTGAGAACCCTGGACTAGAGGGTAAAGCCCAAAGCTCTTGAATTGGATGTGGCAAAAAAGAAAACAGAGTGGTCCACCAAGACGGTGCTTGTGAAGTGTGCCTAAAACGTGGTAATGGCCCACAGATGAGGAGACTTCACTCCCAACCATGCCTGTCCCAGGAGAGGTTACAAGAAAGTTCAGAACACCTCGCTATTTTGAAGCAGACTCCTGATTGTGCGAGAAAGACTCCCGTTCAACTGCCTCTCCCCCCACCAAAGTAGATGGGGCTCAGACAAGTTCAGAAATACGAAAAAAGAAGAAATCCGTAAAGCAGAGGACTAAAACTCGAGTGCCCACAGGTCTCATTTGCCCGGGACAGTCTCATTTTACACCTGCTATCCCAGTGTAACCATTAATAGTGCTCTCTCTGTTCCCTGAATTATAGGCTTGGGTGATAAATTATTTGGCCACCCTACCTAAAACTTGTGGGGGGAATAGCAGCATGTTGTGCGAGGCCATATCGGACATGAAATAAAGGGCAATAATTCGTTGACCATTTTCTGGGTCTCTCCATGTGTTGAAACTTCGACCTCAATACTTACATCCTAAGAACCAAAAGTAGGCAAATCCCGGAAAAGAAGTCGCCTTCATTTAAGGAAGTGCCCGATACAAGGGTCCAAAGGGAACTTCTTATAGCAGCACATTAATGCTGGTTCTGTTTTCCCTTGACTGCTCCTAGAGGCGCTTCGCCTGCTCTCTGCCAATCTGCACAGGCCTCTGCCCTGTTGGGGTGATGATTCCTGTCACCTCCTGCAGCCCCCGATACTCCAGATCCTTACACGGTCACGAGGTGCCGCAGCTCTCCGCACAGAGGCTCCTTGGGGGTCTCGAGTGCCGTGGAGTTTAGGATGACTGTTCTTTGCTCCATACTCATCCAGGGTCCCTGCTTGGGGCCAGCTCAGCTACTGGCCATCCCTCGCCAGCCAGAGCAACGTAGACCCTCTGCCCCTCAGGCTCCCTCCTCCTCTATGAGAATCCTCTCGTGGGGTCTAACATTCCTTCCTTGAAATCTGGTTTCCACTGCTCCCCTGTGGTACTACCTTCATCAGAGACACTGATACCGGTCTCATATGGCGGTCTGGCCCGCTATAAATGTGGTTCATGTTTCATCCCTGGGAGAAGGGGAGAAAGGGTGAGAAAGGCTCTTAGTGGAGAAGGCCATTGCTTAACTCTTGACCAGATATGCCTGCCTCTTACTTCTGGCCGCTCGAGAACATGCATACATATATATATAATGTATGAATGAGAGAGAGAAAGAGACAGAGAGTGATTTTTTTTAAGGCATTGGTTCCTGTGTTTGTGGAAGCTTAGCAAATCCAAAGTCCGATGCGGGAGCTGAGCAGGCTGAAGTCTTAGGGAAGAGATGCAATTCAAGGTCAAAGGCCATCTGCTGGCAGAATTCCTTCTTGATCGGGGAAGGTCAATCTTTGTTCTCTTAAGGTCCTGAACTGATTACATGAGTCCCACACATTATGGAGAACAATCTACTTTACTCAAAGTCCACCGATCTAAACGTTAATCTCATTCAAAGAACAATTTCATGGAAACATCTAGAATAATGGTTAACCAAATATTCAGGCAGCATGGCCCAGCCGAGGTGACTCATGAAATTAGCCATTGCTGTTGTCTCTTGTACCGTTTCTAGGGTTTATAGTTGGGAGCAGGGGAAAAATGGTCTACATTCTCTTGGCTGGACTGGAAGTTTTTTTAAAAAAATAGGAAAGCCACTTTGTAGGCAGTGAGAAGGAGGCTGACTCACAGAGAGAAACAGGGATGAAAACAAGTGAGAAAAGGGGTCTTCTCCAGCAGGCTCTATGTCCCAAGCCTGGTGCCTCTGTCCTTACTGAAACTTAGTCTTCCAATCACTCCTTGGATTCTATAAGCCCATAAAGTCCTGTTTTGTTTAATTAGTTTGACTTGGGTTTCTTTCACGTACACCCAGCCAAAGGACGTGGGAGGATTGGTTAATTGAAATGGTTCTGCCTATTAATATACTTGGTTAAAATAGGTATTGATAAGATCTGCTATCTGTAGTGTCCTTGGCACAATAAAACTAAATGTCAGTTTAAAAAATAAGAAACAGGGGCGCCTGGGTGGCGCAGTCGGTTAAGCGTCCGACTTCAGCCAGGTCACGATCTCGCGGTCCCTGAGTTCGAGCCCCGCGTCAGGCTCTGGGCTGATGGCTCGGAGCCTGGAGCCTGTTTCCGATTCTGTGTCTCCCTCTCTCTCTGCCCCTCCCCCGTTCATGCTCTCTCTCTGTCCCAAAAATAAATAAAAAAACGTTGAAAAAATAAGAAACAGTAAACGAATAAGATATTGCTGGCTTGCCCAAAAGCTCAGCTATTCCAGCAGCCAGCTACTCTCTTCTGATGTCAGCCCTGTTCTGTTTCCTGCCTTAAGACAAGGGTAAATGTGGAGATGGAACCCTTAGCTGTGCTGGGAGTGAATTCCCAGCAATCAGTTGCATCGGGGGCGACCTTAAAGATAGAGAGAAATTACACACCGGGAGAGGGGCACATCAGTCTTGGGAGAGCAGCCACTGGGGTCCTGTCTGCTGACAAAATTGGGGCTGTATCCGGAAATGGGGTCAGGAGACAAGGATCCAAAATAGGTCAGGGTGTCACCACAAAGCGGCAACGGAGGAAGTTTCAAATTCCTTGAGCATGGTGACTTATGGTCACATCTGTCCAGACTGTTGCAAGTTTATCAACGGAGTCCTAACGTCCTCAAGTCCACGCCTTCTATTTCTATGAGGCCCCACTGAATGCACCATAAGAATTCTAAAGTATCTTCAACTCTGAACCTGGGGCTATTGGATTTCCTGGACTGCAAAGCCAGTATCCATCAGTCTGCCCAGGGAAAACCGTGCATGAGAAAATGTCCCAGACCGGTTGGGTCCCTTATAACCAGACTTGCTTCTCGATGAGGTGAAAAACCAGTTGGAATTGGAGCCTTTCAGACTGCACTTGACAGTTGAACCTTTACATTTCAGCTGAAAACACCGAAGGGAAAAGCGGAGGGGGGGGGGGGGGAGACGGGGAAACCAGATGTCTTTCTCAAAAAAAGAGAGAGGGAGAGAGAAAGAGAAACCACACCACTCTAACCTCAACTTTATTTGCATTTTATACATTTTTAGATATTTCATTTTATGAAAACAGTCAAGCCCCAACCGCAAGATTTCACAGATAAGAGGAAAAAGCCGGACTGTGCTTAATTCAATATTTTAGAGAAATGCTCCGATGGGCGGTCCATTAACGGCAGCCTGGCCAGACCGAGACTGCTGACGGCTCTCAAAAAATGCGCCTGTGATTCACACTGGGACACCGCATCGCCTAACACGCTGTGTGTGCGAGGGGCTGTAATTACGAAATGTTTGCAGTTCAGCTACGTGGGTGCCGAAATACAGATGTTCCTCGTTGACGCTAATTGGACCTGACGTGGCTTTGGCCTGCTTTATAACAGCGGCCGGAACGCGCAATGCGCTGCGGTGCGGTCCTCCGAAGGCCTCTGTTTCATATCGCCTTTACCAGGGGGCTGGGGGGCCAGGGGAGGATTGACATTCACGCCGGCCTCATCTGTCCCAGAGCTCGGTGGAAAATGCCTTTCAGCCCGCTCGGAGGGGCACCCTTCTCAGGGGCTGACCACGCACTTTCATTCAGCTACTTCTCTTTCGATTTAAAAAGGAAGGTTCTTCCCTGGCGTCCCCTCCTCCCCCGAAAGAGGACTGAATGAAGGTGCCATTTGCTTTCATGCCACTTCTTAATGTGTCCAAGATGTTGCGGGCTCTCCAAAACACATCAACAAAGAAAGCCCTTCTCTGACGCTCTGGGCTCTCTTCCTGCTGACCTTGCCTCCTCCACGTACGCTGGGAGTGCCCGAATGCAAAAGGCCACCTCACTGGAGGCGTTGGTCGACACACATTTATGCGTACCTACTGTGTGCAAACTCTGCTGCGAATGGAAAGGGAAGGTAAACCCAGGCGGGCTTGCCCCGGCTTAGTTTATAGGAGCTTCAGGCCGCTTATTAGGAAAGAAAGGGACGGGGGCCTAGGTCGGACATCTCGTCTGCCCCCGATAATGTTCAGACAGCCTTTCAGATGGACGGAGTGAGGACAGTGGTTAAAGAGGAAGGCTCCGGAATCGCGCTGCCTGGGGTTCACACAGCTTAACCCCTGAGACGTGTGGCCTGGGCAATATGACCCTCAGTTTCCTCATCTGTAAAAGGGGCTGTAAAGCTTGCAAAGATGTTGGGGAGGACACAAATGAGTCGGTGCATGTAAAGCCTCCACGGAGTGCTCGCCATATATAAAACGGGTGCTCCATGAAGCTAGCCTCAAGTTTAAAACTATCCCCCTAAATATTGCAAAATAGCATTACAGGTGCAGATCTGTCTATCTCTACATAAGCCTGTCTGTCTGTATGTGTCTGTCTATCTATCTGTCTATCATTTGTTGAGCCTCAAGGAAAGATTTGGCTATTCTTATAAAAAAAAATCATCACCTATTTATTTATTTAAAATTAATGGACCGGGACACCTGGGTGGCTTAGTCAGTTAAGCATCCGACTTCAGCTCAGGTCATGATCTCACGGTTCATGAGTTCGAGCCCCCTGTCGGGCTCTGTGCTGACAGCTCAGAGCCTGGAGCCTACTTCAGGTTCTGTGTCTCCCTCTCCCTCTGCCCCTCCCCTGCTCATGCTTTGTCTCTCTCTCTCTCTCTCTCTCAAAAATAAACAAATATTTAAAAAAATTTTTAAAAATGAAATGAATGGACCATTAGATTAAAAATAAGATTCTACTTAAGGTAACATGAAAACATATTTTTGCAAAGCAAATAAACCAACGTTAATGGCATAAAAGAAATACACAAAAGTTACAGTGAAGGCAGTAATCAAACAAACCAGGCTACAAAGAAACGTGAGGTCCAGCCTAACTGGATTTGGTGATTTTTTTTCCCCAAGACTACACATCTCTCTGAATTCCCCCTGAATTCCCACCTTCCTTACAGTTTCTCCATTTGACTCTCCGTTCCACTTATCTGCTGTTGGAGTTTAATAATATGTGACAGCAATAGACATTCATTTTCTCACAGTTTCCATTTTGGACAATGCTCAGTGGGGTCCGCTCTTTTCTACTCCTCCTGGTGTCAGCAGGGGGCAGCTTGAAGGCTACAGAGACACGGAGACTGGGGGCTGGAATCATCTGAAGACTTAATTAGTCATGTCTCTGTCCAGTGGTTGGTGTTGGCCTGTGTGGCTACCCAACTGCCTTGCATGAAGGCACTGGTTTCCAAGAGCAAGAGTCTCAAGAGAACAAGGCAGAAGTGCACTACATTTTTATACCCAGCCTTGAAAGCCACATCATTCATATCACATATTTTGAGAGAGTCACAAAAGCTTGCACAGGTTCAAGGGGAGGGAACATAGACTCCACCACTCAATGGCACAAGTGTCACTGGTACATCAGAAGAAGAACCTGTGGGATGTGTTCTTTGGAAAATACAGTTGGTCTCATCTTCTGACTTTGGGAGGACTTTCTTTTTTATTTCTTTCGTTTTAATCCCAAAGCTTTATACCTAAAGCTTCACGTATTGCCAGGACACTCCTATTTTGCTTTCTTTTTGGTATGCGTTTATTGGAAATACTTGCTGTTGAGGAGCTCATAGTCAAGTGGGAGAAGCAGATGAATAAATAGAAAGCAAAAATACTTGATAGCAAGTGCTCTGTTGGGGACAATCAAAGGAGACTCCAAGCCCAACTGGGGAGTTGGCAAGTCTCTGAGCAGAGGAGCCACTGAACTGAGTATTTAGGCATAAGGACAAGGGAGCAATGGTGGTTAACCTCATTTGTTAACTTGGCTATGCCATAGTCAAATGCCCATTGGCCAAACACCAACTGGTTAAGCACCAATTTAGATGTTGCTGTGAAGGTATTTTTTTAGAGGAGTTTACATTTGGATCAGTAGACTTTGAGTGAAGCAGTCTCATTTTATCCTCCCCTCTCGCCCATTTCTACCTCCCATTCTTACTTTTTTAAAAAAAAATTTAATGTTTATTTATTTTGGGGGGAGAGAGAGAGAGACAGAGACAGAGACAGAGTGTGAGTGGGGAATGGGCAGAGAGAGAGGGAGACACAGAATCTGAAGCAGGCTCCAGGCTCTGAGCTGTCAGCACAGAGCCAGATGCAGGACTTGACCCCACAAACCATGAGGTCATGACCTGAGCCAAAGTCAGACACTTAACTGACTGAGCCACCCAGGTGCCCTCCATTCCTACTTTTCTATAAGAAAATCAAGTTCCAGAAGTAGTTGCCATCTGAGAATCCAAGGAAGCTTAGGCACAGAAGCTTTGGTTACCAGGTTGCTTGTGGATAGGAAACGCTCTGTTGCCATGCCCAAGACAAATGCTGAAAAATAATTTTGCTCATTAGGGAGAAGTCATGTTTGTTATTGCGACTTTGCCCAAACAAATGAAAAGAAACTAGACATCAAAGCTATGGTTTGAAGTGACATATCGGTTATTTAGGGAGAAGGTGGGCAAATCCCTTTAACCAGTCATTACAGTCAGGATTGTTTGGATGATCTACGTAATTGATTCATTTCTCCGTTTTGTTTGAGCTACAGCCTAAGACTATTTCTATGTCCACAGAGGTAGAGTGGAGGGTCGAGGAAGTTTTCAAGCAATGTCAGCAACCACAGCGGCATCCATTAATGTGCATGTTTGACAAGTGCCTACCAAGTACATGCGACGCGTAGATCTAGGTGTTAAAGTTGCAACAATAGGGAAGACCCAGCCCCCTCCTTCTAGATATTCGGAACTTACTGAGGCCAATGACCAATGAGACTGGTTATCTGTTCACTACGCCTGCTTGGTTTTCCTCCTGGGTGCACCACAGATTGTAGTGTTCATTTTCTCTTGCAGCTGGGTGAGGCCTCGAACCAAGTTCTGCCCAATGGAATAAAGATTTTTACAATTTCTCATCGAGTTGGTGGAGCTCCTGGGTGTCGAGGGAGGAGGTGTGTCGGAGAAGACTCCCCAGGGGAAAAAAAAAAAAAGATGACATTTGAAAGGTACCTCGAAGAGGGAATGGGATGGTTCCAGGCAGTGAGTGAGGGAAAAACATCTAAGCCAAGGGAACAGCCAGTGCACAGACTTTGGGTCTGCAAGTTCATGACCCCATTGAGAAAATGGCGAGCTTTCTTGTAGGACTGGAGTTGAACCAGCCCAGGTGGGACAGAGGAAGAGGACGTGAGGAAAAGAGGTTGACACTGGGCCATGAATGCCATGGTAGGATCTATCTGAAGATAATGAGAAGGTAGTGAAAAGTTACAATAAAAAGCCAGTGGGGGAGCAGTGGCAGGGGGCCACAAGTGAGATTGGCTCGGAGTCTCCATAAAAATCACCCGAGTCTCAGGGTAGCATGATTGAAGTAGGAAGAAACTCGAGACAAAGAGCTCATATCTCTGAGAGGTCTTTAAACAAATTGAATTATCTTAATTCAGCATTTTACTTTTTTCCGTGTCTACATGTCCGCAAGACAGAAAATCATTTCACAATTCAGTTACAGGGAGGAGCGGGTGGGGTGGTCAATTCAATATTTTAAACCAACAACAAAAACCTTCAGTCTGGCCTCAAGTTAGCGAGATGTTTTGATTTGTGGGTGGTTAAACTTAACTCTCATTGAGTCAGGGTTTTATTGACTCTTTGGCAAAGCCTGATTTCATATTTTTGAGAAAAAGAAGCCTCGCGACTTCCAAATGAAATCGGAGGATTTGTTGGCTATCAAAAGTTCTTGCTAACTTGGATTTCAGTACTTTCGTGTAGAGGAATCAAAAACATTTAAATCAAATTTCCCTTTGAGGAGACAGCAACTTGAAAATGATGGGGAGAGTGGATTGGCACAATGTGTTAAGGGGCTTGGGGGGCGAAAATTATTTGGGGGAAAAGTAGATTTAAAGGTTCGTAATGAAAGCAAAGCATAACAGAGTTCACCTAAGTCCCAATCAAAATGCCAAGCAACCCAACCCAGAGGCCACTGTCCCTCCTTGAATTTCAAGATCGTTTGAATCCCAAAGGGAAGTCTAATGATTTTGTCCAGTTGGAATGGATTTTTCTCGCCTATTCTCCACTGTGGTGAGGATTAGCAGCCAAGCACAAATTCCATTGTTTTGAGACTTTCTCTGTGGTAGGTAGCCTCCACGATGGTCCCTGATGATCCCCCCTCCTGGTATTCCCATGCTGCGTAGTGCCACCTCCCATTGTACCAGGGTTGGTCTGTGTGATAAACAAAAGATGGAGAGGGCACGTCACTTCCGAGATTAGGTCGTAGAAGACTATGGCTTCCATCTTGGAGACTGGCTTTCTGTTCTGAAATCATTTTCTCTAGGTGAAGCAAGGTGCCATGTTGTAAGCACATCTTTGGAGAGACCCATGCGGCAAGGGATCTAATCGCCAGGGAGGAGAACCCGGTGAAGAACATAATTGCCTGCAATAAATTATGTGGGTGAACTTGGAAGCAGATTCTGTAGTTGTACTTGAGCCTTCAAATGGCTATAGCCCCAGCTGATGGCTTCATGTGACCCAAGAGAGACTGAGTCAGAACCACTTGGCTAAGGTACACCTGGACTTCTGACCTTCAGACATGGCAAGATAAGAAATATTGTTGTTTTTTTTTTAATTTGCTAAATTTTGAAGTAATTTGTAATGCAACAATCGCCTCCTATACTCTCTGTTGTGAGAGGTAGTTTTCATTTTTTGGTTTTGTGTTGTTTTGTTTTGTTTTGTTTTTACATTAGCAGGGTCTGACTTCCTGTAGAACTATTCTAGTTTTCCTTCAGACTCATCCCTCCTTTCTTTGTGTAAGCTTATTTATATGTGGGACTGCCTACCAGTGAGTCAGTTTAAAAACTGTATATATTCCAGGCATAAAGAATGGGTTCTGTTTTTACAAACTTCTGAATTAAAAGATTATCTCACTAACTTCTCTTTCTGTTTTCTAATACTTCTCCTAAAGGCTATAAATTTCCCTCTAATGGTCCCTTTAGCTAGAGTTCACATATTTCAACAATAGAATTTTCATTATCCACTGTAATTAGTTAGCAATGTTCATTATAATTTCTTCTTTGACAAGTTATTTACAAGTATCTTTTGTTGGTATTTCTAAATGTATGTTGTTTACTTGTACCTTTTTGCTTTCAGTTTTAAGTTTCATTGCATTGTGGTTAGAGGGTTATCCCTATGACATTGATTCTTTAGTATTTGCTGAAGCTACTTTAAGCATAATATCTGCTCAATATTTGCATATACTTCATGTGAACAGGAAATGCATACATGTTCTGTTTCTTGGCTGCAAAATTTTATATATGTTCATTAGATGGGGGTTGTGTGTGTCCATGTTGGTCAAAGCTTCTATATGGTTCTTATTTTCCTCTTTCTTTCTAGACCTTTCCATCACTGAGAAGTATATTAAAATCTCCATGATGATTATGAACTTGCCAATTCCTAATTGAATTTCTAAAAATTTTTCCTTATTGCACAACTACGTATTCATTCCCTCAAATTAGAGGTCGTAAAAAAGGACACACAGTTAAACATTGTGTTAAACAGAAGTCTAGACATGACTGAGATTTATTATAGAAGAAAAAAAGAACTCTCACTCCCAAAATCATCTGGAGTGAGAACATGGCATTCCAATGTCTTAGTTCTCCTTATCCACAGAGATGAATTTTTTCACTTGCTCCTTACCCCAGCCCCAACCTCAGAAAAATAAATATCAATTGACTTGAACTGAAGAATCATTAATGCCTGGAATGATGGTCTGAAGGCCCAGAAAGATAATGAATCATCATTGTATTATGAATAGTGATTGTTATACAAGAAAAAAAAGAAAAGAAAAGAGAATTCAGTTATTGAAAACCCCATTCCACAGATGTTCTGGTTTCCTGCAACAATGTCGTACACAACGAAAGAACAAATCTGTTTACCAAAAATAGTCCCAGGTCCTGCCTATCGGTCACTTCCTTTTAGCAGGAATCTACACAGCAACTTCCAGTGTAATAATGAATAGATTTGGCATGCTCATTTATTGCTTCCTTAAACAAGATCTGATTATTACTATTATTATGGTGGTGATTTTGCTATTATCACTCTTCCTCTGGTACCCGGGAAAAATAACTGCCAACTCTTAGGGGTTTACCTTCTGAACAAAGGTTTATTGCTAAAATTATTTTGGTTGTTAAAATTATTTTCATTTCCAGGCGAGTCTAGCTCCTCGCGTCCTTTCTCTGTCTCCATGACCACAGTGTAAGCTCCGCGAGGCAGGGCCCTAGTTTGTTTTTTCTAGAGCTATGTGTGTTAAAGATGCGGAACGAGTATCCACTAAAGATTTGAATTCGTGAAGCTTTGAACGTGTATCTTATCTAGACCCCTCGGGTTCAGTTTTAAAGACCATCTCCGCGGCATTTGTTTGGACAGCTCTTGCTGAAGGGTGGGGACCCGGCGTGCATTTCCCGACGTCACCTGCCTCACTGCGCACCCTTGAGAGTCGGCTCCAGGGCTGGCAGGCCAAGGACAAAGGAAGACAGAAAAGGTTGTTTCAAGTAAAGAAAGTGAAGCTCTAATTATCTTCAAGTGAGTCGTCAAACAGAGAACGAATGGTGATTATCCCCAAATAAGAGGCCTCCTCTCCAGGCCTTTAATTTGTGGGACCCATAACATAATCTGGTTTCTTCAGGGTCCTTGAAAAGAGGCTTTGTTCACCTGGGTGACATAACCCCAAGGGAAGGGCGCAGAGGAATGAGCTAAACTATTGTGAATCAAAGAACTGAAGCCGGGGAGGCAAACTGGACAGCCTCTGCAATTAACCACAGGCGTCTTCCTCCCTGGAGCACAAGAGTTCTCAGAGTCAGTCTGTCTGCTGGCCTCGAGAATGGCTTCCTCTTCCCTGGAGCTCACCTACCCGGGCTGTCTCGCTCATCAATATACCTACCCTGGGCCTGGCCTGGTGCTGGTTGCACGAGGCTAGTTCTTGAGCTTATAAAGTGATAGTAAGGAGGGGCGTCTGGCTGCCTCAGTCCGCAGAGCACGCAGTTCTTGATCTCAGGGTCATGAGTTCCAGCCCTCCGTCCGGTGTAGAGCTGCCTTAAAAAATAATAAATAAAATAGAGGAATGGTAAGGGAAGCGAAGGAAAAGATGCTCCTGCCTCCTCCTGCAGAATTTTCTTGGGATCTGGGAACCCCATGAATGGACTCATCTGCGAAGAGTTTCTGGACTCCCCCCCAAGGGCCAAGTATTATCCACTATGGAGGGTTTAGAAAGAATGGCTGGCCATAGACAAAGGATTAGGATGCAAAGGCTTTGAAGACAGGCAGACATGGGTTCTAATCCCAGCTTTGCCCCTTGCCAGCTATGCCACCTTGGGCAAGATAAGGTGCCTCTCTGAGCCTCAATTTTCTCATCTACTACAGAATGGTTATGTTAATATTTAGCTCTTAGTTTGGTAAGGTTTGAACAAGCTAATGGTTGCAAAAAGCCCAGCCTGATCTCTGGCACAGACCAAGTGGTCAACTAATGTGGGATTCTTACCCTAGGACACAAAGGGGTACAAACCTAAATCCAAATCAAGTCTTGTTTAACAAGAAGTGGGAGCATGTAGGATTCCTAGTTAATAAGAAGATAGTATTCTACTTATCATTTGTATCTCAGATGCCCTAGCACATAGTAGGAGCTTTAGTGCATTTTGGAGAGTTGGCTCTCCCAGTAACCCGGGCCTGTCCATCTCCTGCGTGGGCCTGTTTCCCATCTTGCAGCAAGGTGGTGATCTCTGTAAGGACTTCTGTCCTGAGTGACTTTGATCTAGTGATTTGACCAATCTGTAGGTGGACAGGTACAGATAATTACGGTGTGACTATTACAAAATTCAGCACTGGAGTCCTCTCTCACAGCTGTGAACTACAAAACAGAAAGTAGTTCATGGTCTTCTGAAATGCAGGTCTTAATGCTGGTAACAACTAGATTCTAAATGGAATCTTCTAGAAAAAGAAAATCAGGTAAAAACAGAGAGGGAGGCAAACCATAAGAGACTCTTTTAAAAAAAAATGTTTATTTATTTTTGAGAGAGAGACAGAGAGAGAATATGTGTGGGGGGGGGGGGGGAGGGACAGAGAGAGGGAGACAGAAGATCTGAAGTGGGCCTGAGCCAAGATCATGACCTGAGCCTAAGTCCAACGCTTAACCAACTGAGACACCCAGGTGTCCCAAGAGACTCTTAAATATAGAGAAGAAACTGAGGGCTACTGGAGGGGAGATGGGTGGGGGGGGATGGGCTAAATGGGTGATGGGCGTTAAGGAGGGCGCTTGTTGGGATGAGCACTGGGTGTTATATGTAAGTGATGAATCACTGGGTTCTACTCCCGAACCCAATACTACACTGCACTATGTGTTAACTAACTTGAATCCAAATTTAAACAACTAACTAAATAGATAGACAGATAGATAATACATAGATAAATAGATAGATAGATAGATAGATAGAACCTTCTAGCCCAAATTCTTTACGGAGCGCTTTAGGGGAGGTGAATGTGTAAACCCAAGCAAGGAGTGTGCAGTGGGCATGTAAGGATCTGTTAGAATTTTGCAAAATGCAAATCAGACCATCAGCACCTAAGCTCCCCAAATCAAGTTACAACAGCTTTGACCCTCCCTTTCCCGCCCTGCTCGCCTCAGCTCCTCAGCTACAACTGTGACGTGATAATTCTGTGGCAACTGCCACCAGACTTACTGGCAAACTTACTAACGGAGAGCCTTTCCCAGAGACAGGTGACAAAGGCCTTTCTCTCATACTTTGTGGTACCACACACAATGCCCGTGCATCGTACGTGCCCACAGAGCCTGTGTGCTGTGCCCCCCAGGTCCTCCAGGGGAGCCCCAGGACTGGTCCACAGGACTCATAAAGCATCTACTGAATGCTCGGCCTTACTGAGTATTACTGATGATACGAAAAGGTAGGGAAATAAGCCTGACTCCTTATATTCTAGGAGGCGTTACACCATGGTGAAAATAGATGAGGGATGTTGGAGGCAAATGAATTCCATCTTGACCCCCATCTTGGTCACCTAGCGCTGCGATAACAAAACAGCACAGACTGGGTGGTTCACACCACAGAAACATATTTATCAGCCTTCTGGAGGCTGGAAGTCAAAGATCAAGGTGCAGGCCCTCTGGTTCCTGGTGCTCCCAGCCTGTCCTGTGTGTGTGCCCTGCTTATGTCGCCTAGCCTCCCCACCTCACCTCTCATCACACGGTACGGTGGTTGCCTACCTCATCGCCTGCCTCCTCCACAAGACAAGAAGCCCCTTACGGCCAAGAGACTGGCCTCGTTCATTTCCAGAACCTCAGCACCTAGCGAAGTGCCAAGTTCATGGTAGGTGCTCAATAATGGTTAATAAAATGTGGTCCTAAGCAGGCTGATTCATCTCCCTCTGGGATTTAGATTCCTCATCTGGAAAACCAGGGCTGTTGTGGGGATGAAATGAGGGGACAAATGAAGGGAAGCCACCAGCTTCCCGCCTGACATGAGGTGGGTGCTCAGCATGTCCTCGTGTCTCTTCCCTTTTCCTTTTCCCCCTAAGTTCTTGCTGGGGAGCCCAGACTCCTTGACGTGATATGAATGCAAGACAGGAGAAAGCCACGCTGAAGATTGTGCAGTCTTTTTATTTTTTATATTATATTTTAATTTTTTTAAATGTCTATTTCCGAGAGAGAGAGGGAGGGGGAGAAACAGAGCACCAGTGGGGAGGGGCAGAGAAAGGGACACACAGAATCCAAAGCAGGCTCCAGGCTCTGAGCTGTCAGTACAGAGTCCCACACGAGACTCGAACCCACAAACTGTGAGATCATGACCTGAGCCGAAGTTGGACACTTAGCCGACTGAGCCACCCGGGAGCCCCCACATGCAGTCTTGATACTAAGAGGTTTAGGGAAGATTTTCTGAAATTAGTTGGGCCTGGGGCAGGGGTGCAAAATCACTAGGGTTGCCTACTGGGTTACTACTCCACATTTCTCACATTTTTAAATTTTTTTATTTTTTACTGCAGCAAAATATACATAACATAAAATCTGCCATTTTCATTTTCAACTTTTTTAAAGTTTATTTATTTATTTTGAGAGAGGGGGAGCAAGGACAGAGAGAAAGGGAGAGAGAGAACCCCAAGCAGGCTCTATACTGTCAGAGCACAGAGCCCAACACAGGGTTCCATCTCACGAACTGTGAGATCACGACCCGGGCCAAAATCGAAGCAGGACGCATAACCAACTGAACCACCCCGGTGCCCCTAAAATTTGCCATTTTAACCATTTTGAAGTGTTCGGTAGCAGTGAGTACAAGGGCAGTAACACGCAACCATGATCTCTATCCATTTCCAGAACTTTTTCATCTCAGACTGAAACTTTGGCCCCATCAAACAATAACTCCCCACTCCCCATCCCGCCCCCAGGCCCAGCCCCTGGAAACCACCACTCTACTGTCTATCAGTATGAATGTGACTATTCTAGGAACTTCTATCAGTGGAATCGTACAGTTTTTGTTCTTTAACGTCTAGCTGATTTCACCGAGCACAACATCCTCAAGGTTCACGTATCTTACAGCGTGGGGCAACATGTCCTTCCTCTCTACAGCTGAGTGGTAGTCCGGTGGATGTATACATCACATTTTGTGTCCCCATGAATCCATCAGTGGACCCTCGAGTTGCTTCTACTTTGGGTTATTGTGAATAACGCTGCTTATGAACATGGGTGTGCGTGTACTTGTTGTGTTCCATTCTTTCCATTCTTTGTCCATTCTTCCGGGTATATACCCCAAAGTGGAGTTGCTGGATCGTATGGCAAGTCTATGTTTAATTTGGGGTGGGGGGAACCTCCCTACTGCTTTCCACAATGGCTGCACCATTTTACATCCCCACCGACAAACGCCCAAGGGTTCCAATTCCTACACGAGTTCTCCAGCGTTGGTTATTTTCTGCTTTTGTTTTTCCTTTTACCACAGCCGTCCTAATGGCATTTCCCAGATGCTGAGGCACCGCTCTAGCAGTCCTCAAAACCTCTGTCTACATGCACTCAGCAAAAATTCATTTAGAACTTCCAACGCACAGGCACTGATGTGATTGTGGGGCCAGAGGAGCAAGCAAACTGAGTTCCCTCCACTGACTTTCTAATGGGGAGTGAAAAAATAAGCAAATCTAAGCAAATAACAAATAACTTGTCAGATGGTGATATGTTCTGCGAAGAACAATATAAAGCCAGGGTGAGGGGATAGCGTGATCAGGGGTTGGGGGGGGACGCAAGTGGATAGGATTTCAGATTTGTTTGTAATGAAAGCCTGACTCTCTGCGAGACTGGTTTTTAACTCCATTTGAGAATTAAGGAAACCGAAGCTCGGAGAGGGTATGTGACTTGGCAAGTCTGGGCAGCTAAGGTGGGAATTCAGCCTCAGATGTGCCTTCGAGACAACTCAGTAAGCTGCATACTTATGATTTGTGTACTTCGTGGTATGTGTGTTATTCTTCCACAAACAGTCTTAAAAATTACAGCTCTTTGCTTCAAAATTTGTCATTTTTAAAGGACACTGCGCATCGTCTGCCTCCTGTTACCGTGGGAGAGCTGAGGGCGCAAAGTGTTGGGTTCAGAAGATGGAAAGATTTGAACCAAAACGGTTTGGAACCACCGGATGACTGGAAAGGGGCCATGGGGACCGCAGCCATGAGCTTCGCTGTTGCATTTGATTACCCGCTGGGCTGGGTCCAGGGTCCACCTCCTCGACCTTTACTCTGCTCTGTGGCTGCGGACACCAGGCTTTTCCTCAGAGGCCACTCAGGAGGCAGCAAATGGCGAAGGGCCTTTCCCCTCGCTGCAGTCCCACTCCCAGCCGGCATGCCTGTCCCAATAGCACTGGGCAAACCCAGGGGAGACCTGGTTTCCTGGAGAGATGAATCATGGTAAGCGCTGCAAGGTTACAAATGAGGTCAGGCAGTCACTCAGAAGTTGCAATAAAGTTTGGAATCTGAAATAAAAGCCTCCTCGGGCTCAGGAAATCGAATGGCTGCCCGCAAGGGTGTTTGCAGACAAACTCTCTGCGGGTCACCAGCCTGTGCCTGCAATGACCACATGACTCATTCTCTAAAGGGCGCTTCTGGCTGCTGCGAATGATTTACCCGTGGGTCCCCGAGGCTCAGGCCGCGCTGGAAGATTGACACAGCGACAGAGGCAGACTTTTAGATAAGATCTCGTGGTTGGGGTTGGTGGGGACAAGATATGTAGGAGGGTTTCCTCATCGTAGAGCTTACTGGGGTGTCGGACTCCATTCGTTCGTGCGTTCGTTCATTCATTCATTCATGAAGGTTTTTTCAATTTTTTTTTAATGTTTATTTATTTTTGAAGGAGAGAGAGAGAGAGAGTGCGAGTGGCGGAGGGGCAGAGAGAGAGGGAGACACAGAATCTGAAGAAGGCCCCAGGTTCCAAGCTATCAGCACAGAGCCCGACGCGGGGCTCGGACTCATGAGCTGCGAGATCATGACCTGAGCCGAAGTCGGACGCTCAATTGACTGAGCCACCCAGACGCCCCGTTCATGAAGGTTTTTTAGTACCGAACATGTACCAGACTCTAAGGTACCACAATATAACGTGGCAGAAGACATTGTCTCTGCTCTCAGGGGCTCACACCTTCCAGAGGGGGAGGCCAGCCTGTTCATAGGCCCCTGTAACAGTGAGACAGGTGTTCCAATGGAGGGAAGCATTTGGGGCTTGGGATACTGGGTGCATGTGGGGGGTGCAAGGGAAGTGTCCCAGCAGAGGTGAGGTCCAGGGTACGTTTGGAGAGAACATGATGTGCAAAGACACCGTGGCATGAGATCCTGGTGCATCTGGTACAGAGGATGGAGGAAGGCCTAGAACAGAACAGGGCCCAGGACGTGATGCCAAGCTGAAGATGAGACAGGAAATGACATGGGGAGCCTTGTGTTTTAGGATGATGGGCATGAAGGGTGTTGGAGGAGGAGGGACTGGAGGCAGGAACACCAGGGAGGCAGCTGGTTCACAAGGGGGATAGTGAATGGTGGGAACAGAGATGAAGCAAAGTGATAATAGATTCAAAGGGCTGTAACTGACCTCCCTTGACAATGACTGAGAGGAGTCCAGGATACCTGGGGAACCAGGAGCAGAAGGAAGTTTGGAGACAGTTGAGGACGATCCTGGGTACGGGCACTTGGGTGATGGGTGGGGGCCATTTGTAACACAGGACGATAGTGTCTTCGGGGGGCTGTGACACTGTGCGGGTGGAAGATGTAGCCCGTGTGGGGGCCCAGCACATGCGCTCAGGTTCACCAAATCATCATTGCATTTCCGTGAGGGAGAAAGCACAAAACCACGTGTGAAAAATGTGAGATCCGATTTGTGGCTGTCTCTTCTCCTGTCATCCTGAACGGGCTTCCGAGACCTATAGACAAGAGGAGCCTCTTAAAGACACAGGCTCCTTGCTCTTCTTCGGCGTGGGGAGCACAAGGTCACAGCAATCACCGGTATACGTGTCTGGCTCCCCCTCTGCTCTGGCCAGGCAAGAAGCGCGTCAGGCTCACCCCTGCATCCTGAGCACATGACAGCAGGTCACCAGAAATACCCGCTGAATGGACAGAGAAGTGAGGGTGGCGCTGTCCAGAAGGGAGGTTGGTGGGTACATGGACCCTACTCCCAACCCCAGGAGAAAAGCCTGCATGGAGATGGTCGTGAATGTGGGAGTCGTCAGCATCCAATAAATGCATGTGAATTCAAATCTGTTCAGGATCTTCCCTGCGGACTCCTGGCTAGGAGGGCATCTGCCTTTCCATGACATCCCATCCTCTCCTGGCAAGGCCATGCCTTCCCCCTGGAGTTGGGCACCATTGGACCTGACCTACGGCAAAATCTGGTCAGAGTCCTCTCAGGACAACCGATGCGTTTTTCTGTCCCTTGCTTCTCCCCAGCGTGGCAACCTCGGGTGGTAAAAAGGACTTAGATTTTGGAGGTGGGCAGATGTGCCCTGGAATCTGGCTCTAACCTCACAAGCGAAGTTTTCTAGTAAGTTTATCCACCGTGCTGAGCCTTAGGTATTCTCCTTATAGAATGGGGATAAGACTACCCAGAGGTTCGCTAGCAAAGCCCTGCAGCCAAGTTGGGAAACGCGTGGGGGCTGAAGTAGAGGGTCTTACCCTGACTCTTAGACTCCAGAGGCCTCAGGCAAGTGACTCCCAGCTCTGTGCCACTTCTTCAGGGGGCACATGAATAGCACCAGCCTCATCAGTTACAATGAGGGTTTGATGAGTCTGGGCCCAGCTCCTAGTCAACATCACCACATGGCAGCTATTATCATCATCGAGTAGAATTCTATATGGAAATGCTACGACTCTCAGTAAGCGCCCAATAAATGAAAGAATCCCCTCCGCCTTTATTGTTAACCTTGAGTCTTCTCTTCTTAGACAATTTACCGTCCGCTCCCTGTCGACGACCCACCTAACTGCAGAAGAACTTCTCAGCATGTGCCAAGGCCAAGGAGGAAAATGGCTGGAATGTGGAAGGCTGCTTAGGACAGGGGGATCTCTGCAGTGAACTTGCAGTGCAAGGAAGCTGAGGTCAAACCTCGGTTCTACGACATCCTACCCCCAGGAGGCTTGTCCTCTCGCTCTCACGTGAGTTTTGCTCCTCTGAGCCTCGGTTTACTCATCTGTTAAATGGGGATGACAGTTCTTTTTTTAAAAAGCTTATTCATTTATTTTGAGAGAGAGAGAGAGAGAGTGAGCGTGAGCGGGGGAGGGGCAGAGAGAGAGGGAGAGAGAGAAGCTCAAGCAGACTCGTGCTGTCAGCCCCGAGCCGGACGACCGTGGGATCGTGACCAGAACCGAAGCCAAGAGTCAGACCCTCAACTGACTGAACCACCCAGGTGCCCCAGGGTAATAATTCTTCCCTCATAAGAAGGCCATGGAGGTTATGAACCAACGGGATGGTGTAGCTCTCGTTCTCTAGAAACAAAGACCGAGACTGAGGAGCTGTGGAGCGCGAGATGTTTACCGAGGGCACCGCCGGTGGAAAGAGGGGCAGCTGAGGAAAGACACATTGCAGTGCAGGCCCAACAGAGCCTTGGTCAACTGAGCAGAGGGTTTGCGATAAGGACAGCCATTACAATGTCCCCCACGTCAGGGTCCTTACACCCCTGCCGTGCTCAGTCACCGTTTGCAAGCAAGGGGCAGGGGGTGACCTAGGGTGATGACTGAGGCAGACCCTGAAGGATCCGAGAGCAGGACACGGTCTGTGGATCAGATCCCCACGGCTGGGCAGTCAGTCCCTCCCTGAAGGCGGATTTGGGGGGCACCTCCTTTTGTCCACTCCCCGAGGGGAGTCCCTGGCATAGGACAGGTCTTAATCTGTAGTGAGTCTCAATCTGTACCTGGTTGTGTTTTGGAGTATTAGCAAAGGCTATCACCAGGTCACTCAATGACCGTCGGGAGCCTAAAAGGGTTATGGATACTATTGTTTCTTTGTGCCCTTCCGAATTTCTGCCAAAGAGCCTCTTGGTGATCCCCACTCCTTGCCAACGTGATTTCGCGGCGGTTCCCCTGGCTTCTGTGGTGGAGAGGCTGTGGTCTACCACCTTCCGGTCTCCCCGGGGCTCTGATGGGTTCAGTGGGCAAACCTCTTCTTGGTAACAAACAACCTGGAACAAACCACGGCAGAGAGCAATGTGGTGTCTTCCTTCGCCCTAATCGACATCACCCCCACCATATACACTCACCGTACCGCAAATCCAGCAACATCCAGCCCCAGATGAACCCGTGCCCCGAAGCCACAAGCACGCCATGCCGAATTCACACCGCAGGCACGCCCACCCAACCCCAAATCCCCCAAACAAGCCCTGTTTGGGGTTCATCAAAGATACCAGCATTTCTTTTCAAACGTTTTGGGTTTGAGAAAACCCCGAGCAAATTTTGCCAAACTGTTCATACTCTTTGGTTCATGCATAATTTAAGGGAAATTCAAGCCACGTGTTGCTGGTTTGTTCACCATTAGATTCTCCCGGTGACTGCTGAAGAAGCCTTTCCTGGGGCCTGGGTGGCTCAGTCGGCTGAGCATCCGACTTTGGCTCAGGTCATGATCTCATGGTTTCTGGGTTCGAGCCCCATGTCGGGCTCTGTGCTGACAGCTTAGAGCCTGGCGCCTACTTCGGATTCTGTGTCCCCCTCTCTCTGCCCTTCCCCTGCTCTCACTCTGTCTCTCTTTCTCTCAAAAATAAAATAAACATTAATTTTAAAAAAAGAAAAAAGAAGCCTTTCCTATCTCCAGGGCTTTGTCTGATGCAGATGCTTTCTGGACAACATGGAGTAGCAGTTCTTAAAATTTGGAGGGAGTGGTAGAACTGGGAATCATCTTTTTAGAAAAAAACACGTGTATGCAAAACTCTGGATCTAATTTCAAAAGGTTTACAGACCTTCTTGAGGCCAGGTGAAGATCCCAGACTCTGGAAGCCAGAGTTTGGAAAGCAACCACAGTTGCCTTTAAAAATCAAGAAGGAAATAGTAGAAAAACCCAGGTTTGAAACGTCAATCCCACTGCTGACTACATATGCTCCTCTAATCATAAGATACCTGTCCACCCTCCAGGGTGTCTGAGACTCAGTTTCCCCATTCCTAAAGTATGGCGAATAATACACACACAGCTATTTCAAAGATTAAAAGCAGTAAGAACTGCAAAATGGTGTGGGATAATCAGTCAGGACTGGGAACTTCCAATTCATATCATAACATGATTTTTCGATGCAAAGGACGCCAGCTGGTCACCTTTAATGGATCTGAGCCTCTTCCAGATTTCTCCATCACATTTTTGGAAGTCAGTTTCCTGGGTCATGGCTGAAAATGTCTGACCTCATTCATCAGGTATATTTAAAATAATATAATTTGGATTTTCTTATTTGTAATAATTTTACGAAGGAATATCTGTTCTTTTTAGGAAAGAATTATAAAATGCAAAACTACCAGCAGAAAATGAAAATCTTCCACCAATTTATCGATCTAAAGAAACTGTGAATATTCTGACATGTTTATAAACAGTGATATAAATGCAAATATAACCCCAAGTTTCCACACTAGCCTATGTGTACAAATGAGGTCCCATCAACTTAAGTACAGCTATCTTGGCCCCCATCTGCCATTCTCCCTGACATATTTTGGGGGGCCAGGGGGAATCTCAGATAAGCTCACAATAGGGCCCTCATAATCTGCTATTCTGTAAGCATTACTCTGTGCCCTATTTAGGAAACATCTCCAGGGCAGTTCCCACCTTGGTCTCTGCTGTCCGCGGCGGTACCCTCTGAGGCAATGGTGACATCTGGGCCAAAGGCCTGTCTTCTGATGCCCCTGAGGGACCTGAAGCCACCCTATGTTTCAGAGACCTTCACTAAACCCGGGGCAGAGAGCTGTGCAGAGAAGTGTGTGATACTGTGATTTATGATAAAAGTCTATGTCTTTGATTTTTGCTGTTTCTGGCCGAGAACTCTGAAAACGCTTGGAATTTCCCAGGTGGTGAGAGAAATAAAGGTGTCTTGTGTTATGTTAATGAGATGACTCTAGGACCCCACCTGAGATTGGGACTGGTTGCCAGAGTTGGAAGAGGGTTGGAACTCTCCAGTGTCCGGGGAGGGGAGAGGGGCTGGAGGTTGAATGTGTTGCCGATGGCCAACGATTTCCTCAACCATGCCTATGTAAGGAGGCCTCCATAAAACCTGGAAGGACGGGGTTTGGAAGGCTCCTGGTTGGTGAACATTTGGGATATGAGAACAGCAGAAGACACTCCTTTTACCACAAACTGGTGATCCAGTAAGTAAGCTGTCTTCCTGAATTCTGTGAGCCACTCCAGCAGATTAATCCAACCCAAAGAGGGGGTTATGAGAACCTCCCAGTTATGGCCTGGTGGTCAGAAGCCCAAGTGACAAGCTGGACTTGTGACTGGCATCTGAAGGAGTGTGTGTGTGTGTGGGGGGGGTGCTGGGGGAGGGTGTCTTATAGGACCGGGCCTGTCACCTGTGGGATCTGACGCTCTTTTCAGGTAGAGAGTGTCAGAGTTGAGTTTCACTACCAGACACACAGCTGGTGTCACAGAATTAATGGATGAGTGTGGAAAAGACCCACATGCATCGGAATTGGTGATCAGAATCACTGAGGTGGGAAAGGCCCCTCTTCTCTATGCTCTGCTCGTCGGCATCAGGTCACAGAGTCCTTGCACACAGCTCCTTCCACGGCCACAAGAGGACTCCTTTTCTCACCAGGACCTGTAGGACAGACCAGGGGGGTTCCGGGCAGGGTGCAGTCCTTCCCCTCAGTTCCTCCCCATTTCTTTCCCAAATCTCCTCTCTGGTGTCTCCTCTCCTCCACTGAGACAAACTCACACAATTAGACACTTGTTTCATGAGTTCATTTAACACACAGAGACATGTCTACACCCGGTGGTCCCACGAGCTTTCTCTGTGACTGGCAAGACAAGTGCCCTCGCCAAAGATCAGCCTTCTCATTCACAAATGGATTTTCCCCAAGGTTTCTTTCACATGTCCAACTCTTCAATCGAAAAGTCGATGTTTTTCATGCCCTTGGAACAGAGAGTCTTACCTAAGAAGGAAAGGCATGCCCTCAGTGAACTGTCAAGGTCAAGCCCTTATAACAAGGGTTGCAAACTGGTGGCCTCTGGGCTGAATCTGCTCATAGACTTGTTTTGTTTGGCCAATACCACCCTCTGAAATTAGATTTGAATCCTTTAGCCGCACACTCTTCAGTTGGCCCTACAATCGCCACATTTTTCATGGTCTTTTAGTCTTCCCATTGTGTTGCAGTACCTGACTTCCAAAGTCCTTTGATTTGGCTACGTGCTTTATATCTCAGCCAATGACTTTGGTCTTACCCATTTGACTTCAAATTAATTAATGAATCAACTAATCAGACTGATCGAGTGCTTATAGGGTCCTCCTACGCGCTGAGTTCTGTTTCATAGAGAGGCAGGAGAGACAGACAAGTAACGCATAGGGACATATGCCTCAACGAGCAGGAAAATAGTGGGTAACGATAAGGACTATAATAAAGATATTATGTAAGTGGGTTCCCAGAGCGTGCATCCATCACCACAATTAATGTTAGAACATTTTCGTTATCCCAAAAAAGAAACTCCGCATTTCTTAGCCACCATTCCCTCAATCTCCTCACCGTCCCCCTACCCCTGACAGTCGTTGACCTACTATCCATCTCTATAGATTTTTCCTCTTTGGCCTCGCATAGAAATGAAGTCATACAATGTATGGTTTTGTTGGTGGCTTTTGTGTAGCGTCATGTGCTTAAGGTTCATTCCTTTTCACTCCTTCCTTCATTCCTTTCATGGCTGAATAATATTTCATTGTATGGCTATCTATTACCTATTTATCTATTTGTCTCTTGATTTGGGCTGCTTTCACTCTTTGCCTGTTGTGAATAATGCTGCTATAAACATTGACATACAAATTTGTGTGTGGACATAGGCTTTCATTTCTCTTCGGTAGATATTCAGAAATAGAATTGCTAGGTCATATGGCAACTCTATGCCTAACTTTCGGGGCCACTGACACACTATTTTCCAAAATAGCTGCACCATTTTACAATCTCAGCTGCAGTGTATGAAGGTTCCACTTTCTGCACATCCTTGCCAACCCTTGTTATTCTCTATCTTTTGATTTTAGCCATACTCTGAATAGAAAGTGGTATCCTGTTATGGCTTTGATTTGCATCTCCCTGCTGGCTAATGATGTTGAGCATCTTTTCATGTGCTTTTCGTGTACATCTTCATAGAAATGACTGTTCACATCTTTTGCCCATGTTTAAGTGTGTTATTAGTCTTTTTTATTACCGAGTTAGAATAGTTGTTCGTGGTCTAGATAAAAATTTGTTATCAGACGTGTAATTTGGAAATTTTTTTCTCCCATTTTGTGGGTTGTATTTTCATTTTCTTTAGGGTGTCCTTGAGCACAATTTTTTTTTTAATTTTGACCGTAATCAGTTTATCTGTTTTTCCTCTATTGCTTGTACTTTGGGTAACATGTCTATCTTTTTTTTTCCCCCTCCTTTGCTTTTATGTACATTTTCCCCTTCCTGTACCTTCTACTTATCCTTTGGCAACTCTGTCTCAAAATATCTCCTCTAGGCAACCTTCTCTAGTCCTCAAAATGGAGCTAGCGACCTTCCCTGTGTTCCCCACACCTCCAGCACTGTTGGACCTATCTACTTGCCCCTCTGTCCCGGTAGACTGGAACTCCTCGAGGGAAGGTCTTTCTTTACCTTCCTGTTGAATGCCCCAGGCCTGGGACAGAGTAGCCCTCCATGTTGAAAGAAAGAAGGAAGAAAAAAAAAAAAAAAAGAGTGGCCTGAGCAGAGTGTAAAGACCAGACAGAACAAGGTATTCCTGGGGACCAGAAAGGAACACCTTTGGCCAATGGTACATTTTATGTAGAAGGTAAGGCCAGTAGATGCATGTGGGAGGTAAAGCGGAGAGACGGGAGGTGATTATTCTGTGGGGGAACTTGAATTTCAAGTTTAACATCTACTATTTCA
The DNA here is from genome assembly GCF_023721935.1 of Panthera uncia. Classification (NCBI taxonomy): domain Eukaryota; kingdom Metazoa; phylum Chordata; class Mammalia; order Carnivora; family Felidae; genus Panthera; species Panthera uncia. The sequence goes on from NW_026057577.1 coordinate 89,955,038, forward strand.
GACCCAAAAGGGAGCCACTCAAGCTCTGAGCTAGAACTTCATTTGTTTCTACGAAGTAAGTGAAAGGGAGAGAAATCAAAATGTTTTCCCTACCCCATCCCCATAACCCCACATGTTTTAAAATCTCTAGGTTCCCTGTAGATAAAAGAGCTCTGGATTTGGAGTCAAGTAACTCTGCCCCCAGATCTCACAGACTTGCTGTGCCTTTGTACAGGTCACTTAATTTCTCTGGGTTTCAATTTCTTTACTGCTATATTAATTAGTTTGTTTTGGCTCTAAGGTGGAAATTAAAAGGGTTATTTTGGAAGGTTAACAGGGGCCAATGGACGCTAGGGGTAGCTGGCTAACAGGCCTAGAGCGCAGAAAGGATCCGGGACTTTTAGTTCAAGAGACTGGAAAGCAGACCATCAGGGGAGACCTAGTAATAGAACAATCTGTCTAGGAGGGGCTTGGGTGGGAGAAGAGCCCCATTCTGCTCCACCTCCTTCATTTCTGGGTTTAAGATTCAACTTCCAGGCAGGGAGGATCCACTGGGCTGGTGTGGGGGTTGTCCTCGCCCCTTGGCTAAGGCAGACTGGGAAGCTTAAGTACCCCCATCAAGCTATATCTGACAAAGAAGATGTAATTCCTCCAAAGGATTTCAAAGTGAAGGGAAAATAGATAGCAGTATTACGACAAATAAGCATCGCAACAGTAGCAACAGGCAGGGGGTTGGCATCGTCACTTTCAGAGTCCTTTTCACACCCGACAACTCGTGATCCTATCATTCTGGGGGGGGGGGAAGTAGACATCTTTATACCCCTCCCCTAAAAAAGCCAACATTGGAGTGGATAGTCTCCAGTTTTGTAGACTTTGCTGAGTTCAGTGTCCTCCCTCTGTTAAGAAGTAGGCTGTCAAATCCCGTCCTGTATTGAAAGGTAGAAATACCATCAATTCTATTTATCTCAGCCCAACACACTGGAAGCATCAGGTATAAGATACTGTATTAAGAATTGTCGTACATGTTTTCTCACTGAATCTCTTCAAACGGCCTTTCACAATAGGAGCTACACCCATCGTATAGGTGAGGAACCCGACCGAGGCTTGACGTTCAAAAAAAACTTACCCAAGGTCACCGAATGAGTAGGTGCTGGACCCTAATTTTGACCTGAGGCCTGTCTCCCAGGGAGGACTTCTGTTAAAGTTGTGAGCTTTCCGTGGCTTCTCATGGGGTCAGAAATGTTCAGCTGGTCTACCTGGCCTGTTCGATCCGATCTCTGCCTCATGTTGTAATACAAAAGCCTTTACTCTCTTCTCTCAAACCACACCGGGTTTATTGACCATGTCTTGCTGCCTCCCATTACTTTCTCCTACACCATTTTCTCTGCTGGGAATGTGGTTCTCTGGTTCCTTGTCTGGTCTGCCTCTAGCCTCCTTCAGATCTTAGCCAGTGCTTCCCTTCCCCGACTCCCCAACTAGATGGATCATCCAATGATGAGTTCCTATCACCTTCTTTGCAGTGGATGGCGATGACCTTATCGATACCTTTCTCCACTAATCTGTAAGCTCCAGGGGGGTAGGTGCCATGTTAGGTTTGCTCTGAAGCGTTTTTCTCCTGCTTACCAAGGACCCAGAACATAGTAGACATTCAAGAAACATATGTGGAGTTTATGAACTATGCTACATCATTCAGTCTACTTTGCAAAGTGGGCTGAGCTCTCCATGAAAGGGAAGGGCAACAAGAAGCAAGTTCTCCACCAAACCCTGCCTCAACATTCGGCCCAACATGCGTCAGGACTCTGTAGAATAAGCAAAGAATCCTTTTTCCCTTTAATTCTGGCTGAAAAGCTGCTTCTACTCCAAGAGAGTAAAGGTGTCTTTCGCCCAGATTCCTGACGGAGTTAAAAAGTAGGCACATGATGATTATTAATTCCTTTGTTCTTCTCTCTCTTCCTCTCCTCAGTCCCCCAAACATCTTCAAAATCTAGAAGCTGTTCAAGAAGAACAAATAAAGGGAGGAACTGCATAATCTTAGTTTCCAGACCCCCTCTGGCTCAGCCCTGAGGTCCTGCTGACCACCTATTTGCAAGTCCTTTGAAAGCTAAAGCCCCAAGGAAAAGTCATTAGATCAGATGGGGCATTTTGAACAGGGACAGTTGGCCGTCCATTGTTTGTGACACAGCTTGGGGAATATTCTGGCATCCTTTGGGATCTGTATGTCTCTAAGTCATTTGTTTCCCAAATTTGATTAAAATAGTGAGTGAAAACAAACCAGCTACTGTTTGCACACTCAGTGCCTATGATTTGCCAAAACTTCCTCTATATTTAATAACCTCACAGAAGGGTGGACAATGGAATCAGAGCATTGTTGAAACAAACTGAGCTTTTATGACACCATGACGAACCCCCAGATCAGACCAATAGGCGAGGGTGTGGCACAGACACAAGCTTCCTGAGAGAAACGACTTCAAAGAAAACCACCCATGTCTTTGTAAAACTGAAACCCCATTGAATTTGTCCTGTAGCCTGCAGCTTCTTCCATAGATCTGAACCATTTTGGTTGATGGTGGAGTCTATTTTGGCCAATTAGCTGAATGTCAGTTATTTCTTAATTGCAATTCCTAATTTTTTAAAAAAACAAGTGTTGTGGAGGAAAATAGGCAACAAAATTTATTTGCGTCGAATCTGCGCAGGCTGCTAACCTGGGGTAGAAGCACCAACACCCGTGGCCAGATCCCTGGAAAAATCAGCACAGTTTTTCCTGCAGAGGTGGGGCTGTTGCAGTCACCTGTAGAGTCCACCAGGGTTGTTGCTGTTTTTTTTCTTCAAATTGCGGTGTAACCGGCACAAATCCTTTCTTTTCAGAAAGACCTGGTGTTGCCTTCAAGTCCCAGAATGGCCTTTTAAAGCTAGAAGGAAACGCTGAGATCACCCTTTCCAAAACATCTCCCTCCCCGCCTCACACATTTCGTAGATCAGAAGCGGGGATCCCCAGGAGTTGGGTGAGGTGATACAGACGCAGCCACGTAGATGCAGAGTTTTGGCTAGAATGACGTCCTAGGTCCCGCTCTGCCTCAACGGCTCCATGTGATCTTGGTACATTTCACCTCCTTTTTTGAGACCGTCTCCTTAGTAGTAAAATGAGTGTAAACGCATCTCCACTGGAAGGATGAAAGCAGGTAACTACGCAGGTGTGCTTCCAGACCACATATTCAAAAAAATATTGATTCCAGAGCCCACGCCTAGGGAAGGGAGGGGAGCCCTTGGCCGTTTGCAAAATATCCTCATCATCCATCAAGAGTCACGGCATGTATTTTTTCAGCAGGATTCCTTCTTGTTAGTAACAGCACGTACATTTATTGAAAGCTCACAATGTGCCAAGTCATGTGTGAGGCATTAGGCCCCAGTGCCCACCCACGTTCTTGTTTTCCCCTTCTCTCAGTGCCCCCAGCGGAACCCCATCTTTGAGCCACTCCTCTGGTCGGCTGTGGTCACTGGACTGTGGTAGGATGCCCCCTCACCCCCACTTTCCAGACCTGGCCCTTCTTCCTGTGATCCTTGCTCTCCTTCCCCAGCTGCCAGCTCAAGGGAGAGAAATCTCAGAATCAAGATGGAAGGAGACTGGGTTCCCGAGAGGCACTGTGGAGGAAGTGTGCTACGAGTGGCTGAGCTCAGATATTGAAGGGTTACAGTAACTGGTGATACTTACCCCCCCAAAGCACTGCTGTGTCTGTGAGTGACTCCCAGGTATTGCCTCATGCATCGTCACAAATCTTTCCATCCCGAGTTCAGATGAGAAAAGTTGAAGCGTAGAGAGGTTAGGTGACCTGCCCAGGTTCTCACAGCTGGGGCAGAGCAGAGCTTGAGCTCAAACTGGCCCTAGGGCATGGTCTTCATGGCATTCTAGAGACTTTGGCAACAAGGAGCTGTAGACACCATCTATTTCGTTTGGAGTACTCAGCCTTCTTCCCTTCTCCCTCCTTCCCCCTTCCGTATGGATTCTTTTCACATTTACTTAAAGTCCACTCCGTGCAAGGAAGTGGACCATGCAATTGGGTGCATCAGACATGGTCCCTGCCTCAAAATACTCATTGCCTTGTGGCGAAAGAGACGGGAGAATGGATAATTGCCATGTTGGGTAGCCAGGGCCTTGACGGGATAAGCAGAGCATTGTGGGGGCACAGATAGGGGACATGGTGACCCAGGTCTAGTTGTTTCAGAGAGATGGCTCCTGGGGAAGCCCAGCATATACAGGCCTGGACCGTCCTGGAGCCAGGACCAGGGGACGGGTGCTGATGCAGAGCCAGCAGTGTCCCCAAGATCCCAGCTCCCCCTGTCATCTGATCCAGGCAACGAGGCTGCTTCCCATCCTCTTATCATGAACAGGGACACCAAGCAGTTTATCTCTTCTCTTCAAGAGCCTTCCAAAAACAGACCGACGGGATGTAACAACTTCAGGGAGCGGCGCCTCCTCAAGCTTCAGACAACCTCTCCAAGGCAGCTCTTCTCCCTTTCCAGAATGGGGCCAGGAAGCTGGCAGTGTTCAGGTAACTGTTATCAGGGAGCATTTAAAAATAAAAAAGCCTTCTCCAAAACCAGGGAGGTATCTCCAAAATCCAAGAGCTCAGCCCTCAGAATCCAAGCCACCTCGAGTAGCTCTTAATTCAAGCTTAGAAGCAGAAGGACAAGGTCAAGTGTTTAGAGATTGACCTGTGAGTCCACAAAATGAATAGGAGTTATGTGATCACTGTCGGGGGCGGGGGGGAGGGGTGTCACTCAAGGACAGGATTAGGAGTCCGGTGGCTTCAAGGAGCAGCGTTCCCTGACCAACTCAGAAGTGACTTTGTTTTCCGTAGTCATTGGAATCCAGGATCTGGAAGACAGGTCAGCAAGCAATTGCATTTTATTGGAGGTGCATTCATGTTGCTAAGGGCTTGCCCATCCTGGAACCTTCTGTGGAGAGCCACACCGCCATGTTCTTTCTGCCTGAAATTGGTGGGGTTTCTCTTTTGTGCAATGGGGTCGGGCCTGGACGTCCCCGATTAATTTTGGGTTAATGGATATTGAGTAGAGGTGGGAAACAAGAGCCCCGGAGTCGGGCCATCAGAGTTAACCTCCCAGCCCAGACTCCCAGTGTCTTCTTGTGCTGTGAAATTGGGCAAGTTACCTCATCCCCCTCTGCCTCTTTTTCTGCCTCTGTGACGTGGAGAAAAATAAGTTGCCTCATACTAGTGTTATGAAGATGAAGTGAGATATTGTCTGTGAAATCACCCAGCTGAATGCCTGCATGCAAAAGTTAGTTCCTTTCTCTCATTTGTGGGATGCAAGTGTATGTCATAGGCCTTATGCTTAATTATGATTATCATTCTTTTGAAAACGATAGTATTTACATGTGCAGGGAACTGCTGCATATTCAGAGTATGCTGTCATTCCACATGGGTCTCCTGCATCTTTACGGGCAGCCCTGTGAATTTGGCAGGCCAAGGTGTGGTCTTTATTTCATGGACCAAGAGGCCAAGGCTCTCACAGGGCACTTGGCTTGCCTAAGTCAATGGCTGGAGCCATGTGGGCTGTTACAACTGTTGATTTCTTTCCCCTTCCTGTTCGGGATGGGTCCAGCAGAGCTGTGTGGCAGGGAATGCTCCCTTTTGAGCCAGTGCTGGGTGGCTGGTGAATGAGCTCACACACACCCTCATGTGGCCCTCCCCTCGGGGGTGTCTGTGGGCACCTGGGCCCACCACGCCAGGACACCATAGATCCATCATCCCTTTGCTGTCTTGGGCTCAGTCCCGATTCTCAGCAAAGTTCTCCCATCTCCCCCATGTGTCTGAAGGAAAAGAATCATCCCATCTGTCCCCACAGCCAGCGTGGGCACTGGGCCAGAAATAGAATCAGGTTCTTCCCAGAATGGCCAGCTCAAGTCAACGTTAGTGCCTGGGCAGAGCCATTAAGACGATGCAGAGTAGGTTCTTTTCCTATTCGTGGCAGACCTCGGGAGGCACAATTTGAAAGTGGGATGAGGTTAGATGCATGAAGGCTAGTATTTTCAAAATAGTAACACGAAGTCCGGACTGCTCAGAGAAAGAGGCACCAGACTAATTATTTGGTGTTAGGAAAAACTTCCTTTTCCTCCTTATGAGCTGTGAGTCCATTTTCTCTGAGGATCCGTGTTTGTTCACCGGGCTTGTGCGGGTGCGCGTGGGTGGGTGCATTCGCACGTGTGTACTTAACACACCACAACTAGGTCACATCGATGGTAACAGCTGCCCTCCGAACAATGCGGCAGGTGGAAAAGCAAGCCTGCAACCCATGGGGACGAAGACCTCCAGGGCTCTGAATGGTGTCTTCAGGCCAACTTAACCCATGCTTTGAGACCCAGATGACCAGAGCACTCTCCTCTCCCCCCACCGAAGACCATTCATTGCTCCACAAGTAGCCACAGGGACAGGAGACTTTCCTAAAGTGATGATTCCCAGGAGTACCGACAGATGACCAGCAGGAAAGTGAGAAGTGTCCCACTGCCGATTTGGGGAGACATGAATGGCGTGCTGGAGAGAAGATAGGAAAAGTATCCTTCCCAAGATAAACTACGGCAGTGGTTTTCAAACTGCAGGACAAAACCGATAGGGCAGTGGAATCCGTAGGGCAACGAGCAATAGAGTTGCTCGTGACCAGCTTTCAATGTAAAAATAAATAATAATAATGATGAAAGAAAGACTTAGAATAAACTGGAATGTATTGAATGACATTAAGAATAACTTTTGTTCTTAAAACTTTTATGTGATGTAAACTATATCCTGAAAGCCCATAACTAAAATAAGCTATCCCTTGAAAGAGAGTAAGGTAAATATATTAGCAGTATTGAGCACAATGAGTCCAGTGCCATTTTTATTTTGGAGAGTTACCGCCTATTTAAGCATTTACATATGTTTTCTTTGACTCGAAACAGACCTAACAGGGACAACAGTAATTGTTAACCTGAGTATTCACGATTTTCCACCTTCTCCCACGGCTGTGGTGGGAAAGATCTTTGCTGGTTGACTCAGAATCAACAAAGGTCGACGATATGTGGGACATCAAAATGAAGTTCATTTGTTTGTTTTTACTTTGTGCAAGGTGACCAGCAGAAAATTTTAAATTACATATGTGTCTGTCATTATATTCCTATTGGCCTGGACTACTATAGACTATTACATAACCATTACATGAGTAGGGTCCATCTATAGACACTGTCAAGGATGATCGAGAATATAAACTTACTATCGAGAAAGCCAGTTATACAGCTAAACGCATAACCCATTAAAAAAAAAAATATACGTACACATTGCAGAGAAAGATGAGGAAAAGTATCCCAAAGGGTCCCAGGGGTTTGGGACAAGAGTGTGCTCCGAGGTTGCAATTGAGCAGTGGTCAACAGGAAAGTCCGTGCAAAGTGTGAGCAAAGTCAGGAAATGTCGACGGAATGGGTGAACCACCCTGGGGAGGGGTTGGGCTGGGGGGAGGGGGGAATGCGGGAATTTTATACTTGGCTATGATTTCTTTTCTGTAGATTTTAAGACAACAAGCAACGTCTTGACTAGAAATTGATGATAGGACAGATGATCATTGCTGATGAGCTGACTCGGGTTGTGGAAATGGCATCAAGATCGTGTCAACGGTCCGTCCATTTCATCTGGCTCCCAAGCACTGCCTTCTCTAGAACGTTATTCCATGGAGGCAGCTTCATGCCCCATTTGATAAATGCATTGTCGATAGCTCAAGCCAACTGAAATAATAATGAGAGAAACTGCCGCTTCTGCCAACAATTGAGAACTGGATGACGCTGGCGAGTGTTTCCTGAAGCCCAAGGCAGGTTTCCTATAATTAGAAGCAATTTGCTAGAAAGTTTACCAGGCTCTTCCAAAGCATACAATATGGCAAATTGTTAAAGGTTTCTTTATTTTTCCTTTCCTTTTCGTGACACATCACAGATGGAGAGCGTGGAATTCTCCCTTTTCCTGGGCTGGAGCTGTTATTTTAGAGGATCACGCCTTTGCCGAGTCAGTGGGGTGGGAAGAAGAAAACCAACTTTTTGTGTCGTTGTGGGAAATGGGAGCAAATTCAGAATCTTATTCTAAACATTTTGACGCTCGAGTCCTTTCCAACTGTCTCCGCTGAGAGACCTGAGCTTTGGCCAAGCAGGATCTAGCAAGTGAAATATATACCAAGACCAGATTCATCAAATTTCCATTCGGTATAGAAGAAAATAGGAAACTCAGATTGCATTTACACAAAGAGCTATTCCCATTTCTGTATTCCGGAAGCCAGCCACAGAAGCTGGAGGTGCTGGGATGGGTAGACTAACCTCTATTGAGCACCTAGTATATTCCCAGCTCTGTGCCAGGCACCTTGCGCATTCTGTACAGTGTAGCCCTCAACTATCACCCCACGCCCTCACCAGCCCAACAGCCCTGTTTTCAATTTACAGACAAAACTGAGACCCAGCAAGGCTAAGACATTTTCCCAGGATCAAAGGCAAAGTTAGGATACAGCACGAGTTTGTTTGACTCCGAAATCAGTGCTCGTTCCACTACACCCATCTGCCATGCTGTTGGAGCCAGTCTTAAACGGATGGAAGGCTGGCTATCAATTCCAAGGCTGACTATGTAGGATTCACAGACCCTCCCAACTTGTGTCCTCTAAGAGAGGGAATTGGAGACTTGCACCTCCCCCTGGTCTAGGAGTTCTAGCTCTACAGCATTTGGAACATCCACCTTCCTGGGAGCCTTCTCATCCAACTTCAGCTGCCCTCTCTACTCGACGACGTAAGTCCTTGTGCAGCCGAGCAGTCCTGGAAAGGCCTTGACTCTGGATGCCACTGTTCTCAGCCCTGTGTTCTAACTGCAGGCATACTGTGCTCCAGAACACTGGGAGTTGGCCTGTGCCATTCTGATGTCCCATTAATCTAGTGGAGAGAGTGGAGGTCGGTGCTGGGGAACATGCAGGGCGTATGTAGCGTAAGGCTCAGACGAGAGGTGGGTTAGACCGTGAGTCGTTCTGGACGCACCACCCATCCATCCTTCCATTACCCCCATCTGTTCATCCATCCATCCGTCTGTCCATCCAGCCAACGATTCAACCAGTGCTGTATCTGAGACAGAACAGATAATAATTGAGGTAATAGCCCGAACTGGGGTGGGGGAAAGGGGGAGCTACTGATCAAATGATACGAACTTTCAACACAAGACGAGTAAGTTCCGGTGATCTGCTGGACAGAATGGCGACGACCGCGGATAATACTGTATTTTATACTTAAAACCTACTGAGAGAGTAGCTCTTGCATGTTTTCGTTGGGCACACGGAAAGCAACAATATGAAGGGATGAAAAGATGAATTCGCCGAATTGGAGGGCTTACTTCACAATGTATTCCTATATCAGAACATCACACCACGCACCTTAAATATATGGGATGATTATTTGTCAATGGAACCTCAATAACACCAGGGAAAAAAAGAAGGAAAAAGGGTGGGCTTTGGCGATAGGGAGGTGTGAAGTCAAATTCCGGCTGTGCCTTTTCCAGCTGGGTGAGCCCTGAGCATCTTTCTCTCCTTGTTTCCTTGTCTTCCCCATGAGGGAAGCAATAGTCATGTCCTCAGCAGTGAGGAATGAGTGAGATATCCAAACCAGATAGCACGGATGTAGGGTTACCCACAGGAGGGCTTGGGATGCTTTTGTTGAATGGATAAAGAAGGAGGAGTCTGCAGGACGGAGGGGAGGGGGGTGCTGTGTTACCCGAAGGTGATGAATTCTAATTGATTCTGTAACCAAAGTTCACCTTTTATCTTTCGTGATTAGGTAACGAGTAGATAACCCACAGGATAGGCTTTGCCTTTTGGAAAGCGAGGGGAAAGCAGGTGATGGCGCTCCAGGGTCTTGTCTTATTAATTGTTTAATGTTTATTTATTTTTTGAAAAAGAGAGAGACAGAGTCAGAGAGACAGAGCATGAGCAGGGGAGGGGCAGAGAGAGAGGGAGACCCAGAATCCGAAGCAGGCTCCAGGCTCTGAGCTGTCAGCACAGAGCCCGATGCGGGGCTCCAACTGGTGAACCGTGAGATCATGACCCGAGCAGAAGTCGGATGCTTAATCGAGGGACCCACCCAGGCATCCCTTTAGTGCCTTATTTTAAACCTCTTTACCAAGCTGGGCACATTTTCGGTCTGATTTGCCTTTGAAACTCGGCAAGTTCACTTGGCCCAGGAGGTTAAGTGCTACTGGGGCCCTGGCTGAAACACTGTCCCCGGAAGGGAACTGATCACACAGACCTTCCAACTACCTTTTCTTCAGCACCAGCGGTCGGCCCGGTGGGGGGCATGGGGGCAGCTGCAGTGGGCATCAAGCAGGAAGGAAGCTTCTGGTGAAGCACGGATGAGTCACACGTGCACCTACAGGTCTGTCTTTGTCACGCTGAGAAACCAGAGGCAACCAAAATGTCCCCAAATAGGAGAGTGCTGAAACCTTTGTGCTCTAGTCTTCTTATGGAATGCCACGCAGCTGTTAGAATGAATGAGGTTCGGGGCGCCTGGGTGGCTCAGTCAGTTAAGCATCCGACTTCAGCTCAGGTCACGATATCACGGTCCGTGAGTTCAAGCCCCGAGTCGGGCTCGGGGCTGACGGCTCCGGAGCCTGGAGCCTGCTTCGGATTCTGTGTCTCCCTCTCTCTCTGCCCCTCCCCCATTCATGCTCTGTCTCTCTCTGTCTCAAAAATAAAACAAACGTTAAAAAAAAAAAATAAGAATGAATGAGGTTCCCCTCCCTATTTGTTCTAAGAACGAGATTTGTCCCAGATGTATCAGTAAGGAGAAAAATCATATCCCATCATAACAAACATAACAAAAATATTGAGAAATGGATGGCACGTGTGAGGTGATGCTGTGAAGGCCAAAAAAAAAAATCTGTACCCCCGAATTATACATTTACATATATTCATATACATGATTATAAGTGTGCAGCAAACAAATCTGTAGCAATAGACGAAATTGTTTATTTCTGCTCCTGTGAGGAACAGAGTTGGGTGGGAGGGATGGGAGAAGGAAGGGAGGCTCATTCTTTTATCGTTTACATGTATGTGTATATATATATATATTTTTTTAAACAGCTTTATTGAGATGCAATTTACATACCATACAAATTTTCCATTTAAAGTACACCGTCCAATGTTTTTAGTGTATTTAGAGTTGTGCAACCGTTACTATAACCTAATTTTAGAACATTTTCATGGTTCCAGCACGAATCTCATACCTACCCATTAGCAGTCATACCCTATCTCCCCTCTCCCCTTGCCCGAGGCAATCACTAATCTACTTTCTGTGTTTATCAATTTTCCTTGCTAGACATTTCGTATAAATGCATTTTTATATTGAGTTTTTCCCTTTTACAAGTATGTGCTCTTATGTAATTAAATAAACAAATGGCATTTTGTTCAAAGAGACAACAACAAAATAGGGCACAGATGTTTCTGGGGACCCTGGGGTGGAAGGCGGGAGGAGCGAATTCCCAAGGCTCTGGAATGAGAGAGCAACCGGGGGCCGGACGCTGGACCGAGCCCCTGGTATAGGCATCTTTTTAACCCTCCACCAAATCACGTGATGTGATTGTTACGAATTGAATGGTGTCCCCAAAAAAAATACGAAGAGACTTTATTCGGAGATAGGATCTTTCAAAATGCTGAGATGGCATCTTGAGGGTGGGCCCTATCCAATACTGAAAAGAGACACACAGAGGCACACGGGGAAAATGCCATGTGATGACAGAGGTACAGATTGGAATAATGCATCTACAAGCCCAAGAACGCCAGGAATTGCCAGCGACACCAGAAGGTAGGACAGAGGCTAGGAAGAGGGTCTCCCCTCAGGCCTTCGGAGGGAACGCAACCCCTCCAGGCCTCCATCTTGAACTTCTCGCCTCCAGCACCGTGAGGCAGTGAATTTCTGTTGTTGACCACCACCTGATTTGTGGTGCTTTGTTACGGCAGCCCTGGGAAACGGATAGTTATCGTTCCCATTTTGCAGGAAAGTAAACTGGGGCTCAGACAGGGAAAGAGGCGGATCCAGGCGACACTGTTAAGAGGTGGCTGAGCTGGGTTCCAAGGCAGCCAGGTGGGGAGCAGGTGGTCTGTCTGAGCCCATGGGATTCTTTCCAGCGCCCCCACAGACAGTAGTGCTCCTTATTACACTCCATCGGGTAGTCCGGCAGATCTATTTGACTCGCCTCCAATAACATGTACGAGGAGGATAATAAGAGGACTATGCCTAAGGCATTTGCCTCCCGAATGCCAATGGCATTTTAGGCGCTTTTCGCCTTCTGCTTGGTTCTTGGGCACATTTCACGGACACACACTTTCGCCTCCCCACCTGCCAACCGTTCCTGAGGGTCAAGCCTACCAAATCCTGAGAAAGGAAGAAAAAGTTCTTTTCCTCTGGCTGCCTTTGTGGAAGCTGGTTATGTGGGTATGTTGGGGTGGGGGGAGGTGAGGATGGGGATGGGGATCGGAGGCAGGGAACATTCCCTCAAGCTTTCCCTACCTCCAGCAGAACGGGCACCCCGCGGCCGAAGAGCAGGTCCAGAATCGGAGGCAAACACTCGGGGTGTATCCCCGTCCCTCCTTCTGTGTGTATCCAATCAGTATGCAGTTATGACCCCCCCAGAATGGCCAGAAGGCAGAAGATGGCTCTTACCAATACAAGGTGGTCAACGTTGAATCCTCACAGTATGGCCTTGAATTCATTACTCATTTTACAGCCCTGGAAAGGGAGGCTCAGAGAGGGGTGGTAACTTGCCCAGGCACACACAGCTAATAAGAAGCAGAAGCAGACATGGACCTAGGCAGTATGACTCCAAGGCTAACCAAGCCCTGTGACTTTCCCCTGCACTTTGGAACCAGGCAGCCTGTGTTGAAATCCCCTGCAGATTCTGAGGCGTCAGGCTTTGGGCTATCAAACTCGGATAATATTCACATCTACCATCAGATTGTCAGGAAGATTGACCAGATGCTTCCCTCAGTGAGCCTCTGGCGTGCATCAGGACTTTATAGAGGAGGCAGTTATCATCCAGTCCCTGTCCTGCTTCTGAAACGTCTCTCTTTGCCCTTCCTCCTCATCAAGATCGAGGTCCGGGAGGGGAGGACCTATCTCTTATAATTCTTCATCCCCCGCAGCTGGTAGACACATAGTAGGTCCTCAGGACAGTCCTGCGGAGGCAATGGGATGATGTCAAAGCGACTTGGGGTTTGGCTCCAGGTAAGAGGGGCTTGGCGAGGGGACCTGGGGTCACATGGGGTCCTTGATGATTTCTGATGGTTAAGTTTACGTCTCAGTTTCCTCAACTGTAAAATGGGCTCATGATGCCTCCTTTTTAAGATTGTCTGGAGGACTTATCAGATCTCACGGGTCAAAAGTACCTGCAAAAGCAAGTGCCCATTAAGTCTTTATTTTACTTTCCCTTTCTTCCTTTTGTTCTTCCTCCCTTTCTGAGCTTCCGTTTTCTCACCTACAAAACAAGGTGAATCGTAGGTCCGTCTCCCTGGGTCATTGTAAACAAAGGGTGAAAGCCTCATATAAACTCTAAGGCACTGGACACGCCAATCGAAACTGAACTGAGAGAAAACATCTAGAAGCACAAAACTCACTTGAGTTTCCTGCCAGGGAGAATTGGGTCTATTTCCCGCCTACCTCAAATCAGAGAAGCCAGAAGCTAAAGGATATAATGCTTTCTTGGCAAGAAAAGAATGAAGTCCTGCCGAATGAAGAAAATTCTAACACACCTTTGCAGATTATTATATCAAGTGAGAAATGGTTTCAGCTGAAGCTGTCTAAATAAATTACTGGCAGTCAGAGGGTGAGGAAATTGAGCTGTGAATGCATTTATATAATGTATTTATATGTCAAACTTTGCTCCTGCTCTGTATATCTTTGTGGCTTTTAGACATAAGATATTTTACCAGATTCTCCTTCCCTCAGGAGGCAGTTGTGTAAGTTAGGAAAAGGCCCCAGACAAATCTCCAAGTAGAATATAAATTCTTCCCTCCTCCATTTTTTTTTTTTTGTAGGAAAAAAAAAAGGTGCTTTACCGTTGAAATACAAGTTCAGGGACATAATTTTTGAGGCTGAAGTGGAAAATATTTGAATGTAGCCTTCAGATGTTCTTCTTCTTCTCTTTCTCCTTGATAGACTCCTACACATATGTCAAAGCCTGAATCAAAGTTGCCCTGTTCTGTGAACCCTCCCTGCCTGCTGTTATTGCTAGTGGACCGCTCTGTCCTTGAACCACCTGTTGTCAATCCCCCTGTCACAGTACAGAGCCCAGCACAAGACCTGCCTGTCATCTGGCAAGTGCTTAGCTAATGGCTTGATGAGTCACGTACCTGCTTTCATTATAGTAGAAGTGAACACAAAGATATGGAGAAACGTGGGCTAGAAGATTATTCTGAAGAAGGGAGATGGGCCGAGAGGTGGCTTGTAACATTCTCGAAAAGCCACCAGCAATGGACAGACGATATTAAGAAACGACCCATTCCATACTATGGAGGTCGATCGTATTGAATGCGAAGTCAACACCAGGTAAAAGCGGGAACAATCAAGACTCACACTGCAAATACTCCTAACTCCCCATAAATCACCAAAACCATGGCTTTGTGTCTCCAATCTCATAGACGGTTTTCTCTGTCATCTTTGGTGGTTACCGTCAATTCCCCATTCAGTTTTCTTTTTGAAGAAGCAAGATTTTATTATTCCTCAAGAGTCTTGTCTTCACAAAACTGGATTCCACTCAACTGTGATGGCTGAGAAGCCCATGAAATCCTCCTCACTCTTTCTGTCAGTGTGGGACACACACGCAGACCATGTCAGGCAAGAGGACCTCCCTGCATAGGGGCACGTATTCACAAGCTAAGTGCTATTTGATATTATGTCACTGGGTCAAGGTACGAGGAGTATTTCCATACTTATTTGTCTTTTCATATAAAAAATACGACTTAACACTCTAGTTCCTTAAAATGTGTATATGCCACATAATCTATATACATCACACAGCATTTGCAAATGACAGAAACCTCTTATCAAGTAGCTTAAGAAAAAGAGGGAGATTCTCCATCTCATTTCACCAACCTTCCCAAAGGGCCAGACTAGAGTGGACCTTAGGGATGGCTGGGTATTCTCTCTCTCTTTCTCTCATTCTCCCTCTCTTCTCACCCAGCCCCTGCAGGAGACAGGCTTCGCACATGCGTTGGAGAACATGGTTACTGCCAGCCACGGAGCCACATTTTCCCAGTTCTGTAACTGGCATCACAAAGAAAACTCTTCCCTATGGTTCCAGCAAAAAATGCCCAGGGAAGGACTCTGATTGCTTCAACTTAGGTGACATTCCTCTCTGTATGGTAACAAGGTGAATGATTAGGTCCTGGACAGATATGATATGAACTTCGACAGTATATGATTTGCTAGACTTCAGGTAGATCCTGAAATCTAAACTTTCTAAAAAAGTTTTAATTCCATCATCGTTAATATACAGCATTATATTCGTTTTGGGTGTACAAAAAATATAGTGATTCAACTCTTCTGTTCAACACTCAGTGCTCATCACAAGTGTCCTCCTTTTTTTTTAAAAAATTGTCTTTTAATGTTTTATTTATTTTTGAGACAGAGAGAGACAGAGCATGAACGGGGGAGGGTCAGAGAGAGAGGGAGACACAGAATCTGAAGCAGGCTCCAGGCTCTGAGCTGTCAGCACAGAGCCCGACGCGGGGCTCGAACTCGTGGACCGTGAGATCATGACCTGAGCCAAAGTCTGACGCTCAACCGACTGAGCCACCTAGGCGCCCCACAAGTGTCCTCCTTAATCCCCATCACCTATTTCAACTATCCCCCACCCACCTCCCCTCTGGTAACCATCAGTTTATTCCCTATAGTTAAGAGTTCGGTTTTTGGTTTGTCTCTCTCTCTCTTTTTTTTTATTCATTTGTTTTGTTTTTTAAATTCCACCTATGAGTGAAATCATATGGTATTTGT